>NC_090733.1:34433652-34456152 GCF_036898095.1 Palaemon carinicauda
GCAAGAGTTGATGGGAGAAGTACAAGAGGAAGGCCAAGGTTTGGGTAGATGGATGGTGTGAAGAAAGCTCTGGGTGATAGGAGGATAGATGTGAGAGAGGCAAGAGAGCGTGCTATAAATAGGAATGAAAGGCGAGCGATTGTGACGCAGTTCCGGTAGGCCCTGCTGCTTCCTCCGGTGCCTTAGATGTCCGCGGAGATAGCAGCAGTAGGGGACTCAGCAGTATGAAGCTTCATCTGTGGTGGAAATGTGGGAGGTTAGGCTGTGGCACCCTAGCAGTACCAGCTGAACTCGGCTGAGTCCCTGGTTAGGCTGGAGGAACGTAGAGAGTAGAGGTCCCCTTTTTTCTTTTGTTTCATGTTGATGTCGGCTACCCCCCAAAATTGGGGGAAGTGCCTTTGGTATATATATATATATATATATATATATATATATATATATATATATATATATATATATATATATATATATATATATATATATATATATATATACACATGAAGTCACTGGCAGCAGGATGATTGATTAAGTTTAAGGCAAAGAACAAACTGTCTCTTCAGCTTTTACTCCTGATGCCTGGTGGTTGATCTTACTAGAATTAGTATGGATCAGCAGGATTTACTTGCCTTAGTTAGATAGGCACTGAACATAACAAGGAACTGTCTATCCTTTTATGTATCTAACCTTTATGTGTTTAGTCAGTCATCGAAAAGGAAGATGACAGAATGGCTCCCTGCCCGGGCGTAGTCGGGTGCTGTTAATAGTAGATTGTTAATAGCAAAGTTAAAATCAAAGCATTGCAATGAGAAAGATGAATACTATGAAGAACTGCAGAGGGTAATAGATGAGATACCAGAGAGATATATGAACATTGGGATTGGCGACTTCAATTCTTGATTTGGAAGAAATAATCAAGGGATATAGAATGTGATGAGTGTCGAGGATCTTAGCGAAGTTGCAACTGAAAATTGAGAACATTTCATAAGTTTCTGTTCAGAAAACAGTTTTGTCATTGTCAGGCAGTAAGGTAATTCTAAAGTAAAATTTTGTTGTTTTGCCTTTTTGCACCGATGGCTTTCATTTTTATTTTGTTTATAATTTTGTAAAGCTAAATTAAGTATTTTGCTGTTGGTTTTACATTAGTACATATATTTTGGTTAAATGTAGTGTTTTATTTGCTTTGGTTTAAATGTAGTGTTTAATTTGCTTTGGTTTAAATATAGTGTTTAATTTGCTTTGGTTGAAAAAGCTTAAATTTTTTGGCGCCATCTATTGAGTGCAGTTTGAAGTGCGGCCTTCCTCAGTATTTTTACTTCCTTGGCAAATTTGTAACTGTTTATTTTTCTTTGTGGTGACTGGGAGTGTTGTAAGGAGAGGTGACTTGTGACTCTCCTAAAGTATTCTCGCGAGTCCAGTTCAAGGCCGTTGAATACTCTGGAGCTACTGATCCGACTGTTATTGAGGATTATTTATATAATCTGCTGTCATTGAGCTGTTTCTTTACGTGGAAGGCAGTTATACATGAGAAACTAACTATAGGAATATGACATGCAACTGTGGTTCAAGTGATCTACTGGCTTAATCTGGACATTGGCAGTTTGGTGTAGAGCAGGGCTCGAGAGCCTTTTTCATCATTGATGGATATATCTACTGTATCAGCACCAGAGTGGCCTTGTTGGAGGAAGTAGGATGTCTTCTCTCAGGTAAGAGGCACATCCCCTGTATTCTGTCGAGCCTTAGACTAAAAGTGCATATCCACCAACGGTTGTGAAGGGCAGTTCTACTGATGAGTGTCTACCTGTGACCACATTTTTGAGCAGCTAATGGACTCATCTATATCGGTACCGGTCTGTGTCATAGGACCAATATATTTGTTTGTTTAATTATTGTCAAAGCTGTTGAAGGTTTAATATGAGTGTCTTAAGATCGTGTACTTTAATATTAAGGTTTAGATTATTGTGTCATAGGTAGGATTATTGTGTCATAGGTAGGATTATTGTTTCTTTTTCTATGTTCTTCCACTTCTTTCCTTTCTATTTAGTAATAGGTTAGCGTGGTGGGTAAAGGCTTTTGGGTCCCTTAACATTAAAGATTTGATTTCCTCACTATGAGTAGGGTTTAGTTTTAGCTTTAGGTGACTCATTGAGTTAATCAATGGCATATTGTACTTTATCAACTTGTTACTTTCTGCGAGCCATCAGTGTTAGTAAATTTACTGTTGTAATAAATATTATGAAATTTTTGCCTTTGTGTCTTTCTGGTTTTCCTCGCTCCTACTGATTTGTGTTTTTGCCTCTGGATTTGAGAATAACATAAAAGAACCCGTTATGGCTTCCTCCTAAAGGGAGTTCGTAACAAATTTTGGCGACCGTGACAGGATACAGGACAAACTCAATCGGTGGTGCGAGTTACCAGACTGTGCTCTGGGTGAGATTTTTCAATATTTATTTTTGTTGTACCTTCCTTCTTTTCCTTTTCATTATGTCTGATGTAGAGTTTAACCCTGCCGAATTTTTGGATTCTGAGGATTGTGTTAGGTATTTGAGCACTCTGACTAAAGAAAATTTGAAAGCTTGTGCTAGGTCATTACGCATCTCTTTAACAAATAGGGAATTGAAAAAGGACATATATAAGTTGGTTAAGAATAGGCTGTGTGAACTTAAACCAACTGCTGATGAATTAATTAGTGAAGTCTGATTAGTGAGTCTGATTTAGAAGGGGCTCTGGGATTGAATCTTTTTCAGGATCTGTCTCACTGTGGACTGATTTTTGAAGGGCATGGCAGTCTACCTGATGGTAAAAGTCAGACTGAGGGGGTTCTTCGTAGTGATAATGTGTCTCCAGCTGTTCCTACTCGTTCGGTCAAAGGGGAAAATGAGCCACTAGTAAACGATTTCCAGAACATGTTGGAACTAAAGAAGTTAGAGTTAGAGGAGTTTGAGAAAATCAGAGCACATGAGAGAACGATGCTTAGCATGCAGTTAGAGTTGGCCAAGATCCAGCAAGGTAAGAAGTGTGATAGTACCCGCATCCATGAAGATATCGGGGAAAGGTTTAGTTTTGTGGATGCTCTAAAACTTGTACCTTATTTTACCGAGGAGAGTGTGCCTGAATTCTTTAAGGCTTTCGAAAGGGTTGCTTCTAGGTTGTCTTGGCCTAGGGAGGTCTGGACAGTGTTGATCCAATGTCGCTTACTGGGCAAGGCTCAAAAGGTTTATAATGCCATAGAAGAGCAAGTATCTTGGGATTATGAGAAAGTGAAAGCTTTGATATTAAAAGCTTATGATTTGGTTCCCGAGGCCTACAGGCAGAGGTTTAGGAATTTTAACAAAACCCCGAACATGATTTTTGTGGAGTTTGCTCGTGTAAAGCCAGAGCATTTTGATGATTGGCTCAAGAATCGCCAAGTAACTACTTTGGCGGCCTTGAAAGAGTTGATATTGATTGAAGATTTTTAAAAAATCGTGTGCTAAAGATTTAAGAGTTCATTTAGAAGACTTGAAAGTGACTTCTTTTCCCAGAATTGCTCAGTTGACTGATGAATATATATTGACCCCTAAGGTTGGTACTGAGAAAGTCAGGGGTAATTTCCCTGTGGTCAAGGGTAACTGGGAGAGTAAAAAGAAAATGTTCTTTAACCAAAATAATTCTAATTTTCAGGCTGATAATTCTAAAGTAAATTCCAATTTTTAGGTCAAAAATCAACCAAACAGTAATCCCAGTGGTAATTTTGTAAATAGGAATTTTGCAAAAACTAATAATGCTCATCTTAGTCGTACTATAACAAGTGGTGTGGGAAGTAGTAGAAACTGTTACTGGTGTATTAAGACAGGACATATCTAAGCTAATTGTTTTGCTCGTCAGAGTTATTTACAGAGGCAGGCTACTTATCCTATTGCTGTGGTGAATAATGTTAAGGCTTCTCAACAACCTGTAGAGAATGAAGAAAATGGTAAGAGAGGTAATAAAGAGAGTGGCTCCCCCATGTGACTGTCATTTAATAAGTATATTTGGGTAGGTAATCTGAGATTTGAGAAGGAAGTTATAAATGTAAAACTTTTGAGGGATACAGGTGCTGCTCGATCTTTATTGTTAAGAAGTAGGTTACCTCTTAACGTGAAGATCGCTAACTATATTATTTTAAGTGGTTTTCCGGACACTGTTGTGTCGGCTCCTGTGGTTGAAGGAGAGATTAACATATTGGGTGTCATAAAGAATATTAATCTGGCCATTGTTGATAAACTACCTATTCCTGGGATAGATGGTATCCTAGGAAATGACTTGTGTAATGTGGAGGGACAAGAATTGTTTCCCATTTCAACTTTAAATATATTACCGATTGCTGTAACTACTCGCTTCCAGAGAAAAGGGCGTAACCTCTTCATGGATGGGGAGGATTTACATTTAGACCCTGTACAAGTAGATGTAGCAGTAGGAAGGCTCGAGTCTGTAGGAAGTAGTGGTAGTAGTAAGGTAGTTAGAGCATGGAATAGGGCTGATTTTATAAGAGCTCAGCATGATGAATTTGATGTGGAAATAACTGAGGGGGATGATATTTCTAAGCCATGTTTTGTATCGGAGAGAGGATAATTGTGTAGATTAAGCCGTTCTGCTCTTATAGAATCCTCAGAGTATCATAAGCAGATTTTGGTACCTAAACAATTCAGAGACGAATTGCTCCAGTTAGCTCATGAGGATCCTTTCTCGGGACACTTTGGGGTAACAAAAACTTTTAAGAGATTAACCAAGCTATTTTGATGGCCTAATATGAGAAGGTGTATTAAGCAGTTCTTGCAAACTTGTGAGACGTGCCAGGTCATGGGTAAACCTAATCAGGTATTGCGAAAAGCTCCATTAAAACCCATCCCTGAAATTGGTGAACCATTTGCAGAGATTTTCATTGATGTTGTTGGTCCTTTACCTAGAACCCAATCGGGATATATGTATTTATTAACTGTGGTGGATAAGGCTTCTCGGTTCCCAAAGGCTTTCCCTCTTAGGAAAGTAATGTCAAAAGCTGTCTGGGAAAAGTTAGTAGAATATTTTTGTCGTTATGGGTTACCTTGTACCATTCAATCAGATTGTGGTACCAACTTTACTTCAAAGTACTTTAAGGACAGGTGTGCTGAACTGGCCATTCAGCACATCACCAGTGTCCCATACCATCCTGAAAGTCAATGGGTTGTGGAAAGGTTCCACCAAACCTTAAAAAGTATAATTGGCAAGTACTGTTATGAAAGGGAGAGTAGTTGGGATAAGGAACTACCTTATGCATTATTTGCAATAAGAACTCACCCAAATGAATCTACTGGTGTTTCTCCTTTCAGATAGGTGTATGGTCATGAGGTTCGAGGTCTTTTAGAAGTGTTATTTGAAGTGTTGATTGGGGGCGAAAACAAATTCAAAATCTAAATATATTTTCATCTAATTTGAAAAGTAAATTGAGTGGTGCCTGGAAGTTACTCCCGGCTGAAAGAAGGTATTCCACTATAGAGAAGGAAGCTATGGCTCTTGTGAAGAGCGTATCCCATTTTTCTATTTATTTATCTAGTTCTCTCTAGATTGAAGTGTTGACGGACCATAACCTGTTGGTATTTATAAATAAGATGAAGGGAGCGAATCAAAGGATTCTGCGATGGGCACTTCTCCTTCAGGAATATAACCTGGTCTTTCAGCATATAAAAGCAGTGGACAACAAGATCCCCGATGCACTTTCTAGGATTTGAAGTGTGGGCTGTTGTGCCGTTCCTAATTTTTCTTATTTTCTTTTCAGATGATGTATAGAGTATTAATATATTCTATGGTTGTTTTTGCTTATTTTTGTGCAATCCCTGAATTCCCTGTTTTTTTTTTTTTTTTTTTTGGGGGGGGGTGGCCAATTAGGTTAAGTAGTCTTAGTGTGAGTGTTTTGGTTGGTCATGTTTACTATCTTATTTTCGTATCAAGGTTAAAAAAAAAGATAATAATAATAATAATAATAATAATAATAATAATAATAATAATTCCTTTTTAGTCAAATTAATTTTTTTTCTTTTTCGTTGAAGGACGAAGGTGTCAGGCAGTGACGTAATTCTAAAATAAAATCTTGTTGTCTTGCCTTTTTGCACTGATAGCTTTCATTTTTATTTTGTTTACAATTTTGTGAAGCTAATTTAAGTATTTTGCTGTTCGTTTTACATTAGTACATATATTTTGGTTAAATGTAGTGTTTAATTTGCTTTGGCTTAAATGTAGAGTTTAATTTGCTTTGGTTTAAATGTAGTGTTTAATTTGCTTTGGTTGAAAAAGCTTAAGTTTTTGTTGCGACATCTATTGAGTGCAGTTTGAAGTGCGGCCTTCCTCAGTATTTTTACTTCCTTGGCAAATTTGTAACTGTTTATTTTTCTTTGTGGTGACTGGGAGTGTTGTAAGGAGAGGTGACTTGTGACTCTCCTAAAGTATTCTCGCGAGTCTAGTTCAAGGCCGTTGAAGACTGGAGCTGCTGATCCGACTGTTATTGAGGATTATATATATATAATCCGCTGTCATTGAGCTGTTTCTTTACGTGGAAGGCAGTTATACATGAGAAATTACCTATGGTAATACGACATGCAACTGTGGTTCAAGTGATCTACTGGCTTAATCTGGACATTAGCAGTTTGGAGTAGAGCAGGGCTCGAGAGCCTTTTTCATCTTTGATGGATATATCTACTGTATCAGCACCAGGGTGGCCTTGTTGGAGCCAGTAGGGAGTCTTCTTTCAGGTAAGAGGAACATCCCCTGTATTCTGGCGAGCTGTAGACTAAAAGTGCATATCCACGAACTGTTGTGAAGGGCAGTTCTACTGATGAGAGGGACTACCTGTGACCACATTTTTGAGCAGCAAATGGACTCATCTATATCAGAACTGGTCTGTGTCATAGGACCAATATATTTGTGTATTTAATTATTGTCAAAGCTGTTGAAGGTTTAATATGAGTGTCATAAGAATGTGTACTTTAATATTAAGGTTTAGCTTATTATTGTGTCATAGGTAGGATTATTGTTTCTTTTTCTATGTTCTTCCACTTCTTTCCTTTCTATTTAGTATAGGTTAGCGTGGTGGGTAAAGGCTTTTGGGTCCCATAAGATTAAAGATTTGATTTCCTCACTATGAGTAGGGTTTAGTTTTAGCTTTAGGCGACTCATTGAGTTAATCGATGGCATATTGTACTTTATCAACTTGCTACTTTCTTTGAGCCATCAGTGTTAGTACATTTACTGCTGTAATAAATATTGTGACATTTTTGCCTTTTTGTCTTTTTTGTTTTCCTCGCTCCTACTGATTTGTGTTTTTGCCTCTGGATTTGAGAATAAGATAAAAGAACCCGTTATGGCTTCCTCCTAGACGGAGTTCGTAACAGTCATTGCAGTACTCTTTTTCCACACAAGACCATTCACATGTATACATGGCCGACAACATGTGGCAAGTACAAAAATCAGATAGATCATATTGCCATTAATAAAGAGAGAAGGAGGACTGTGAGAAATGTAAGGGGCTATAGAGATCCAGGTATTAGTAGTAATCACCAGCTCCTCGTTGCCACGCTGAAATTAAAAGTGAAAGCACCCAACAGAAAGAACACAAAGAAACATTTGCAATTGAATATAGGAATCTATGTGCAGTCTTAGAGACTTTAAGAGACTAAGATCAGACAATTCATGAAAAAATCGTGTGGTACTAAGAACACATACCAGTCGGTTGGTAGTGAAGTCCTGGGACACACTATTACAAGGAGAAAGCCATGGATATCGGATGATATTTGAGAAACTATACAAAGGAGACAAAGAGGAAACAATGAAAATTACCACATGGAACATGATAAGTATCCCAGTATTGATAGTCTAAAGAAAAGTCAGGAATGACTTGAGAGAATAAATTATATACAGTAAAGCAGATGATGCTAACAAAGCTATGAATTCAGGAACTGACTATGGTGTAAGAATTGCTCCTAGAATTATTAATGAAATCTCAACTTGGTCAAACAAGAAGCAAATGGCCATCAAAAAAAAGAGATTGCTCTGTTATATCAACAGAAGATGAATAAAGACAACGTAGGATAAAACACTTCAGTGGGGTTATGAATAGGAGATATGAAAGGAATAACTTGATTGATATAACTGAAGCTGACGAAGACATTGCTGCGGCCATGATTGAGTTCAGCGTGTTTAAAGTCAAAGCTATCCTAAAAAAGAACCAAAGAGATAGAAGGCTCCGGGATGCGACAGAATAACGGCTGAGATGATATTGGCCGTAAAGGAAGTGACTCTCGGACTACTTACAAGATTATTTTGTATAATGTGGCATGAAGAGGCAAAACCTAATGGGTGGGAGTTGGGAGTGTTGGTGGGAAAAAAAAAGACATGGCTGACTGCTATGAAAATATATAGTATTCTTATTCTAAAGTGATTGGAGAGAAAGATTCATGAAAAGCTCAAAGATGAAAAAGCAGGATTTTGAAAAGATATAAGTTGCACTGACCAAATTTCCATTTTCAGAAATGCTGTATAGCAGTGCTTAGAATATATAAATCCACTTTTGAATGCATTTTTGTACTATGAAAAGGCCTTTGATAGTGTACATGGGCCGATTTTGTGGATAGTACTAGGTTAATATTGAATTCTTGTAAAAAAATATGTAAATTTGATGAAATATGTTCATAAGCATAGCACATACAAAGCTAATGTTGATGGAGTGTCATCAATTTAATTCCCATTGATCAGCGGATTACTCTAAGGAAATGTTTTGTCACCTATAATTTTTTTTTATCCTCATCATGGATATTGTAAGGCATAAAACAGTCAGAGATGGTGGAGAAGGATTGGACTGGATTGGTGATGGGAATTTAGCAGACGTAGAATATGCTGATGATGCTGTCATTGTTAGCAGAACACCAGAAGATTCGCAATGCTTGCTTGCCAGAATGGATGAAATATCATATGATGTATGGCTGAATATAAATAGAAAAAAAAAGACAGAGATGAGGAGAACGGGGTATGCAATGGAAGATAAAATACCATTGGAAGGAGAAAGAATTAATGAGGTAGTTTCACTTAAGTATTTAGGAACTATGATCTTCAATACAGTGTCTATAAAATTAGATTTTAGTGAAATATTGAAAAAAAAAAATCAGACAATAGCAAGGTTCAGTAAAATTTGGACATCAAATCACCCAAAATTGGATGTAAATGTTGGACTATATATCAGTTTAGTGAGACCGATATTACTGTATGGACATGGGTCATGGCATGACAATGAAACACTCTCCAATAGATTTAGTAGATTTTAAGAACAAATCGGTCAGAAAGATATTGAGAGTTAAATGGCAGGACAGGATTAGATATTAAACTATAAGAGAGATTACTCGAGTGTCAAATGTGGATGAGATAATGATGACGAGTAGATGAAGATGGTTTGGTCATGCTCTTCGCACTCCCAATAGAGATTACTTCACCAAAAAATCATCTGGGCTCCTCAAGGGACTAAAAGAGTTGGAAGGCCCATGCCTGCATGACTGAGGACTACAAAGTGCAAAGTAGGATATGGTAAATGGAAAAGTATTTAATTAAAAGCTCAAGAGAGAGACAACTGGCAAAATCTAACCGAGGTCCTTTGCTTCAATAGGAATAGATGATGATGATATATATATATATATATATATATATATATATATATATATATACATATATATATATATATATATATATATGTGTGTGTGTGTGTGTGTGTGTGTGTGTGTGTGTGTGTGTAAATGTGTGTATGTGTGTATAAGTATGATGCTCATTTATATGTATGTGTGTGATGAGCTTGTATGTTTATATGCTGTAATTGGACACAAAAGTCCATGGTACACCTCGCTCTCAAGAACTACAGTCTCTCACGTCTTCAATTAGCCTGTAGAAGGAGCCGGCGGATGTGTACGGGTGGATAAACATAAGAATTCCTGTCTCTGACTGCACATTTGCATTCGTAAAAAATGCATATGCACATTGTTCCTCAGATTCAAATACGTTTTAGATCTGATGTAGTCTTCACTGTTTAGATGTATAAACAGAATTCAACGGTATTTTTCTTTATAATTTTCCAATAACCTATGTTTATATATATTACAAAAATAAAATAGTTACGAATTCTTCATTATTTCTTAATCAATATATTCTAATTCAATAAGCCCACAATTATGAAATATATGCATATATATATAAAAAAAAAAAACACCTATTCTCTTTGTCTGAATACAGTCGAAGGTATTGAGAACGATCGTATACGTGAAAAATTCAACGAAAAACGTGACACATCTACCAAACCTCATCTGCGACAGTGCATATTTTAGACTTCCGTACCCAGACACTTTCCTTAGGATGTTAACATTATATTTGAATTTTTGAATAGAGATTAGTGTATTTTCTATTCTTTTAATTTTCCTGATTATTTTGCTAATTAAAATCAGGTTTCCAGTTGTTAAGAACAATACAAAGATGTCAATTACGCACTCGCTAGGTTTTTCCTTCGTTATATGTTAATAAATATATGAAATACTCAAAACATTTGATGTAAAAGAATTTTTCGTTTTACTTGAAAAATAAAAAAAAACAAATTTGTGTAAGTAAAGAAATATCGAATCATATGTAATGAAATTCAATTGAGTTATAATTTGACACTCTACACGAACCAGGGGCATATATATATATATATATATATATATATATATATATATATATATATGTCTTATTTATAACTGTAATCGAACAGTTTAACATGCTTTTTCAAAAAGGCCCATAAAAGAAACACAGGAAATATGAATAAATCACACTATATTTCGGTCAATAAACATCGACCCTCTTCAGGAAGAGGGTCGATGTTTATTGACCGAAATATAGTGTGATTTATTCATATTTCCTGTGTTTCTTTTATGGGCCTTTTTGAAAACACACACACACACACACACACACACACACACACACACACACACACATATATATATATATATATATATATATATATATATATATATATATATATATATATATATATATATATATATATATATATATATATATATATGATAAGTTTTGCACATTTTTACGCGTTTTTCATATTAAAAAAAAAGCCATATATATTTTTGATACATTAATGTCTGAATTCTCTTAACGACCTCGGGATCAGAGCCCCAGGCAAAATCACACAAAGACAAGAGCTTGGCTCCGGCCGGGAATCAAACCCTGGTCGGCAAGCTTGTATAGACAGTGACTAAGCCACTTGGCCACGAAAAAAGATAAAAGTCAATGACAATTATTCTGTACTTATACATGTCGAATTCAGGTATTTTGTACTTAGAATTGAAATCAACCCATCTTCACCATCGTAGCTAATTGGTAGTTTGTTACTTGGCATTCAATTAATGATAAGTTTTGCACATTTTTACGTGTTTTTCATATTAAAAAATAAGCCATATATATTTTTGATACATTAATGCCTGGATTCTCTTAACGACCTCGGGATCAGAGCCCCAGGCGAAATCACACAAAGACAAGAGCTTGGCTCCGGCCGGGAAGTGAACCCTGGTCGGCAAGCATGTATAGACAGTGACTAAGCCACTTGGCCACGAAGAAAGATAAAAGTCAATGACAATTCTTCTGTACTTATACATGTCGAATTCAGGTATTTTGTACTTAGAATTGAAATCAACCCATCTTCACCATCGTAGGTAATTGATAGTTTGTTACCTGGCATTCAATTAATGATAAGTTTTGCACATTTTTACGTGTTTTTCATATTAAAAAATAAGCCATATATATTTTTGATACATTAATGTCTGTATTCTTTTAACGACCTCGGGATCAGAGCCCCAGACATTAATGTATTAAAAATATATATGGCTTATTTTTGAAAAGTAAGGTCTAAAGAAGAAGGTGATTAGTGTTTAGATGACCTCAGCCAGGATGTGGAGATGGGCAAGGAAATATGCACCGAAGAAATTCTATCAGGACTTGGTGTCTCAAATTAAAATGTCTGCATAACATAGCCATGGAGGGGGATAGCAGATCTATTGATGTTCACCAGGTGGACATCAGCAGTCTTTGAATGACGGGGTCATTCCGTCAAGAGAGAACATAAGAGAAGGGTTCACTGGTTCCCACACGAAGTCTGTTCACGTTATGAAGAGAACTGTCTGCAAGATATTGCAGGTGATCTATACTGGTAATATCTCTGATGGCTTTTGAAAATTATTGGTCACCAATTATATGTTAAGAGATATGAAAAACGTGGGCTACACTGGTGGCTGGCAACGAGAATTACTGTTTTAGGTGGAATGCGCTGGGGCATTATAATTTTGTATGGGGGCAACCTCTTGCATGCAAAAGCCAATCTGATATTTTAAGGAAATGTGTTGCCTGATCCCAGTGAGGATACAGTTTGCTTTTATGCTTTAGAGGTTCACTCCTTTTATGCACTATTAAACCTTGCCATGCTGAAACCAGCCAAATGCATCACTACTGGTTTAACCAGCTAAGTTTCAATGTGGCAGTAATAACAGAGGATTCGGAGTCGATGGTTTACATCGTCAGGGTATATGGCAAAAGAGGTGGTGGGCTGCTTGTTTGAGACAATTTTTCAGTTCACTAATGTGACTAAAGTGATAGAGAGATGAACTCAATAATAATTTCCCATATAACTACCTTTATTAAGGTGAAATACAGATATTCATAGGAACGCACATAGTTCCATAAGGATGACAATCGCATGAGTAGATTTATGTCTTTTTGTAAATAAAGTTGGCATTGGTATAGAAATTGTCACTATAACAATTGTAATTAAAATGGTGTTTAAAATACAGTGTGTTTGTCGTTTAGAACTTATTGTAGTCATATGGCAGGTACTATGTGTTGCTCAGAAGAAATTGGCTGGAGGACATTCTTCTTTCTGTGTATGTACATTTCTTTCTGCATAATCATCAACATGATCTACAATAGGCATTAACATTTTATGACACTTATGCTTGGTGAGAGATATTTTTTTTTTTTATAAAGCGATAGGAATATTTTTAACTTTAAGTATGATATTTATTTATACAAAATCTGCTCTTTTTATTTCTTTTGTTAAGTGTAATTAATCTTAAATGATCTAACGTAAGACCCCTTTTCAATAACAAGTGAGAGAATTTAAACATAATTGTTAAAATTTATTATCAATATAAATTCGTGTTAATTTAAGATATTAACCGAATAAGATTATGATTTTTAATTACGAAGAAAAGGATTTTTTTTTTCAATTGACAATGAAGTGATTGACGTTCTCTTTTGTCACTATGAGGTGTAAGTATGCCATTTATTTGTTATTTTTCTTTCATATTAAATAGGGACAGAAAGAATAATAAAAATCTCAATGATAAAATGGTATTATTATTATTATTATTATTATTATTATTATTATTATTATTATTATTATTATTATTATTATTATTATTATTATTATTATTAGAAGAGAGTAGGGGTGTATTTGCTAAATTGGGATATCTCCCCAAAGACACAATTTTCCATGAACTTTTCATTTCTGCATCAATGAAATCTTATTGATAGGGGCGTGATGTTGTCCAATTTCCGAGATGCCTAATGTCGTAACGAGATCTTTTTACTAATTAAATACATTTGGTGAAAAATATATTTTTCTCAGAGATATGTTGTGTCTTCTAAGATTACTTTGTTATATGATTCAATAACCCTACCATTAGCATCTTTCAGTTTGCGGATTTTTAATGTTTATTATTCATACTTAATTGGTTATCTGATAAAAAAGAAAGGTAATATTTCAAAAAGAAATACACGAAGTTAGGAAAACTGCTCCAGCTGCTAAGGACCCTGTTTCTATAGTGCTTATTATCAAGTCATACACAATTGACATTCGTTATTAATATTCTTTTAATAAGCTATTGCAATTTCTCTAGTGACTCTTATCAAGTCATATACAAATGACATTCGTTTTTAATATTCTTCTAATAAGCTACTGCAATTTCTCTAGTGACTTTTATTAAGTCATAGGCAAATGACATTTTTTATTAGTATTCTTTCAATAAGGTATTGCAAATTCTGAGACTTTATAACAGATGCCAGAGAGAACTAATGAGACATACAGTATATGGATAGTATTCTTTGGTCTTATCTTGTTGTCCAGTGTACAAGGAAGTATTTGGTCTAATGTGTTTCCTGTGTAGTTTTTCTGTTGTTACATAAAATTGAGAAAATGAAAGCTTAGCGGAATTTAAAAAAAAAAAAAAAGTGGAATGAAACAGTAACATTAATAAACAACAAACATATCACTCTACTGTCCTATCAAAAGATGTCGTTGTAAAATTTAAAATTTTTTCTTCCAATGCTTAGCAACAAAGATGTAATTTCATTATTTCTTTTTTTGGTGGTGGGGGGTGTCGTAAAATTACGGTATGGAATCTACATTTTATATTTTTCTTCTATGTACGTCATATAAGACCTTAAATTTCACCGCTATGCTTTTTCTTTTTTTTTTTTTCTTTTTTTTTTTTTTTTGGTCTCCATTTCCCCGTGTTTTTTTATAGAAAATATACAGTTTACAAGCTCATTTTTGCAAATAGATATTTATAATATAAACATATATACTTTAATATTGTTTTTTCCGATGTGTTTTATAATTCACAATTCACTTTAGATAAATATTTACAGAACATAATAAAACAATACTAGCTGATAATGCAATAAATAAGGATTACTATAATTTATATGTTAAACTTGGATTGTCATTAAGGAACTTTTCACTTACACACTGTTACTCATTTTTCTCGAAATTAACACATTCTTTAGTAAAATGTAAAAGACAATTATCTTTTAATGACTTTAACAAAATAAATAATGTCCTGGATATTTTACGTTTAATAAAGATCATCCTAATTAACTCAACTGCTGATGGCATTACCTTATGAATGTACCAGATTCCCGTTATAAATTCACTTATTAATAACATTGCTGTGTTTCTATCTCTTTTAGAATAAGCCTGAAAATTCAGTTTTAAAACCTTTATAAAACTTTCTGTTTGTATTTTGCAAACCTTGTTAAAAAATGCTTTGATCCAATTACCACACAAATACCTATCCGTAATGTTTATCATAAACAACCTATCCTTTGTAACTAAAACTTCGTGGCTGTATTTAAACAATATTTCTCTGTTTACTGGATTAATTCACTTATTTAAATTTTCCCATATTATATTCCAGTTATACAACGGATAACTTTCTTCAATACTTGGCTGAACTGATTCACCTCTCAGCATGTGAGAGTAAATATGTTTTAATTTTAGCAAAGGATAGGTCTTTATCTTTATTACAGAATGAGATATCGTTATTATATGGAGTGATAAAAATGGTAGATTCACTAAATTTGTTAAAATCATCAAGAAAAGAAACCCTCAGCTTACAGTAATATGCATTTACTTCACATCCCATTAATCCATCGATAAAACTTTTTTAAAAGCTGTTGACTCTTTAGAAGGTACATAGTTTTCCTTTTAATTGGTTGATAATTCCGATTCCAGAGATATTTTAAGATACACATTTCTATGTATTTACCAATATCAGCTGGAATGGAATATACCTGAGAAACATACAATGCCTATGATTATACAGTTACATGAATCATTACACTGTTTTGGAATAAAGTTAGTCTTCGTTTATAAAGTGGCCCTATCATTTTTGAAATATTATCCTTGATATTTTCCTAGTTCACCCTTACAGATAGTTCATAATCATTATTATGGAATATACCCAATATTTCAAAACTTCCTTGTTTCACTTCTATCCTTGTTTTTGACCATTCGAGTTTGTCTTTCCACGAGACAATTCCCACAATGTTAGTTTTCTTTTATCAAGTTTCGCTCCATTTGCTTCTTCATACTCATTAACAACCCGTGAAGTTTCCTGAATACCCTCCAACATATGTACAATAATACTGCTATCGGCAGCAAAGCCAACCACTGCAATTTTTAACCCATTCGGAAGATCTGGAGAAAAAATTTTCCAACCTAACCTTCAGCATTCCATACAATAGGTCTTGAGCTATAACAAATAGAATCATCGATAATGGACAACCCTGTCGAACAGACTTGCCTATTAGAAAAGGGTCAGGTATATGGCCATTTTTAGATATACAGATTTGGCATCCTTGTAAAGCATTATAATCAAGTTTACAAATTTTAAAGAATATCCAATTTTGTATAACGTTCCGAATAGAAAGTCCAGATTTACCATATCGAATGTTTTATACCAATCAAGATTTATTAGGGCAGATTTCTTGTTTTCACTTTTTTGAAGTATATTACATGTCTTAGCAATATGTTACAGTTAAAAATCGACCTTCCAAGGACAACACAAAACTGTTCCTCTGATACGAATAGAGAGAGCACTAAATTTAACCTGTTTGCTAAAACCTTCGCTATAATCTTATAATCTACATTTAGCATATTTATGGGCCTCCAGTTATTAAGATTACACTTATCTCCATTATTTGGTAAAAGCTTAATGACACCTTTGTATGAGTCTTTCTAAATTTTGAAATTAGTAAATGAGAATTTCAGTACTTTCATAAGTTCCGTTTTTACAATGCTCGACATAGTTTTGTAGAATTCGACGGGTAATCCATCAACACCAGGACATTTCCCTTTTTTATTCTTGATATAGCTTCCCAAACTTCTTTCTCTGTTAATTCATCCTTCAGGTTTAAGTTCATAACCGCATCTATGACACTGTTCATATTTTCAAGAATTTTTTATTTCAATTCAAAGTCTACAGATTCTTCTTTATACAAATTTTCATAAAACTCCAATACATACCTTTGTATAAACTTTGTGTCTGTTACATATGCACCCTCTTTTACGCACAATTTATCGATATTTGTTTTTACATTCTTTTCTTTCCCAAGTAACAATGTAGATATTTTTTCCCCATTCATTCTTTCATCAATTCTAGCTCTTACATTGTTCCCTTCACATATCTCATTTTCAATTACATTTATTTTGTCTTTAAGTTCCTCTATTTTGTAAACGTTATCAGAATGGATCCAATAATTCCACCTTAATTCTGCTTTCAGTAGTTCCAGTAAGCTAAAGTTCTCCTGATTTATAGTCGTTGAAACTTTAACAAAAAAAAAGAGAGTCTAAAGCTGATATTTTGCATAAATCAACCAGTCTAAAATAGAAAGAAACTATACATAACCCATCTTTCTTTTCAAATGGCTCTAAAATTGAACAAAGTTTTCCATTACTACTGTATTTTTCAGAATACTTGTATTTAATTTCCAGTACACCTTGTCAAAGCTAGTATCATTGTCCATCATAATCTTAACCCTAACAATTATGATCATACCAGCTTAATGGAATATTTTCAGATTCACTTACATTATTCTTCAGATCTCTAACATATAGCCGATCAATCCTAGAGCCATAATTATGCCTAACATACAAATATTCTATCAAATGGTTTGTCAAAAGCCACACATCTTTAAGTTGCAAATCATTTTTTAATCTTTGAAGACCTGTTGAAATTATATGGTTATCAGGATTAGAGTACTCTCTTTTACCTGTTAAGCTGCTCCAATCCCCACCTATGATCAAGTTTCTTAAATTGTGTCTCATGTAATATAACATAACATTTGAAAATAGTTCCTCTCTTTCCTTTTTCTTATTTGTCCCAGAAGGGGCATATACATTTATTAATAGAAAATCTATTCCTTGATAGATACATTTTATACTGAGTTGGATTCAATATTATATCGCAATGTTTTTCAACATACCCAAGTTGTGAAATATCTTTGACATTGTGGTCTTGCACAAATATTACACTCAATTGATAAAAGTACGTAAAATCAATCAGTTTACTTTGCTTATAAGACATACATAGTCCATTAACATTAACAGTTGCTAAATTTAAGTAAGTGAAGGTTACAAGTATAAGAAAATAAATCTTCATTATTCATCCAATTTCAAACTTTTATTCACTGGCAATCGATTCATCTCGTCTTCAGAACTACTTTCAGGTTCATCGAACACTGATATATCCTCGCCCATGTTCGACTCGGAAAGCACACCATTATCCTTTGTTAGCCTCAGCCGAATGCCTTTGCTTGGTTCGTCACTAATTGTAGCTTGCCACATTTCAGTGTCACTTGCGTTACCAAGGTTGAAAACACTGTCTATTGTAGGTTCTCTGCCACAGACCACATTAGTCTCTTCATTTTCTTCACATTCCTGAATTTCAATTATTCCATCTTCGATTGAATCCTCTTTATTTTGCACTAACATAACTGAATGTCCATTTCTTTTCCAATTAATGCCTCGTCTGCGTGGATTTCTGCTTCAACTGTCGAAATAACGAGTCGTTCGTCAGGTGATGCGAGAATTTCCACAAGCGTTTCAGCTACTTCCCCATCTTGTCTTTCGTTGTCTGTTTCTACTTCGTCCATTCGTCGATTGCCAGTCCTCATCGCGGTGGTCGTTCTGATGCTTTCATGGCCAAAGACCGAATTATAGTTCATTACTTCTAGCCCTTTCTCTCTTTTTCCTTTGCCGATTTGGCTCCACCTTCATGCTCATCTTCCCTTCCATTACTGTTCGCATTGGATAAACTATTCTTTTCATTCTTAGGTATTTCGGGGAAATCTCCCTCATTGATAATGTAATTAGTCTCACTAATATTCAAAATGCAGCCCTTCATTAGATGACCTTCTACCCCACATTTGTAACATGTTCTACTCTGTCCACTATATAAGAAGGTTAAATTATAACCGCCTATATAAATCAATGAAGGGGTGTTTTCTTTAACTCGCATCTTTGCTGTGCGAACGCTATTGATTAAACCCTCAAAGGGCCCAACTGCAAATTTGTTATGCCTTAAATGCTCTACCTATCCATACCTATTCAATATATCTATTATCACTTCATCATCCATCTCGAACGGTGGGTTCCTTATCGATACATACGAAACTTGTGAACTTAGATTTATAACCTTCACCGAGTCTGTTTCACTTAACTTTATAAGTTTATCGTCGAAATTCTTCAAAACATCGGCATATACATTTGCTGAGATTAGCTCTATCACAATCTTATTTCTATTCATATTCTGAACACCTTTTATGTCACTGATTCCTAATTTCATAATTTATGAGTAAACAACACATTATTAACACTTTCCATGGTCACATAAGGCACTATAAAATGCTGGCCAAAAGAGTCTTTTCTCCTGAGAGCATTAGGTGTATTATAAGCCATCTTAACTAACCTGTTTTTATGTTTTGATTAGCTGCCAGTTCTGTGTTTTTCCTGGAAATAGAGGAAGAGCGAGAGGGAGACAATACTAGCCACTAACCCCCGATGCAAGCCCCTCAGGGCATACTCGTTCACCGGCCAAGAAACTGGAACGACAGGTGTGTAATCGAGTGTAAATTTGCCTAAATTACAACACTGTCTTAGCATATATAACACTGAAAACTCACCGCTAGTATCACATCACTTTTATACACTGCTGGAACAATAAAATACGAGAAAGAGCTCATGGGATAGTCTCAAAGTTGAGAAGACATGAACACTTGAAAACACGTCTCCCTTCTCTGCCCAACCAAAGTCAAGTCTCCCCATGAGTTTTGTATTAGCTCAGCCTTCATACATTAACATTCAGCATCAGTTGAAGCATTATCAATTCCACACTAAAGATTACCACTTTGATTATACGGATGATATAAATGCGCATGTATGTGATATATATATATATATATATATATATATATATATATATATATATATATATATATATATATATATATATATATATATATATATATATATATATATATATATATATATATATATATATATATATATAAGTTTATGTATGTGTGAATTATATTCTAAATAACGTTTGCTTTGCATGTACGAGTAGGTGTGTGTGACGCACATGGAGGTGTGTGTGACGTACATGTAGGTGTCATTGATGTACATATTTATATATCTGTTTTTGTATGTTTGTGATATATATTTACAGGTGCGTTTGATGTACATGTATATGGATGATATAAATGTACATGTATGCGATATATATATATATATATATGTTTGTTTATGTAAGTGTGAAATATATTCTTAATAACATTTGCTATGCATGTACGAGTAGGAGTGTATGACGCACTTGTAGGTGTGCATGATGTACATGTGGGGATGTGTGACGTACAGGTAGGTGGGTGTGATGTAAATATTTATATATCTGTGTATGTATGTTTGTGTTATATATTTACTGGTGTTTTTTATGTACATATATACGGATGATAAAACTGCATATGTATGTGCGATGTATATGTACGTTTATGTATGTGTGAAATATATCCTAAATAACGTTTGCTATGCATATACGAAGAGTGTGTGACGCACATATAGGTGTGTGTAATGGAGATTTAGGTGTGTGATGTATATATAGGTGAGTGTGGCATATATGTAGGTGTGTGTGTGACATACATGTAGGTATGTGTGATGTATATGTAAGTTAGTGTGTGATGTAGTTGTTCATGAATACTTACAGTTAGACGCAGGATTCCATGGCACACTTCTCTCTGAAGAAGTGCACTGTCATGCCCTCATTTCACGATGAAAGCAAAGCCAATATTAAATAAAGAGATGGCAGAGTTGGTAAGCGAGACTAAAAGAAGGAATTTGTCCTGCAGTAAATGTTTGGCTGGGTGAACGTCTCTAGAGCGAGACGTACAAGCTGTACATATAAATTCATAAAGAATTCTTTTTTTCCTTAAATCTAGGATATCTTCTCTACTTTTGTCGATAAAAAAAAGGAAAACTTGATCTTAGAAACTGTTAATTTGTATTACTTTCTTACTATGGGTATTTTTCCGTTTATATACTACAAAAATTTAAATTGTATAATTTCAACATTATTTCTTGCTTGACAAAATCTAGACTGATATTCTTATACTCATAGAATATATACAAACCACAAAAATATTATGTAATAAACTATTGCTATTGATGAAATTTGAATTAGTATTGCCTCAATTATATACCCAGCTGGGAAAGTGCGATGCAAATATAATTTCTTTACCATTATCATACCTCATTGGTCATCTTTTGCAGCCGAAAATAAAACGTAAAATCTATTTTTATCTACTGAATCCACGCATAAAGTCATAGGTTTTGAGCAAGATCGTGTACGAGGAAATTCAACGGAAAACGTGACATATCTGGCAATACTCTCGTACAATATAAAACATTTTCTGGCTCCATGTTCTCTGGCACTTTCATTTGTATATCTACATTACATTCGAACATTGAAGAGTTGTAATTTATTTTCCAAAAATACACACACACATACACACACACACACATACATACATATATATATATATATATATATATATATATATATATATATATATATATATATATATATATATATATATATACAGAGACACAAACATATATATATAATGTATATATATATATATATATATATATATATATATATATATATATATATATATATATATATATATATATATATATATACAGAGACACAAACATATATATATATAATGTATATATATATATATATATATATATATATATATATATATATATATATATATATATATATATATATATATATACATATATAAAGACCTTAAGATTATCAGTTGGCTGACGGTCTGTTTTTAATTTTGAAATGTTCCTTAGAAATGGCATGATCAGATTTAAATACGTGGTCATAAATAGCTGAAATTGGATTCTTATTGTACCGATCTCCCCATGTGCTCCAAAATCATACACTAAAGCTGTCTAGATGTGCTTCTAGTGTAGCACTCATTACAGAGTGCACATTAAAAAGAGTATATGACACGGAAGCACTAGGGAGAAGGCAGACTTTCCTTATATTCAAAAAGTGAGCCAACTGAGAACCTGTTAGTAAAAATTTGTTTCAAATCTATGTGGGGATAACACTTCCCAACAACACTCATAACCACTGTTCTTAGTTTCTCCGAAACAAAACCATAGTACAGAAAGGAGACATATAACTTTTTCTTACTGACCGTTTGAATTGCTAAATTTTGACTGTAAATTTTACCTAGAAAATTCTTGTCTTGATTGTAATAGAGTTTCAGAGGGAACCTATTTCTAGCAAAAAATTATTTTAGAAAATTTTCTTTCTCGGGATAGAAACCCCAGATGAGTTGAACATACATGATAACATCTATATTACAGTGTTTTTATCGAATTAATTTTGTAAAATTTTGGTTCTAAAGTTTAAAATATGAGTGCTTAGTCCTGTAAAAAGTGTGTTTTTTTTTTTCTTTTCGAAATACTAAAGTTTCAAAGGTGTTATTATATTTTCGAGAGACCAAGACATCGAGAAAAGTCAAAGTATCATCCTGTTCATTTTCTTTCGTAAAGTTTATGTCACGATACTT
>NC_090733.1:34462328-34479828 GCF_036898095.1 Palaemon carinicauda
ATTTGTCAATTTAGAACTAAATTCTTATCAACATTTTTCATATGCCGTTCAAAAACTATGTGTCCAAATATGTTTCCTCAAAGGGGAACTAATATTGCGGTCACTCGACTTCATCAGACTCGATCGTCCTCTTCGACCACATCAAAGGTCCTATAGTAGGGCCGAGGGACTGTTCATGACCTGCTTCTCTTTCATAGTAAATTAGGACTAGGAAGATTTTCTCTCTCTCTCTCTCTCTCTCTCTCTCTCTCTCTCTCTCTCTCCTCTCTCTCTCTCTCTCTCTCTCTCTCTCTCTCTCTCTCTCTCTCTCTCATACACACACAGACACTTTATTTAGTTAATAAATAATAGAGGAGGTATAAGATTGTATATTGTGGAAAGATGAACTTGAAATTCCACCGAAGTGAAACGTGTTAACTAAATGAGACCAGTGTGTAAGCTATAGGCATGGATATGCTTACAGATATTCAATCTAATAATTATGAATATATGACTATTATGTTAAATTAGAAACATATGCTCTGCATATTAGTCCTTTTTATATAATTATGTTATTCAACTTTAAGAATTTGTATGCATTCATTGTTGCTGAAATCGTGTTAACTCTACGATTAACACTCCACTTGTCTTTAGGCTACTTGTTGACCCATGACCGCTCCCAAAATACGTCCAGTTAAATATTTATTTTTTCAAAATAAATCTAAACATGTGTCGCATTGTTTTTCATTGTATTCTTTTGTCATAATCCCAAGAAAGGGATTTTCTGCTTAAAATGCTGGCACTATAACATTTCACTCACTCTGCAAGCATAATCCAGTTAGTCTACTCTGAAATTTATCTTTCCTATAACAATTTTATTTCTATGTCTCCAATAGATCATCATGGGTAATCAATTGTATATTTAATAAAGGGAAGGATATATAATTGTTTTAGTACATGAGAGGGTAATAATATTGAAATCGATGATGTGATTATTTCATCTCGATAGTATTATATAATTTATATTTGATTGAGACGAAGGAAACCCAATCATCCTTTAGTAAATAATGCGTTGATTACTACAAAAGTTATTTCGTTTATTTTTTTTTTTTTTTTTTTTTTTTTTGGGCACTGATATACTTCCCTGTGTAATTATAAACATTTATTTTATTATGGTAACATTGGAAAATAAAAGCCTTTGCTTTTCCAGTTGAAGTAAGACACCTGAAGTTTGACACCTAAGGTCAAGAATGTGTTGGCTAACTAACTTGAGTTAATGGAGTAAATAGACCAAAAACTGACGTGTATAGAAGGCCACGTCTGAGGCCTTTGTCCTGCAGTGAATAAGCAATGGCTGTGTTTGTGTGGTGTGTGTGTGTGTGTGTGTGTGTGTTTGTGTGTGTGTGTGAAGAGCTAAGCTATGGTAGTGTTTTTTCATGACAGATTCATCCTCGATCCAGCAGCTGAAGGTTGTACCTGATAACAGCTGTTCTTTATTTTGACATCTTTCTTAACTTTAATGCTGAGTTTATAGCATGCGAGTGTGTGATTGTTTACCTATGTAGAATAGATGTTTCTTAAACGTTAGACTACCATTGTTCATAGGGGAATTGGTAGGTAAATCATAACACATAAAATTTTTGATATATACATTGTTTTAAAAAATCATACTTTGCGTGTCTGTCACCAAATATAAACCATAGTTTGGGGAAGACTCGGTTATTAGAACAAAATTGTCATACCAGCCGGTATTTCGAGACCAAATTTATTAATATTTCAAAAACAATGTGCTATCACTATCACCTCTTGTTGGAAACATTTATTCACCATTCTATATAAATGTTACCAACTAATATACCCTAATCCAAAATACTCATAGTGCTTTCCCTAAATGATTGTTGAATTCTCTTGTCGACAGTGGAATTACGAAGCATAGGCAATGCTGAATATTGAAGATTACCTTTCAAATTCTATAACACTGATGCAGCATGCCCTCTGTAAAGCAAATCTTACTAGATATATCAGTGATAACTTTTGAAATAATAGCTGCAATTCAAAGGCAACGAGCGAAGGTAATTCGTTGGGTTCCGTGATAACAAACTATAAGAGTCAGGTATGAATGCTTGAATGACTTTGGAATATTTGTATCACGGATGTTTCGAATATACATTTGATTTCAATATTGGATGCTCATTAAATTGCATTGATTTGAACACTATTTTGAAATTAGGTTATTTCAGTGTATTTATTTTAGTATCACATTTGTTACAAAAGCCAAACATACAATTTAATATGTAAGGTAATCATATAAAACAAATCTAGGATGGTGCTGATGTTTGCTTAAAAAACGAATATGCTCTCTCTCTCTCTCTCTCTCTCTCTCTCTCTCTCTCTCCTCTCTCTCTCTCTCTCTCTCTCTCTCTCTCTCTCTCCTCTCTCTCTCTCTTTCTCTCTCTCTCTCGTTATACAGTTGGATATATGCTTGTCTGTTAATCGGCTTCTGTAATAGAATATTTAGTTTTCAATGGAATTAATATTGCGACTATTAAACAAACAATTGTGTGTAGTAGTGGATGACCTCACCTAGTTGCAGCCTATTTTTGGGCAGAGAGAGAGAGAGAGAGGAGAGAGAGAGAGAGAGAGAGAGAGAGGAGAGAGAGAGAGAGAGAGAGAGAGAGAGAGAGAGAGGCTAAATTTGAATTACTAATATTCATGTAAGCTCTCAGATTTTGTATTTCAAAAGTGAGAGAATATCTGATTAACAATAATCACAACATTGATAACGAAACATTCAATGGATATCATTATGGTGGATTATGTGTATGATTATTTATTAAAACCATTTTATTACTAATTAGTAAGAAATAAAAACTCCTGCTACATATCATTGCAAAGTGTTATCATTGAATGTATATTCTTATGAAAAAGACGACCGTCATAAAATCAGTCTCAAGAAAAGGAGAAATTGAAGGAAAGGAAAGTGGAATGTCTTTTCGTCGCAGATAAAATCAAAGAAAAGCTGTATAAAGAAAATCGTTGTCACATTGCTTCCTCTCGGCGGAGATTTAAGGGAGTGAATGATGATAAGGTTTCCTGACCGGGCACAATATGGGGCGGGCCCAGAATGATCCCCCGACACCAGCTACCGGATACGATCCGCAAATTGCCCGAAAATGATCAGGTAATGGTGGAATGAAAAAAAAAAAAAAGTAATTTTCGTTAATTGCATTTTTTTTCCGGTAGGGAACAATATATTGTTGTTTCTCTTCTTTATACTGGTAATATTTATTATGATACTAATCTTATATTCTAACTTTATTTGATTTAGGCTTATCAGATTTATTCGGTTAGTATATAAGCAGCAAAAGTACACGTAACGTAATAATCTTTGAAAAAAATATTATTTCGAGAGAGAGAGAGAGAGAGAGAGAGAGAGAGAGAGAGAGAGAGAGAGAGAGAGAGAGAGAGAAGAAGAAGAAGAAGAAGAAGAAGAAGAAGGAGAAGAAGAAGAAGAATTACAAAGTTAAATTCTGAAGACCTGATGACGATGAATTAGCGAACTAACAAAGTTTGAGGTTGCGGATTGGCATAGAAAGACCATAAATAGACCCAAGTGGAAGAGCATGTCTGAAGCCTTTGTTCTGCTCTCTGATATCCTAATTTGATATGGATAACATTTTATAAATTTGAGAAAATATCTAGTAGACTTATTTGAAAGTTCTTGAAAAAAAAATAATTGTCCAGGCCACTACATCATTACGAGCCTGGACCAAAATCACACATTCTTAATGCTTTTTTTTTTATTCAGTTCTTTAGTATTTTTGCCGGATATGTCCAGGTGCAATTGCATTAGGTTATTATTTGACGCGTTTCTAAAATATTAAACTTGAAAATTTTTCTACAACGGCAGAGGATATATTTTCAGGTAAACGAAGCACATTTTGTTCTCATGAATGGCTTTTTTTTCTCTTACATTCATGGTTTCTCTTATCATTTTCTTTGTTTCTTATATACACTATTTCAGTATTTTTCTTGTTACCCATCACTTTACAAATGCATGGTCACTAAACACTTAGATCCATTCTCCCCAATTTTTCTGAATTTATTTGTACAAGGAAGCCAAAAACGTAACAGTAAAACTTACTTATCCTGATAGGACGTACTACAAGGTTAAACCCAATACAATTTCATCCCTAAAGAATAAATTTTTTTTCTTCAAATCTCTCTCTCTCTCTCTCTCTCTCTCTCTCTCTCTCTCTCTCTCTCTCTCTCTCTCTCTCTTTCATATACGTGTTTTAATGATGTAGGATATTGATGTTACAAAAAAGAAAAAAAAATCATTGTTAAGATTGACAAAAACGAAGAATTCTTTAATTTAATTTTGATATTTTTCAGAAACCTTAAAACATTTCTAAAATGTTTGATTTTCCCAATTGAAATAATCGTTTTTTTTTTTTTTCTATATGACTATAATGGCATCGACATGAAATGTTGTTCAATACCACGTAAAAAATGTTACAAAATTAAACTATTAAAGTGATAGCGGAATGTTATGTAAATCGAAGCAATATGTTTATTTAATCATGAAAGAGTATCTACTTCTCCCTGAGTAGACTAGAAAAATCTTCATTTGATGTTGCTTAGCATTTTTTTTTTTAAATAATGAGAAGTTTGAATATTTCTTTCTATATAGAAAATTCAAACATGGTTTTTGTTTTTGTTTTTAATAAGGAAAGATCGAATTTATAATAATAATAATAATAATAATAATAATAATAATAATAATAATAATAATAATAATAATAATAATAATAATAATAATAATAATAATAATAATAATAATAATAATTCCAAAGTGTTACCACTCTTTCTACATGTATAAATAGTAGAGGGGATTTTTACTTTTCCTGACAACGTTGGTATCAAGAATTTTATTCCCTCATCCAAGACTTCTTGTAGAGTTATTAAAGAAGCCTGTAATAATCCAACACGGGAAATTGTTTTTGTGTAGAATACCAACATTAAAACTTCATTATTAAAAACGTGGAAGCTTAGGTAAATACTCTTCCCAGTTTACCCTTTCTATTTTCTATGGAAAAGATAACGAGAATTTTGCTGATATTTCAACACATATCTAGACAAAATACAAAAATAAAGTAATCACGTACGTCACAATCGTATGTAAATCATACTAGAATGGATGGAATAATAAGCAATTGCTAAGTAGATTTAATTTCCTTCTGTATTGTCTTTTCTGCTTTTGAATGCAAATTTGAGTTTCTTAGCGGCTGATTTCAGCAACCATTCACACTCTCGAGTAAGGATATTTTTGTAAATCGTAGCATGTTCCATTTACCGTGCCTATGTGACTTTCCTAACCTGCAACAGTAACATGCTAACTGTCTGCATGTTCAGAGCACATTATAATTGTCATTTTTTTTTTTAGGTCAAAGACAACATTTAATCCGTTTACAGCGTACAAAGCAAGCAAAGCTTGTTCCACCTGTGTAAGAGAATTTTCAATTTCACCTGATAACTATCGTTGATGTAGTTTGGTCTCTCGGAATATGATTCTGTGCTATGATGTTTTCATCCTTGATAACATTGTTGTCCAGAAAGGTATTTTATTTTATATGGATGTCTAGGGTAAGAATTACACTAAAGTTCATTAATGTTACTTAAGATTACTCATTATATAAACTTTAAATTTAATTTAAGCTTTAACGACTTCCTTAATTGTATACAAGTTAAATGCATCAGTGATATTATAGCCAGTAACAAGAGATATTTTTGTGTTATAGAGGGCCGTGGAAACAATCTGTTTGTGTTCTACTCTCTTGGCTTATAGTTCTTTTACTTGAGAGTACACTCGGGCACAGTATTCTATCTTATTTCCCCCCCCCCCCTTTTTTTTTAACGTTACCGCAGTTTGTATGGGAAATATTTACTTTCATGTTTTTACTGTTCTTGAAATATATTTTTCCTTGTTTCCCTTCTTCACTGGGCTATTTCCCCTGTCGGAACCCCTAGGCTTATAGCATTCTGATTTTCCAACTAGGGTTATAGCTTAGCAAGTAATAATAATAATAATAATAATAATAATAATAATAATAATAATAATAATATGATGATGATGATGATCATGATGATGATGATGATGATGATGAGAGAATATAACTGCTGACGTATACTTACATATGTAATAGAGAATTGCCAAAGAAGAGCTATGTTTACCAGCTATTTATAAACAAAAGTTTTAAAAAATCTCTATTGAAAATAAGGTGCTACAACTTGGGCATAATTTTCTTGTGACCTTTGAAAGGCGAGACCTTAACTCATACGGATCAGTTACGGCAATGTAATGTTTTTATTATATAGAAAAAGGAAACTTCATTTTTCTAATTTTATATTTTAGTACATCAGTTGATGATATTTCACAAAGAAATATATATATATATATATATATATATATATATATATATATATATATATATATATATATATATATATATATATATATATATATATATATATATACATACGTATATATATATATACATACGTATATATATATATATATAATATATATATATATATATATATATATATATATATATATATATATATATATATATATATATATATATATATATATATATATATATATATATATATATATATATATATGTAATAAGTGAAATAATTATTATTACATGTTTAAAACACATGACGTAATATGTCATTTTGGATGAAGATGCTAGCCGTGGGATTTGCTGTAGTCACTCAAATCATAAACAGGATGTACAATGCAGCCTCAACAATGTAACATTTTTCTTAAACGTCAACACCAATGCATCAGTGTGTGAAAGTTTGTGACGTCACCGGATGCAGGTGTCTTCCGAGATTCTGATAAAATTGCTACATCAACTAAGCATACGATATCTGTGACATCGATAATTTAATCAGTTCATATCTATACTTCACCAGAATTGGTCATCTGACCAAACCAGCTCCCTCCTATGATGGAGATGTTTAACTCTGTTGTTTTTAAACAATAAATACTTTTTAAAGCTAATGAGATGTACTTCGTTATAAGCTTTACACACCTTAAACAACACATACTCAATGTGTGCTTATAAAAGTAGCACACTTATAAATGGTGGCAGCGGTAACACACCAATAAATGGTGACAGCGGTTAAACTCTACGAATCAGAGAAAGATCTTCAAGTAATTATAATATTAAACTCTAAGAATTAGAGAAAGATCTTCAAGACTTCAAAATAAAAGCTGTAAAACCAGAGAAAGATCTTCAAGAAATCAACGTTATCTACATGTATCTACAATTTTGATTAAGTAATAGAGCCCATCGAAATATTTAACATTTAATGAATGTTATGAATACATACTGATGAACTGGATCTTCAATCAATATCCTAGGAAGGCCAAGGACTGACGTTCAACGTTTGCAAAACATATCCAGGAAGCACTACATTCAACAAGAAACTCGAACGATACATCGCTAACAAAACATCAAGAGAGAGAGAGAGAGGATGTGTCGACATCACACAGAACCATATATAAGCTAAGTACAAATTTTTGAATTCATTCCAGTTTGGGCAGTGAAGTGTAGTTATCACGAGTCGTTAGTCGATTATTACTGGGGTGAGGGAATTGCTAATCTTTTATTTCCGTTCATTAAAGGAAACTGTGTTCAACTCTGAATTCTCATCTAGAATTTTTTCTCTCTTTGTGCTAATTCCTTTTTCTTTCAGAAATTCTCGGGAAATGTCTTGGGATTAGTAACATTGTTTGGGGAATTTTATTATACATATGCGTTTAAGCAATGGACGTCTGTACTCATATAGATATTTTGATAGAATTGCAAGGGGTCGAAGAGATAGGAAAAGAAATACAGTAGTGATGACTCCCCCTGTGAGCTCTACCCCTGGACCTAGTGGCGTAGGCCAGACTAATCCTCCTCCAATTGTGATGCTTGTAAATGCCAGGTCAGCAATCCTTCCTTTTCAGGGTCGGGTCAATGGGTTCTTGCCACAAAATGTGGAGTCATGGATTTCATCCGTCGATGCCCATTTAAATGCCAAACAAATCGTAGGCCCTTTTGTACAATTACAAGGAGCTAAAAGTTTTATAGATTTTTCTAAGGGGGATGCGAGTGCGTATTTAAGAGGTGTTTCATTTCAAGAAGCAGTTACCTGGGATGATTTCAAAGTTAGGTTACGCGTGGTCTATGGGGGTGAGGAAGCCTTGGATGTAGTATTAACGTTATGAAATACACTTAATCCAGCCACTATGAATCGGCGTAATGTTATTGAGAGAGCAGCTCTCATAGCTGATAGGCTTAATGAATATCAGGACATTTTAGGTAATTCCACTTGGGTTACTAGGGATATCATCTCCGTGAAAGATTTTTTACGATTAATGTATTTAACTTTCATGACACTTATGTTGCCTGAAGCTTTAGAGCGGTGTTTTGATAAGAAGTTAACGCCTGCAAGTATGGAATTGGATGTATATAAACAGATGAAGAAACACATGTCCAAGTGTCCAAATCTCGATCGCGTGTTATTTCAAGTTTTTGCAAAGATTGAAACAAAGCCACAAACAGTGAACGTAGTTAGTAGTTAAATAGCGGGAATGACGTGTTATAATTGCAAACGTCAAGGTCACTTAAGCGCGGACTGCAAAACGATATTCTGCTCGATTCATAACAGTGCAACTCATTCATACAGTCAATGTTACTCGCGTAAGACACAACAGAATCCCAAAAATACACAGTCAATTCCACAGTCAGTTCCATATGGAAATAAAATGAAAAATCCTCATTTTAACAATAAGAAGAAACAACCAAATGTCAATGTAGTTCAGAGTCCAAAGCAAACAAACACTTCTTCGAATATCGCTGAGCCTGGGTCGTCAAACCAGACCTCGCAAGGTCAGACTAATTTTCAGAATGTGCAGAGCAAAGCAAATACCACATAGTTAACTCCAGAGGCAAAGAGAGTGATGTTGGGTCAAGGTCATTCATGTCAACATCAATAGTATTGAATAATCAATTTAATGTTTTATCAGATAATTGTGAGACAATAGATTTTCCTATGAAACACACAGCCGAAATTTAGAACACAAATCCTTTACGTTATTTTTTTACTCTGGTAGTCCACGTAATATCATGGATTTGAAGACACATCATTTGTTGTTTTCGAACTTTCCGATTGAAAAATCCGGAATTAGACTCTCGGGTATAGGAAATAATGAATTAAATGTCATAGGCATAACTCAAGTTCAGTTCAAAGTCGGTAAACGCACGTTTGCCGATACATTTGTTGTTGTAAAAAACATTAATATGTATCCAGCTGTAATTATTGGATACCCATCTATGGGAAATCAAAACATTATCTTAGCCCCTGCCAAGCACGGCGTGTATATCAAAGGGAAATTCTATAAGTCTTCTAATACCTTAAAATCAGTTTTGGATAAAAAGGAGACGACAAATGTAACCGTAACGTACGTTGAAGAACCAATAACTTGTCTCCCTAATAAAGAAATGATATACGCGACCCAGCAGAATTCTCGTTCACCCGTAATATCATCTTACACGCAATCTATCGAACCAAATGTACCTTCGAATTTAATAGTGCAAATAAAGAAAACATTACCGGGATCTGAAATATTAATCTTTTCCGACACTTTGAAAACTAACGGATTGTCTGTCCCATAAGCTATTTATACAGTAGGCTCACATCAACAATGTAATATTGAAGTCTGTAATCATTTAAATAACACTTTAGTAATTCACAAAAATCAACATATCTTGGATGTAGAAGTTTATAAACATCGTATTCTTACCGTTGCTGAGATCAATCACTCGCAATCAGTTGCGGATGAATCCCTTTTATGATCTATTAAAAATAAAATCAATAAAGACATTCCAGACAAAGAAATTCAGTAGAAAATTTTTGGACTTTTAACTAAATATCATGATGTTTTTTCCAGTACGGATGGATCCTTAGGAAAAACAGATGTTATCGAGCATCAAATAAGGTTAAAGGACAAGCAGAAAATTATCTATGTACCCTCGTACAGACTCCCTATGAAATTCCAGAATGAAATAAATGATGAAGTAGGTAAAATGCTAGAAGAAGGAGTCATTAGGAAATCAAACAGCCCTTATAATTTTCCTTTATTAGTTGTACCGAAAAAAGATCGAACATGGCGTATCTGAGTCGACTTCCGTCGTCTAAACGAGGAGACGATCCCTGATCGATTCCCAGTGCCATGTACTGACGATATTTTGTCTTTGTTAGGTCAGAATAAATATTTTACCAGTTTGGACTTACTTAAAGGCTTTCACCAGATATCATTAGAAGAAGATAGTATCCCATACACAGCCTTCAGCACAGCCAGGGGACATTATGAATTTTTGCGGATGCCTTTTGGTTTACGTTGTGCTCCTATAATATTTACAAGAATGATTAACATAGTGTTTGGAGACTTGTTAGGGGATATATTGCATGCCTATATGGATGATATTGTAATCTTTTCCAACACCTTAGAAGAACATCTACGTAAGTTAGAACTAGTACTACAGAGATTAAGACAACATAACTTAAGGGTAAAGATTAGTAAGTGTGAATTTTTCAAAACAGAATTAATATATTTGGGTTTCATGGTGTCAAGCCAAAGTCTTAAAGTAGTCCATGATAAGGTGTCGGCTATACGTAATTTTCCCATACCTACTAATGTCAAGGGAATACAGCAATTTCAGGGTTGCAGTGGATATTACAGGCGTTTTATACGCAACTATTCAATAATAGCCGTTCCCTTAACTGATCTTACGAAGAATTGCGTAGATTTCATATGGTCTGAGCAACATCAACAGGCATTTAATACTTTGAAAGATGAACTGTGTAGTTCTCCTATCTTAAAATTTCCTGACTTCGGTAAGGAATTCTTCATTGCAACAGACGCCTCAGACTTAGGAGTAGGAGGGGTATTGCTTCAGCAATATGATAAACAATTTTTCCTGATAGCTTTCTATTCTCGAAAATTGAGAACTTCCGAAAGTAAGTATGCAGTAATAGACAAGGAAGGGCTAGCTATTGTTAATTCACTAGTGCATTTTGAGTTCATAATTTACGGTTATCCCGTTAAGGTTCTTACTGACCATAAACCACTAACAGAGTTCTTTAAAGGCTTCAACCACAGCCCTAAACGAACTCGGTGACATTTGATCATTCAAGATTTTGGCGCAAGAATCGGGTATTTACCTGGGAAAGCAAATATCATTGCGGATGCATTATCACCCAACCCCGTGTCATCTTGTACGGAGCCTTTAGCTTAATTAATAGATATATCAACATCCATGCCCATTGTTAAAACGATATCTAAACAAGAAGATTTAGTCTGGAGCGCTGAATAGTTACAGACTGAGCAAAGAAAAGATCAGAAAATAGAAACAATTATAAATGATTTGAAAGGCAATTATAAGGAAAAGGGATATATAAAGTATAAGCAGCAGAATTATATAATCAAAGATAATATTCTGTGTAGGACTGTGGCAAGGAAAACCCGCAATACACCACATGTAACTAACGACCAGGTAGTAGTACCAATCTCACTTATTGCCACTGTCCTGAATTGGTTGCATTCAAGTCCATTACATGGACACCCGGGGTTCTCATTAATGTCACAGAAAGCCAAATCATTGTTTTATTGGTATACGATGCTTACAGATATAAAAAGACACATAGCTAATTGTCGCACATGTCAGGAAAACAAAGGGCATACAAAAACACCTGTCAGCCTAGGAGCTTATCCTGTGCCCAATCAACCCTTTGAAAGAATAAATTTAGATTTGTAACAGGATTTTACGAGTCAGACAGAGGAAATAAGCACCTCTTAGTAATTATAGATGCTTTAACTCGATATACAGAACTAATAGCGCTTAAAACTAAAACTGCGATTGAATACGCTAGGAAGTTTTACGAGTGTTACATTTGTAAACATGGAATTCCACACATGATAATCTCAGACTCGGGTGGTGAATTTAATAATCACTTTCTTACCTCATTGTGTGAATTCCTCAGCATAAAGAAAATAAATACCATGATATATCACCCAGAGTCGAATGGGCTAGTGGAAAGAGCAAATAGGAAAATTTTAAATATATTAAGGGTAACACTAGGGGGATCAGAACCCAACTGGGTATTGCAATACCGGCGGCACTGAGAACTCTGAATCATTCATATCATATATCAATTAAAATGTCACCGCATGAAGCATTGTATGGTACCCCAGTTAGAACGCCTTTCCATGTATTAACGCCTACAACTAATCTATCAAATCCTTTAAAAGAATGTATAAATGCTAGTATAAGTCAATATGATATCCTTCGAAAGAATTTAGAAGAATCCCAAATCATAATGAAAAGGAATCATGATAAAACAGCGAAACCAACTAGAACATATACCGTGGGTGATAACGTGTATATTCAAATCAATGTACGCAAAGGACTCAATTATATCTAACACCTAAGTCTGAAGGCCCATTTAACATTTTGGAAACATTAACGGCCAATAGGTTTAGAGTTCAAAACGTATCCCAACCCACGGATGAGAGAATAGTACCATTGGCTCACATAAGAAATTAAAAAGAAATGAGAGGGAAAGAAGCGAGGGAAATTTTTTTATATTATGTGATTAAACTTTTTCTTCTTAATACAGGAGTAATTGCATATATTTTTCTCGTTACAGGTTTCCAAGATTAATTTTTTGTTGTTGGGAGTGATATTGTTCGCTCAGACATTTTTCTCGTGTGGGATGAGCTCTAAAACTAAAAGTATAAATTTTAAATATGGCACTATAGTTGAAAGACAAGAAGACGTTTTTATTACATCAAGCAACGTAGTTGTAGAAGTGAATATGCAAGCAATCTCTCTTCAAGAGAATGATGTCACTAGCTTAAGAACCACTATTTCAAGGTTTTCTGCCTCATTAGATCAGTTGCACAGAAGACATTTTCATTTGACTACAGAGAGTTTGCTTGGATCAACATTAAAAGTTGCAGAGATGCTATCTGATGACTTGAAAAATAAGACTTACGAGACGGGATCTTTGGCTTATGACCTTTTTATGTGGACTGTAGGACACGAACATAAAGAAAGACAAAATCCGTTTATTTATGCTGCATTAAACATCTTTGGGTCTATTGCAAGTTTAGGTTTAGGAATTTCCAATCGTCTTAAAATTAGTAATCAAAATAAGAAAATTGAGTTCTTGACTCATGAAGATGAATTGATTATGTAAGAGCTAAGGAATCAGTTAGCTTCAATCAATAAAATTATGGATTTAGTAAATGAACATTCAAATAATATCATTCAGATTATGGAAGTACAGGATTTGTTGGCAACGTTAACATATTATGATTCAAAGATAGATCACATACATAACAGAATTGCACATTTCATTGAAAAATCCAAGGATTATGTAGAAGCTATCACGTTAGCAACTAAAGGTGTACTGTCGCCCCATTTGTTGCCTATAAATTACTTAATGTTAATTCTGGAGAATGGAAGGGATAAACTAGGCTATGTTCCTTTGTTAGATGAACATAGGTTAGAATTTTGTTACAGCCTAATTACAGTAAGCGTTGATAATAACAAGATTAGGATTACAATCCCCTTTGATTCTTCTGATGCCTTGCAATCTTACAGGATATCACCATTTCCGACTTTCATGACGAATCACTCAAATCCAGTAATATCCAGTTTGACAGGACACGTATTGATTTCCCCAGACAAGGAAACATATACGGTCATTAAAGACTTAAATCAATTAACTCACGGTTCAGACGCAATGGATAGAAAAATATGTACAGCTGACTCATTTGAATTCCATAAAAACTTAATGGATTCATGCGAGTTAGGTATAGTGCTAGACGGTGCTCTCTCCCATACAAGTGAAGATTGTCTGGATAAGCTTTATCCCTTTGACAATAATGAGTTCAATTGCAGACTGAACAATGGCTCGTGGATACGATACGACAAGGACGGCTTCAATGTATCATGCCCTGACGGATCCACGTCCTTCGCCCACATCTTCGTTGCAGCAGATGGTTGTATCGGGACTTCCCCTAATTCCATGGTGACTGGTCTACGGTCACTTATCAGAGACGAGCCTACTTCGCGAACTTCACGTGGACCTCTACAATGCCAGCACTACCTCTCCCGTACAACAATCAAGTTGCCAAGCGAATGATGAAACTAACAGAAATGGACCACCTGTCACCTACTTATAAGGAAATTCTTCACCCCATACTACTAGCAGGACTGGTTATCACAGTGTTGATATTTATCGCCGTGAACATCCTTATTTGGCGTAGGTTACGGCACAGCAGGAAGCTACAACAGAACGTTTCGCCATGTCCAGACAAAACTCCTTATTTAACTCAGTTTAAAGCCGTTTGAAGTGGCTACCTCATTCGCTAAAGGAGTAAATTGCTCTGGAAAGTGTGTTTGAAAGAAAAGCTGTTAGTACGCAAGTAATATGTAATTGAAGAAATTATCTACATTGCATTGTTAAAAATACATTTAAAAAACAACATTAAAAAAAAATATAAATAATTTTTTCTCTCGGCATCTAATAAAATATATCAGCCCTATATATATATATATATATATATATATATATATATATATATATATATATATATATATATATATATATATATATATATATATATATATATATATATATATATATATATATACATATATATATATATATATATATATATATATATATATATATATATATATATATATATATATATATATATATATATATATATATATATATACGAAACCGTGGTACGTGTACATACCAGGAATTCGTGTTTGTGCACTAAAGAATTTAATTTTTACCAAGGTAACAAATATTTTTATTAGTTACCGTATTATGTTAATCTATGTTTCTGACAAAGGTAACAATTATTCTTTAACAAGTTACCGAATCATATGTATGTCAGTAGTTTGTTTCGGTACCATATAATCATTTGCTAGCAATATACCATATATATGATCTTTATTTTATCATGCATTTTTTTCTTTGCTTTGGTAATATCTTTTCATATGCATTATTATTATTATTTTTTTATGTGCCTATTTGGACATTCGTCCTCTTTTGCTTATGGCTAAAGTTAAACAAAGAATAATACATATGTCCAGTCACGCCTAGTAAACATGTTTTGGCTTGTTGTTAATTTTTTTTTAAAAATTGAGATAGCTGGCCGAGCTTATGTAATAAGTGAAATAATTATTATTAGATGTTTAAAACACATGACGTAATATGTCATTTTGGATGAAGATGCTAGCCGTGGGATTTGCTGTAGTCACTCAAATCATAAAAAGGATGCACAATGCAGCCTCAACAATGTAACATTTTTCTTAAACGTCAACACCAATGCATCAGTGTGTGAAAGTTTGTGACGTCACCGGATGCATGTGTCTTCCAAGATTGTGATAAAATTGCTACATCAACTAAGCCTACGATATCTGTGATATCGATAATTTAATCATTCCATATCTATACTTCACCAGAATTGGTCATATGACCAAACCAGCTCCCTCCTATGATGGAGATGTTTATCTCTGTTGTTTTTAAACAATAAATACTTTTTAAAGCTAATAAGATGTACTTCGTTATCCAGCTTTACACATCTCAAACAACACATACTCAATGTGTGCTTATAAAAGTAGCATACTTATATATATATATATATATATATATATATATATATATATATATATATATATATATATATATATATATATATATATATATATATATATATATATATATATATATATATATATATATATATATATATATATATATATATATATATAGAATTATGTATATATATATATATATATATAGAATTATGTATATATATATATATATATATATATATATATATATATATATATATATATATATATATATATATATATATATGTATATATATATATATATACATATATATATACATATATATATATATATATATATATATATATATATATATATATATATATATATATATATATATATATATATATATATATATATATATATATGTATGTATGTATGTATATATGTAGATATATATATATATATATATATATATATATATATATATATATATATATATATATATATATATATATATAAACGTGTATATATATATATATATATATATATATATATATATATATATATATATATATATATATATATATATATATATATATATATATACATATATATATATATATATATATATATATATATATATATATATATATATATATATATGTATATATATATATATATATATATATATATATATATATATATATATATATATATATATATATATATATATATATATATATATATATATATATATATATATATATATATATATATATATAGGTTTGTGTACATACATACATACATACATACATACATACATACACTGTTTGAAAAGTAGAGATAAGAGGCATTAAAAGGGATGAGTAGATGCAAAGCAAAAGGATTATATTGCCTAACAAATGATTTGATAAAAGATGGAGAGGAATTCAAAGTAGTAAAACTCGTTGAACTTTAATATAACGTCTGCAATATTGCTGTTTACCTAAAGCTTGGAGAAACTTCTCCAATTTACTAATTTGCAAAAATGGTAAGCATAAAATACCTGAAATATTTCACCTAGTAAATCTACTCTCAGTCATATATTAAATATTTACATGATTATATTCGGCGTAACAGAAAAACAGCTAAATTTTAATCACGTAAGAAATAAGTTTAGATTTAAAAGCGGTATTCATATTTTAATACCATCCATGTGATTAAATAGATAATTAAGAATTAAGAGATTTAGAATACCAGCCAATATATATGGCATTTATAGACTATGAGAAAGCTTTGGATTCAGTCAAAAGTTCAACAGTGGCATTTGACAAATTATGGCTTGAGTGCCTTAAATATAAAATACTATAATTAGAGTTACCAATATTAATGGAAAAATTCCTCTAAAGCTACATTGAAGACATATTTGTCAGAATAGGTAGCAGAGATGGGAAACTAGGTAAATTAATATATATAAAAAGTTGGGTACCACAGGTGGGCATACTATTCCCAAGACTTTTTATGATCTACACGGCAGATATGCCCACCAACCCGGAGTATGCCATTAATTACGCTTATGCAGATGTCATAACTGAGGTATTAATGCATCCATCCACCTCAAACAAATTTCTCGAAATAAAAACAGAAAGAGAGATCTAAAGAGTAAACGATTATGAAAGCAAATGGAAAGTAAAAACAAATAGCAACAAATTTCCACTCTTACCAGCATACCAATAACAGTAAACAACATAAATATTCTATTTAACAACCTAGTTAAAAATCCTTGGTCTCTCTATAGAAAGAATAGTCA
>NC_090733.1:34484828-34487328 GCF_036898095.1 Palaemon carinicauda
AAGAGCTTTAGACTTTGCCTCTGAATCAGGCTGTGAGCAAATCATAAATGAAGCTACTGACAGGTCTGGTAATTGCTTGGACCTAGTATACACTGACTCCCCTGGCGTTATAACTAGTAAGGTTGGTTCTCCAGTCGGGACATCTGATCATGCCTTGATTTCATTATTAGTGAAGACTGAGCAGCCTGTCCCTGATATATCATATTCTTGTAAAATTTATATGAAATCCCAAGCAGACTGGAATGGGATTTTACATGATCTTTTGTGCTTGAATTAGTCACAATTATATAATAGTGTAGATCCTGTTGTCCCTTTGAATGAGAATCTAGTCAACATAATTGATAGGCGTATCCCTTCTCGTGTGCTAAGGTATCGAGTGAAGGACAAACCGTGGTTCAATGATGATTGTAGACGTGCTTATTTGGAGAAACAGGAGGCCTATCATCTTTGGAAGGGGAACAGATCAGATTTGACCTGGAACAACTATACTCAGCTTCGAGCTTTTGCTCAGAGAGTTTATGCCTCAACTGAAAAGGAGTACAATTTAACCATAAAAGAAACACTTTCTGGTACAACTCAGGAACATAAATGGTGGTCTACCCTTAAATCTGCACTCTTTGGTGTAGATGCAACAGTTCCTCCTTTACTTAAACCAGATGGCTCAGTCACTCACTGTCCAAAGGAAAAGGCAACCCTTTTGGCTGATGTTTTTGACAGTAAACAGAGTAATGAAAAACTTGAACTTCCTCATTCCTGTTTTCCTGAGGCTAAACTAACTAGTTTAGCTTTTCGATCTCGTGAGATTAAAGCTCTGTTGATGGACCTTCATGCTTATGGAGGTGTAGACCCAAATGGTATTTTTCCTTCGTTTTTTATAAAGACAGCAGATTTCTTAGCTCCAAAGTTATCTATCTGTTATTTTGTGCAAGTTAGCAAAAAGAGGAGCTTTTAGCACTAGTTGGAGAATTGGTAATGTTACTCCTCTATGTAAATGTGTTTGTGGTAGCTCAAGTCCCACTGATTACCGCCCAATTTCCATAACTCCCATATTATCTAAAGTTTTTGAACGTCTTCTGGCAAAACGTCTTAATAGGTTTGCTGAAGGTTATCATCTACTCCCTAGTTTGCAATTTGGTTTTCGTAAAGGCCTTGGAGCATGTGATGCCCTTCTTACAATCTCCAATGCTGTACAGAAATCCCTTGATTGTGGTCGGGAAGTTCGTATGATTGGCCTTGATTTTAGTGCTGCCTTTGACCGTGTTAATCATGAGGCCTTTGTTTTCAAACTGAAACAGTTGGGAGTGGGTGGGTTGTTTCTTAGCATTATTATTGATTTTTTAAGTAATAGATCTCAAAGAGTGGTTGTTGATGGGCACCATAGTGATTATAGGAATGTGATATCCGGTGTTCCACTGGGTAGTGTTCTTGGCCCATTACTTTTCATACTATATACACATGACATGTGGTTTGGCCTAGAAAACAAGCTTGTTGCATATGCAGATGATGCTACTCTCTTTGCATCAATTCCATCCCCTGAATGTAGATCTAGGGTTGGTGAATCCCTTAATAGAGATTTAGCTAGAATTAGTGCATGGTGCAAATTATGGGGTATGAAGTTGAATCCTAACAAAACTCAAAGTATGATTGTAAGTAGGTCAAGGACGGTGGTTCCTCAACATCCGGATCTCAGTATTCTCAGTATTGATAATGTTTCTTTAAATATGTATGACTCTTTCAAAATTTTAGGTGTGATTCTCGACAGTAAATTTACTTTTGAGAAACATATAAGGTCTGTGTTTTCTTCAATTTCACAAAAAATAGGCTTATTGAGAAAGTCTTTCAAGATTTTCGGTGATCAATCTATTCTGAAGAAGTGTTTTAATTCTTTCATTCTACCTTGTTTTGAGTATTGTTCCCCTGTTTGGTCTTCAGCTGCTGATTCTCATCTTAATTTGTTGGACAGAAACTTACGGTCTATTAAATTTCTTATTCCTGATCTAGATATTAATCTCTGGCACCGTCGTTCAATTAGTTCATTATGCATGTTGCATAAGATTTCTCATAACTCTGACCATCCTTTACATTCAGATCTCCCTGGACAATTCTATCCTGTTCGTAATACTAGGCAGGCAGTTAATTCTAATAGCCAGGCCTTCTCCATCACGAGACTCAATACTACGCAGTACTCTAGAAGTTTTATTCCAGCTGTTACCAAGTTGTGGAATGATCTTCCTAATCGGGTGGTTGAATCAGTAGAACTTCAAAAGTTCAAAGTTGGAGCAAATGGTTTTTTGTTGACGAGGCGGACATGAGTCTTTTTATAGTTTATTTATGACATATTTGTTTTTGATGCTGTTAATAGTTTATATATGACATGTCTGTTTTGACGTTGTTACTGTTTTTAGAATGATTTATTGTTAATTTGTTCTCTTCATTTATTTATTTCCTTATTTTCTTTCCTCACTGGGCTATTTTTCCCTATTGGAGCCGCTGGGCTTAT
>NC_090733.1:34492328-34494828 GCF_036898095.1 Palaemon carinicauda
AGAATCGGGACCGCAGCGAATGAGTTTTGGTGATTGACACCTTAAGCTGCTCGTTGGCTGCCCTTGTTCAAAAGATATATATATATATATATATATATATATATATATATATATATATATATATATATATATATATATATATATATATATATATATATATATATATATGTGTATATATATATATATATATATATATATATATATATATATATATATATATATATATATATATATATATGTATGTATATATATATATATATATATATATATATATATATATATATATATATATATATATATATATATATATATATATATATGCATTTGTTTAAATAATGAAATAATCAACACCATTTATTCTGAGTGATTTTTGTGTCAATTTCTCCAGGCATATTGCCGCCCGAAGCTCATACACCTAAAGCACATGAATTGAATCTATTGGAGATAAAAAAAAAAAGAGATAAAAAATCTCGACAATCACATGCACACTGAAATAAAATGAAGTTTTACCTCGCCGTTATCACTGAACATTAAATGATAGTCTGTAACTTCAAATATTGTGTATTAGTGAATTATATGACACGTTAGGTCTTAAATACGAAAATATCAACAATCACACGATCACTGAAATAAAATAAAATTATACTTCGCCTTTATCACAAGACCTTATATTACAGTCTGTGGCTTTTAACATGTCATATAATTCACTATTACACAAATTTGGTCTTAAATACAAAATTAAACTACTTTTCCTACTGCTGCTAAGCCAGCAATAAATGCATGATACATATTTGCGATGTCACATGAATTATTTATCATTCTGATGAGGGGGTAACTTGAAAACAGAGGGGGTAACATGAAACAGGTTTCAAACTACCCCCCTTGAACCAAGGTGCCAGATTTCCTCTTTTAGTATAATAGATACCATTTCCAGTCTTAAATATCTTACTTTATAACACATGAATCAATAAATGAATTGTTTGAATTTTTATTCATTTCTTGCTGAATGTAAGCGTTCACATAATAAGATTATGATATAATTTCTAAATAAAATGAGTAGTTGGGAAAATTGTTTCGGAAGACGCTAGCAGTTTATTGCTTCCTTTGGAAGACGATATACTGATCCATGTCACATGATAAAACATGTGAGAAATTGTTTTTAAGATAAGAAATTATTCGTTAATAAGACTGGGAATTATGTGAGATAGGAGTACAGAGAACATTTGTGGAGACTCCAAAGAAAATAACTACATATAGGTGATAAGCTTAGAGCTCCTTATGTGACAAAGAAACAAGAAAAAAGAACGTTGAGTTGGTGGTACAGCTCCTACGTGAATCGGACACTACTCTGAAATTCTGATCTGATGAAAAACTAAGTGAATTTGAGGGAAATAAAACTACTGTTGATATCATATAATGGTATTCAACACTTTAGTTGATTTATTAAAATCTTGAAATCTAAATGCTATCGGATTTAGATGCTTAAATCAGTAAAGTGATTCAAATGATACTGAATATTTTCTAAAAAAAAAAAAAAGATAAAAAAAAGAGAGAGAAAAAAGTTATATATCCAAGTTCATTCAGACGAATAGGCGATAAAGACATCTTAAAATCCAATGCATAAGCTGGATTCATTGGCTTTCTATATTGAATATGAAATATTCAGATTCCTTACGGATATTGTATTGCAGCTAATGGTGGGTTTTTGCAATTTTTGAGGACCTAAAGTTGAATCAATATCACATTGAACTATTCTTTGTTCAAGTAAGAAGCATGGAACGCGGTAATAATAAGCCAACAGTGAGACAGTTCACTAGGGCTAACAAAAGAATGTTTGTTCTTAATAGGTCGGTGGATACCATTCGTGGCAACTGCTTGACATGGGAGTCGTTGCCAATTTTAATTGCTTCTACCAGAATAAACAGTCCTTTTGCGGTCAATCATATAAATGCTTCTCTCTGAAGACAGAATTTAAGAAGACATTTAGTAAATAAATTTAGAAGACAGAGAAGATAATTGTGATTATATTTTTAACCGTTACCAATTGTCAAAATGTTCAAATGAAATAATAACTTATGTTACTGGCTTTGTAGTTTTTGAGTTAAAATAACCTTTAAAGTGTGAGTTCTGCTTTGATGTATTAATCTTAAAAAACTGTAATTGTCAGCAAATCCTGATCATATAAAGAATAAAAGGAAAATGGCTTTATCTATAAAATCCTGTTATTGATATACAATACTTTTGAAAAATACATCAAGGGGATGTTGTCCTTCGACAAAACACTGGGGAGAGCAAATTTCTACCAATTAGATAAGCTATTTACACATGCTTGATACACAGCCATTGGACTACTACTTACACATATTGATTAAAATGAAAGCTTCAAGTATTTGCAAGTGATATATAATTATGCTCGTACTTTATTTATTCTTATTGATAAATAATAGTAAGAGAAAAAAAATAATCAAGATCAAATAATTAGCAAATATAAAGGGAATAA
>NC_090733.1:34499828-34519828 GCF_036898095.1 Palaemon carinicauda
GATAATGTTTCTTTAAATTTGTATGACTCTTTCAAAATTTTAGGTGTGTTTCTCGATAGCAAATTTACTTTTGAGAAACATATAAGGTCTGTGTCTTCTTCAATTGCACAAAAAATTGGCTTATTGAGAAAGTCTTTTAAGATATTTGGTGATCAATCTATTCTGAAGAAGTGTTTTAATTCTTTTATTCTACCTTGTTTTGAGTATTGTTCTCCTGTCTGGTCTTCAGCTGCTGATTCTCATCTTAATTTGTTGGACAGAAACTTACGGTCTATTAAATTTCTTATTCCTGATCTAGATATTAATCTCTGGCACCGTCGTTCAATTAGTTCATTATGCATGTTGCATAAGATTTTTCATAACTCTGACCATCCTTTACATTCAGATCTCCCTGGACAATTCTATCCTGTTCGTAATACTAGGCAGGCAGTTAATTCTAATAGCCTGGCCTTCTCCATCACGAGGCTCAATACTATGCAGTACTCTAGAAGTTTTATTCCAGCTGTTACCAAGTTGTGGAATGATCTTCCTAATCGGGTTGTTGAATCAGTAGAACTTCAAAAGTTCAAAGTGGGAGCAAATGCTTTTTTGTTGACCAGGCGGACATGAGTCTTTTTATAGTTTATATATGACATATTTGTTTTTGACGTTGTTAGTAGTTTGTATATGACATATCTGTTATGACGTTGTTATTTTTTTTAGAATGATTTATTGTTAATTTGTTCTCTTCAGTTATTTATTTCCTTATTTCCTTTCCTCACTGGGCTATTTATCCCTATTTTAGCCCCTGGGCTTATAGCATATTGCTTTTCCAATTAGGGTTGTAGCTTGGATAGTAATATATATATATATATATATATATATATATATATATATATATATATATATATATATATATATATATATATATATATATATATATATATATATATACATATATATATATATATATATATATATATATATATATATATATATATATATTTGTATATATATATATATATATATATATATATATATATATATATATATATATACATATATATATATATATATATATATATATATATATATATATATATATATATATATATATATATATATATGTATATATATATATATATATATATATATATATATATATATATATATATATATATATATATATATATATATATATATATATATATATATATATATATTTATATATATATATATATATATATATATATATATATATATATATATATATTGCTTATACATATGTATGACGTTATATGGAGTTGTTGGAAGAAATTTGCAAAAACTGAATAGTTTCTACAAATGTAGTAAAACATGTTTTTGGATAGGAAATGAAGTGATAGAGTGGTTTCATGTGAGATTGGGGCTGACACAGGAATGTGTGATGTCGCCGTGGTTGTTTAACTTGTAAGTTGATGGAGTGGTGAGAGAGGTGAACGCTCGAGTGTGGGGATGAGGATTGAAAATGTTTGACGAGGATGACCATGAATGATAGGCAAATCAGTTGTTGTTTGCGGATGATAATGTTCGGATTGTGGATGCAGAAGAGAAGCTTTGCCGATTAGTGACAGAATTTGGAAGGGTGTGTGAAAGAAGGAAGTTGAGAGTTAATATGGGTAAGAGTAAGGTTATGATATGTACGAGAAGGGAAGCTGGTGGGAGGTTGAATGTCATGTTGAATGGAGAGTTACTCCAGGAGGTGGATTAGTTTAATTAATTGGGGTCTGTTGTTGCAGGAAATGGTGGAGTGGAAGCAAATGTACGTCAGAGGGTGAATGAAGGAGACAAAGTGTTGGGAGCAGTTAAGGGAGTAGTAAATAATAGAGGTTTGGGCATGAATGTAAAGAGAGTTTTTTTTTTTTTGAGAAAGTGATTGTACCAACTGTGATGATGGATAGGAATCTTAGGGAATGAAAATGACGGAGAGACAGAAATTGAATGTGTTTGAGATGACCTTTCTAAAGAGTATGGCTGGTGTTTCTCGAGTCGATGGGATTAGGAACGAAGTAGTGAGTGTAAGAACGGGTGTAAGAAAGGAGTTAGCAGCTAGAAAGTATAATAATGTATTGAGGTGGTTAGGCCATGTTGAGAAAATGGAAAATGGTTGTCTGCTAAAGAAGGTGATGAATGCAAGAGTTGATGGGAGAACCAAAAGAGGAAGGCCAAGGTTTGGGTGGAAGGATAGAGTGAAGGAAGCTCTGGGTGATAGGACGATTGATGTTAGAGAGGGAAGAGAGAGTGCTAGAAATAGGAATGAATGGCGAGCAATTCTGACTCAGTTACGGTAGGCCCTGTGGCTTCATCTGGTGCCTTGGTAACCGCAAAGGTAGCAGCATTTATGGTGGATAACGGGGGAGGGTGGGCTGTGGCACCCTAGCAGCACCAGCCAAACTTGATTGAGTCCTTTGTCAGGCTCGAAGGAACTTAGAGAGATGTCCTCTTTTTGGTTTCATTTGTTTGATGTCGTTTACCCCCCAAAATTGGGGGAATTGCCTTGATATAGGTATGTATGTATTTATATATATATATATATATATATATATATATATATATATATATATATATATATATATATATATATATATATATATATATATATATATATATATATATTACTTTTTCTAAATGTAACACATTTAATATAAAAAGAATCAGGTGAGTTTGGAGCTTGAGATGTTGTGTAGATGGTCAGCCATAATATATATAATATTATATGCTAGTTCCCAGACCACAGGACCAATATATAACGGATTTTGAGCGAAGCGAAAAATCTATTTTTGGGTGAGATGGCCATGTTGTCCTGATGGAAGTTCCTATAAGGTAGCTTTCTAGGGTATATTACAACTACGGCGATATTCCCAGAGAATTTACCTTAAGGTACCAGAATTCTAACTCCTGGAGCGAGTATCCCTCGTGAAAGGGATATCGCGACATATCAGAGGACGTATTCTAGACACGTCACATGGCAATCTAAATCCTGGACAGAGATTTCGTCTCGTAGGAGGTGATTGACGAGATACGAATTCGGGAAAGAAAAAGGGGGAGCCGCTCCCAAGGCTTCCCTATCCCCCGATTCGTATGCGTGCCTGGCGCCAATCCTGGCGCCATCTGTATTCCTTGTAGCGTACACGAGGTGCTACAGATACTGAATGTAGGGAGGGGTCCTACAGCCCTTTCTTAGAAAGGCAAGGGCGGGTCCATCAGGACGACATGGCCATCTCACCCAAAAATAGATTTTTCGCTTCGCTCAAAATCCGTTTTTTGGGCTCAAGCCATGTCGTCCTGATGGAAGTGTACCAGAGCATTACTGTATCTGTGGATTCTCAGAACGTGCCGTACTCCCCGGAGGTAATTTTTTTTCCCGGTCGACTAGACCTAGAGACCTAAGATGTTACCGTTGTACATCTTTTCAACTAACTATAAACTATGTTAGAGCTTCCTGCCCCCTACAGGGAAGAGTCCTACTAGACTCTGGAAAAGTCTCGAAGAGTACATATATCTATGTATGAATACCAGGCAAGCTAATATAGTGGTCTCGCCCTATATTAAGTAAAGCATAGTTTGTAAAGGACCACTGTGTCAATATGAAATATCGACCAGTTTTCTGCACAATACTTGTATTGGACAAAGGTTTTATATCCACATAGGAGGAAAACCAATGCAACATAGCTTGCATAAAGGAACAATTCTATTAGAATTATCCCAGATAAGGTACATAGAATGAATGCTCAATTATACCAATAAATTGACACAGGTGAAGGAGACGCAAGGTTCTCAAGAACCAGATTATTGACAGGCAATAAATAGACAGGTTAACTACAATTATATATATATATATATATATATATATATATATATATATATATATATATATATATATATATATATATATATATATATATATATATATATATATATATATATATATATATAAGAAGAGGATAACCCAAAACTTTAAGCATAAGTATGATAGTAAACAGAGCTTGTTTGTCTGAAAGAAAAAACATTAGATGCCACTTTTAAGATACCGAGGTATCCAAGTCATAAAAGCCTGTATTACAAATCAATGACATTAGCGTTAGAAACGCTCGGCACACATGTCTGCACTTATGCTAGGTTCACCTTCGGAAATGGAACAGTCTGGATGGGCAACACAGTGCCCTCACTTAGTTTGTAGTACAGTATGTAACTACACACTCACCCTGGAATTAATTGTCCCAATTAAGACCACTGTTCCTCGCAGTGTTAAACAGTAGGGTTAACACCGCGACCCACTGCTACCACAGATCTCTTTTAGTTCCTCTACTTGCTTCGCATAGTGGCGAAAGAACACTCTGGAAGACTTCCAGCCAGTGTATGAACGGAGATGTTCAAAATCCATACGATTAAAGAAATTTAAGAATGAGGCAACTTTCCTCGGATCGTGACCTGCGGGTGTATTGTCAGGATCCGCTCTGCGAATAAAATATGTGATTTTCTCTCTGAGTTGATTCAGAGATAAATTTGAGCCTGATGTTTCTCCCCTGAATAGTTGACCACCCTTGAAGTCTGAAGTTCTATGAAGATAGACCTTTAGGCATTCTACTGGACATAGAGATGCATCTTCTTTCAGAGGGCAGATTCTCCAGGGACCCCACCTGTTGGTGGGTAACTCATTCTTGGCGAGAAACGTAGGATCCGGAAACAGGTTCAGTTCTTCCCCATCCAGGAACTGAACACGACCTGCCTCTCTCGAGACGCTACAATGTCACTAACCCTGGCCCCGGACGCGAGTGCAAAATAGGAAAATAACTTTTTGTGTCAAATCCTTTAACGCACACTCTTCATTGCTCACAGAGAAGCGAAATGAAGAACTTGTCTAAAGACCATGAAATTGGCTTTGGAGGTGCTGAAGGTCTGAGCCTAGTACAGGCTTTCGGGACTTTATTAAAGATCTCGTTACCTAGGTCGACCTGGAAGGCATATAGAATGGGTCTTGTCAAAGCAGACTTACACGCTGAAATCGTGTTCGCTGCCAACCCTTGACCATGGAGGTGGGGAAAAAAGATAAGCAGAAGTCTGTCAAGATCTCCTGCGGAATCTTCGCCTTGACAAAAGGCCACCCATTTTCTCCAAGATGACTCATATTGCCTTCTAGTAGATTTGCATTTATATTCCTCAAGGAAGTCTATACTGGCTTTCGAAATCCCGAAACGCTTTCTCACCGCTAGGGAAAGAAAATCATGAACTGCAAGGTCCGGGTTTTCTGTAATGAAGCGCAGACAGTTGACTTCTGGACTCGCTGGGTCAGAACTGGATCTGGTAGTGGTACAAACTTCAGCTACAGTTCCAATGCCAGGAGGAACCACACGCTGTTCGGCCACTTGTGGGCCACTATTGCCGCTACCCTTTGAAGGATCTCAGTTTGTTGACGACCCTCAACAGAAGGTTGTGAGGAGGGAACAGATAAATCTTGGACCATCTGTTCCAGTCGAGGGACATCGCGTCCACTGCTTCCGCTAAGGGGTCCTCGTACGGGGCACGTACAGGGTCAACTTCTTGTTGTCTTTCGTCGCAAAGAGGTCTATCTGCAGTTCTGGGACTGATTCAGAATGAAGGAGAATGATCCTGCGTCTAAGGACCATTCCGGCTCTATCGGTGTGAACCTGGATAGAGCGTCCGCTGTCACATTGCGGACTCCTTGAAGGTGAACTGCCGACAGGTACCACTTCTTATTTTCCGCCAATCGGAAGACGGCCAACATCACCTGGTTAAGAGGTGGTGACCTCAATCCTTGTCGATTCAAGTATCTCACAACTACCTCGCTGTCTATTACCACTTTATGTGGAACGAATGACGCGGGGAGACTTTCTTTAAGGTAAGGAGCACTGCCCTAGCTTCTAGAAAGTTTTATGAGAAAGGTCTTGAATAGCCTGGACCAAGTCCCCTGGACTTTTTTCCGATGATAGTGACCTCCCCATTCCTCCTTCGAGGCGTCTGAGTGAATCGTCACCGACGGGGGAGGTGGCTGAAGAAGAACCTGACTTCTTTAGATGTCTGGCTTGGGACCAAGGACTGAGAAGAGTACTTAGCCGAAGCGGCTGGTCTTCTCAGATCTCTTCACGCGTTTGATGCATAACTTCTCCAAACTCCGGTTGCATCCTTTAGCTGTGCTCTTAGCACTGGGTCTGTCACCGAAGCAAACTGGAGAGAGCGCAGTACTCTCTCCTGTTCGTGTCTTGATATCGTTTCGGAATCTTGAAGTCTCTTGACAGAACCCGCTATCTCCTTCCTTTTCTTCGCCGGGGTGGAGAAACGGTGTGACAAAAGGTCCCAGTGGATCTTAGCCACTGGAACTTTTGAGATGGAGAAAGTCGAGACTTTTTCTGTTGATCTTGAAGCCTAGGTACTCTAGGAACTGGATCACTTGACTGGAAGCTTGCAAGCATTCTGTCTCGGATGCTGCCCACACCAACCAGTCGTCCAGGTAGGCTACTACCTGAATTCCCTTTAGGCGAAATTGTTTGAGAGCTACGCTCGCAAGCTTCGTAAAAATCCTTGGGGCTATGTTTAGCCCGAATGGCATGGCCCCGAAGGCGTATAGTCTTCGTTGTAGCCTGAACCCTAGGTAGGGGGAGAGTCGATGGCTAATTGGAATGTGCCAATAGGCGTCTGACAAGTCTATAGAGACGGAATATGCCCTCTTGGGCAGTAAGGTCCTTATGTGTTGCAGTGTTAGCAATTTGAATTTGCAATTCACTATGAACTTGTTAAGTGGCGACAAGTCCAGAATGACTCTGAGCTTTTCCGAGTCTTTCTTGGGAACACAAAACAGCCTCCCTTAGAAATTGATGGGCTTCACCCTTTTTCTCCAACCGTTCTTGAACGTACTCCTCCATAACGGGGGTGGAGTGTTGGAAAAACCGAAGGTACGGGGGTGGAGTGCTGTACCAGCTCCCGCCCAGTCCATTCTTGAGTAGGCTGTGGGCCCAGGGATCGAAGGTCCACCGATCCCGAAATTTCAGAAGTCTCCCTCCTACCGGTATCACCTCACTTGGACTGCCGTCCTGAGGTCTTGCCTTCCTGACCACGACCACCCCTGAATCCCCTTCCCCTTGAGGGGCGTCTAGACGAGCCTCTGGCTGCTCCTCTAGGCTTTGCTCGAAAGGAAGCAGACTGCCCTTCGAACGCTGGGGTGACTGCCGTGGACTGTGTCGACACGGCCTGGGGTACCCACTGAAAGGTGGTCGGGGTTTGTGCCACGATCTGGGGCACTGGGGGCAATGGCAATTGCAGTTGCTGTTGCTGTCTAAGAGGCTTGGCTGGCCGAGATTGTAGCCTAGTCCTCATAGTCTTCCTCTTTGGTTGAGGACCCTCATCCGGGTTAGACTTTCTTTTGATAGCCAGGCCCCACTTCTGGAGAAGGTTTCTATTCTCCAAGGCGGCTTTATCAACAACTTCTTTGACCAAGTCGGTAGGGAAAAAGGTCTTTTCCCCAAATGTTGGAGGAGATTAGTTTCTTTAGCTCGTGCCTCACCGTAGCCGAGGTAAACACGAACTCCCTACAAGCTCTCCTTGCCTTGACGAAGCCATAAAGGTCCTTCGTCACTGTGGCCAGATGAGGCTTGGCCACTACCATGAACATTTCATGGACCTTGGGGTCACTTGCCATCGTCTCGAGAGTAGTCTGAAGAGACATTGAGGCAGTCAGTCTTTCTTTTGTATCGAACTCACTTCGCAAAAGAAAGTCAGACAGCTTAGGGAGGTCCTTGCCGAACTGACGTCCAGCAATATCAGCCTCCAACTTTCCCACTGAGAACGTAAGATGGACGTCCTTCCAGTCTTTGTGGTCCATAGGCAGGGCCAGCGACAAGGGTTTACACTCCTCTAGGGAGGGGCAAGACTTGCCGGCCTCGATTGCTTTTAGTACAGCCAGAAACACTTTCTGTAAAAGGGGGAAGGCTCTAGTAGGCGAGGACACAAAGCAAGGGAGCTTCCTATTCAATGCAGCTACCTTTGAGTTAGAGAAGCCCCTCTCTTCCATCGAGGATGAAAGTAGAGCTTGAGCCTTAGCATGGTCCATCACTATGACCTCCTTCGGCTCTGTCTCCTCCTTTGAAGCTGGTTCCTTCCTCAGCCGGACATAACAGTCCGAATATGATGCCTTGCTGGGCCAGAATTCCACCCTCCAGGCGAACTGAGCCCATCTTATCCGAGATGACGATCTTTCCATCGTCATCGGCATGGGCTCAGCATACCTCCATGGGTTAGCATCGGAGCACAAGGGAAGGTCTTTCACATTGAGCTTTTTCTGGGGCCCATGTGATTCTGCAAGGCACTGCATTTGCAGTTCCATTGCAGCCGCCTTCTCCTGATTCTCCTTCTGCATTTGTTGGATCGTTCCAACAATAGAAGAGAGGGCCTGTCCCAGCTCTACTGGGAGACCGGCCGATGTAGAGGGGCTTGAACTTCATCCTGGGCTTCTGCCAGGAGGTCTTCCTCCTGACACCCGTCCACATCAGACATCCTGTCATTTAGCTGGATGTCTTGCATCGCGACCGCGACTTCAGCATCCACCTGGATCTGAACTTAGGGGATCTCCTCTTGAGGCTGGGGAATCACTGCATCAGCTGATGCCTTAGGGAAAAGATACGCCCTCATCTTCTCACTTGGAAGATAAGGGCCAGAAGTGTTCTTTTGGAAGCCCCTTACCCAGGTACGAAGCTTCTTCCTAGCTATTTAAATGTCTCAATAATCAGGTTAGTGCACACAGTACATACCTGAGGGTCCCAATACCGGAGATCATCCTTGGAGACAGCGTATGCTGCGTGTCTCCTACAAAACTCATGTCCGCAGAGGTTCTTGCTGCTGACATTGCAGAAAGCACTTCCCCACTTCGGAGTGTCCTTCTGTAAAGAGAAGAAATTTCCATGAGTATCAAGTGAACTATGTATCACTGGATATGCATAGTATAGCATAACAATTCAGAAAGGAAAGACACACACTTGTGTTTCCCTCACAACCCATTGTTGCAGCCTTCCAGATAATAAAACAAAAAATGGTTTATCTCTTCTAGAGTAACCAATGCAAGGTTTCCAGAGGAAACAGGTGGAGCTCACACCTAAGCAATGATTTTAAAATCCTGGATAATAGACAGGGAAGAACTCAGCTTCCTATCTGAGGGCAACAGCAAAGGGATGCGCAAGAAAACACAATAGTGTTAGAATATACAGTGCTGTACCAAAACCTTTACTATAGTTTTCTTCTCACTGTATATGCTATACAGAAGAATACTAGTACAGTATAGGGGGATGTGTGCTGGCCTGCCTTTGCCGGCCGGCACACACCACAACTAGCTTTAAAGTATACTACTTAACAGCTATAGGGCAGCAGCACTCTGGTTCAAATGCCTGTGCCGGTCGGCAGCAACTGCCGGCCGGTAACAGCCAGTGTTGGCCGGCAATGGCTGCCGGCCAGCAACTACACAAGGTAGTACCCAGCTGCCGGCCACACTCTTGGTGACCGGCAGACAAGGACTGACATAAGCCGGCCGGCAAAGGTACATGACCTCTTGAACCATAACTACAGGAACAGGAAGGTACAGTAACACCCTAGTATAGTTTTATCGAAAATAAATTCGGAAAAAACCACTTAGGGAAAAGCCCAAGGCTTAAACAGAGGGAAAGGGATTGCATACCTTCTCCGAAGAAAAGAAAGCAACCGGGGAGTATGATAAAGTATACTAAGGCTCCATAAGCAATTAGCCTAGGCACTAAGAGAATCGATTACCTAATTCACCGAAACTCACATGTATACAATCTTGGAAATATTCCACACATTCTAAAATGTATAAAATATAGCCTAAAGCTTCAATAAAATTTTAATTACACTCGGAAAAACCAAAATCATGCATGAAGTACTAGGACCAAACGACTAGGCTACATGGCCTAGCGTAGGCCAGATTGGCGAATACTTCGCCAAATAATACTAAGCACGAAAGAAAATCCTATGTAATGCTAAATAGCTAAAATTTATTAAAGCAAAACAACCAGGAATGTCGCTCTGACTAACTAATTTATACCTAGCGAGCGACAGTGTCCAGGACACCTCTGGTAGGCTACGGCTCTTGTATCAAAGATTAATCCTATTAATCACTCAAAATTTTACCAAGAGCCTACATTTATACATAACAGACACTATACTCAACTTATCAGAGGCCGACGAAGACGAAGAAGCCATGAAAAGTCGAATAAATCCAAGATTTGCGAGAAAAACAGGAAAAAACACCGAGTTGTTAAGCTACGCAAAAAGGAATACAGATGGCGCCAGGATTGCCGCCAGGCACGCATACGAATCGGGGTATAGGGAAGCCTTGGGAGCGGCTCCCCCTTTTTCTTTCCCGAATTCGTATCTCGTCAATCACCTCCTACGAGACGAAATCTCTGTCCAGGATTTAGATTGCCATGTGACGTGTCTAGAATACGTCCTCTGATATGTCGCGATATCCCTTTCACGAGGGATACTCGCTCCAGGAGTTAGAATTCTGGTACCTTAAGGTAAATTCTCTGGGAATATCGCCGTAGTTGTAATATACCCTAGGAAGCTACCCTATAGGAACTTCCATCAGGACGACATGGCTTGAGCCCAAAAATATATATATATATATATATATATATATATATATATATATATATATATATATATATATATATATATATATATATATATATATATATATATATATACGAGGTCCGTCTAAAAAGTATCCGACCTTTATTTTTCCCGTCCAAAATAGAGACAATAGCGTGACGCCACTCTGCACAGTGAAGGAAGACACCTCCATGCACATGCGTGAATTTTTTCACAACCATCCAGCTCGTCAGTTGCAGCCTGTCGGTTGCTGAGTGAGGTGCTACACAACGTGTCTGTCGGATTACCGATTTTCTCAAGATGACTGAACGTGTTGAGCAAAGATACTGCATCAAATTTTGTCAAAAGCTTGGTGATTCTCAAAGCGAAACAATTCGTAAGATTCAGCAGGTGTTTGGAGAAGATGCGATGGTATAACACAAATTATGGAGTGGTTCAACCGATTCAAAAGTGGCCGTGCATCAACAGAGAGTGACCATCGTTCCGGCAGGCCCCAAACTGCTCGGAGTGCAGCTGTTGTTGACAGGGTGCGAAATTTGATGATGGCAGATCGTCGTTCGACCATGCGGGAGATTGTCCTATAGGTTGGAGTGAGTAAACATTCCGCACATGCAATTTTGCGTGATGATTTGAACATGCACAGAGGGGCTGCGAAATTTGTGCCCAGGTTGTTGTCGCCGGAACAAAAGGATCTCCGTTTTCAAGTTGCAAAGGACCTCCAGGACACTGCCAACACTGATCCTCATTTTCTGAACACCGTGATAACTGGAGATGAGTCATGGGTGTACGGGTACGACCCAGAAAAAAAAAAGACAGTCGTCACAATGGAAGCATCCCGAGTCTCCAAGGCCGAAAAAAGCGCGACAGGTGCCAAGCAAAATGAAGGTGATGCTGACTGTTTTCTTTGATATCCGTGGAATTGTGGATCACGAAATGACAAACAATGACAAAGGAGTACTATCAAGATGTTCTCCAGCGTCTCCATGACGCAGTTAGGCGCAAAAGGTCAGACATGTGGACGGCGAAAAATTGGCAACCGCATCACGACAACGCCCCCGCACACTCATCCCAATTGATCCAACATTTCTTGGCCAAACATGAAATTCCAGTTGTTTGCCAACCTCCCTACTCTCCAGACATGGCTCCTTGCTACTTCTGGTTGTTTCCAAAATTGAAGACGCCACTGAAAGGATCCCGTTTTGAGACTAGAGAAGAGATAATGCGGAACGCGATGGCGAAGATGAACACCATTCCAAAAGAAGACTTCCAGAGGTGTTCCCAGCAGTGGATGGATCGGTTGGCTAAGTGTGTGCAAGCACAAGGGGCCTACTTTGAAGGGGATTAGGGTCCAAATCCTGTCAGGTATGTGAAATATTTTTTCCAGCATAAGGTTGGATACTTTTTAGACAGGCCTCGTACATATATATATGTATATATATATATATATATATATATATATATATATATATATATATATATATATATATATATATATATATATATATATATATATATATATATATATATACACACACATATATATATATATATATATATATATATATATATATATATATATATATATATATATATATATATATATATATATATATATATATATATATATATATATATACATATACATATATATATATATATATATATATATATATATATATATATATATATATATATATATATATATATATATATATATATATATATATATATATATATATATATATTGGTCCTGTGGTCTGGGAACTAGCATAAAATATTATATATATTACGGCTGGCCATCTACACAACATCTCAAGCTCCAAACTCACCTGATTCTTTTTATATTAAATGTGTTACATTTAGAAAAAGTAATAATCGAGCTCTTAGACAGTTATATAACTCCCAAACAGCAATATATAAAAAAACAATGAATATCTAAAGGTCTTTCTAGCACACCCAAAACAAATCGCTGTAATTATTATCAAGAAGTATTTAAACAGAATATTACTTTGATTCTTTAATGAAATTTAAGACACTTTGAATGAATTGACATAAAACCAATAAATCACTTGCAATATTAGGTCTGAACAAACCATATATTGACAGAAATATTTTACGCTCTGCAAATTATATACTCGAATTGAAATATTAAATCTGAATAAAACCTTAGACTAAGACTAAAGAAATAATACTTACGAAGATCATACAACCACGTGTTTCACTGGAAATTAACTTTTACACAATTAAATAGTTTAGCCACTCAATTAAAATAGTTAACCTGATAACAATACAAATACACTTCACATTTCTATATAAATCTCCCTTGGCCAGGTTAAAACACTTACACCATACCAACACTCACAACAACACCATAAAATTAAAATTCTGGCCAATTTTTACAATGTTTCACACACTACACACAATATATGCTGGGGCACAAAATTACTTTAGAGAGGACGCACTAAAGACACTTTGAGAGGGAGGGGGTATACTTTTGGCTCTTTCATAGGACGGCTGTTCCTCCTCTGCTGCTATACATCAGTGTAATATATGAATTTAGTACCTTTTAGTTCATTCTAAAAGATTATTCCATTGGCTTGGGGGTCGCTGCCTAACGACGCCAGATTTGTCAACTCTATAAATATTCAGGAAAACGAACCTTTCTTTCAGGCAACTCTCTCTCTCTCTCTCAGCTGTTCCGACCACCTACTATTCTCGGAAATAAAAAAAAAAATAAATAAAAAATCTGAGACTGCGGTTTTCGAGAACCTTCCAAAATGCATGGCAAATATAAGAATAGCGTATTTTCTCGGAAACATAACGCAATACCTCATAAAAATAAAAATAAATGTTTACATAAGCCCTTATTTATATCTCATACAAATCATGTAGCACTCTTTAAGAGTTTACAGAAGACTTCGTAACGAATTATGTGAAATGAAAAGTGAATTCTTAAAAATAATGTGAATTTATATATACTGACTTCAAAGAAGAATACAAATAAATCAACGTAGATCCGCTCACTGACCTTCTCAAACATCATGAATCATTATTGGAACTCGTTGGCGAGAGGGAATCTCCTTTTCGATGAATATATTATCACCTGATGTCTCACCGCAACCTGTCTGTTTGTAGTCTTCATACCAAACCTTTTCTTCACTTACCCTTTCCTCGTTTTCCCGTCTTCTAAGGAAAATTTCCGTAACTCAACGATCTATTTCCTCAGATCCTTGACATTTTCTTTATCCATTTCCTCTCGATCCTTCCCGTTCTCTGCCAACATTTTATTCGGACCTTTACTGAAAGGGCCTCCTCGTAGTTTCATCGGGCGTGAGGGAGCTTCCTTGATGCACCCGTTATGCTTTCCCTCATTTTGACAAACGTGTCATGCACAGCAAAACTGACTTGTGACCTTATGCAGGACAGGCCAGAAAAAGGGTTTCCTAATCTTCTCTGTTGTCTTCCTTATCCCCATATGCCCGGTCTCGTGCGCTACGGCAACCTGCCCTCTCAACGGTGCAGGAATCAATATCTGACAGTATTTCCCCCATTCTTCATTCCTAATGATATTGGCAGGTCTACGTTCCTTGATAAGCAACCTATGCTTAAAATAATAACAGGCTGGAGACTACTGTGTCTCTGTCTAGTACAATAACTCTGTTAACGATGCATCCTTCCGTTGCCTTTTTCTACTCACTTTTCTTATTCCTCATGCTAAGTTTTCCATTTCTTCCAGGTTTATTTCTTCTTTGTTTCTTGAACACTCATCGGTCGTTCTTCTTCGCTCGGGCTTACTCGGGAGTTCCCTTCTCGCGTACCATCAAGGGAATCCTCTTCTTTGGAAAACAAATATTCCAAGTTCATTGCTCTATGAATTTATTTTTCTTTTTCAGCAGCAAATTTCATTTTCAGACTCCTAGTCGTCACACAACTAGGAAACAGATATGGGTAGTCCTTCTCGAGTTCAGTCATAAGACTATACGTCAATGATTACTCCGTTACAGTGGCACAAGGCACAAACAGCACTCCACCAACTTCATTACCCAGCAGGATGTCTACTCCTTCGACAGCCAATGAATTCTTTACTGCAAAATCAAAATTGCCTGTCACCAACTTTCCTGACAGTTGCAAATGGCAAATACGGGTAACCACTTCACCTCCTATTCCCTTCAAAATAACCAAGTTTTCTGTGAAAGACTGTACCACCAACGTGTGTTCTTTTGTAATCCCACTTAATAAGGAATAATAAACAACCAAAGAACAAAATAATATTTATTTTTTGCATTTAGCGTTCTTGCATTACAGGAAGTCACTCCCACACAATTTTAATTCCACATTCCATAATCAACCACATCTGAAAACTTCTGAAGTTTTCATTAAACAAGCAGCTTGTCATATACATGTATGCTCAAAAACATGTTACCGCTAAACTTGATACCAGTTATCACAGTATATGATAATACCCTAAAAATTCAAACTTTCCCGTGCAAAGTTTGAACGCCAGAATGAATACATATCGAACACCACTACTCGACAAAATCTTAAGCCCCGCCCCTTACCTCTCATTGGCGTTTACACAAAAGAAAATAACTTTATTCTAATTCACCTAGTTCAACCGAAATAAATTATATTTCTTTTGTAATCCCACTTAATAAGAAATAATAAACAACCAAAGGACAAAATAATATTTATTTTTTGCATTTAGCGTTCTTGCATTACAGAATGAAAGAAAGGTCCAATTACGAAACAATATGCTTATAAACCTAATCTAAGCGAAACCAACAGTCTTGATTCCAGCATATCTTTGATGTAACCAACCTTCGCGGACTCTGATCGCCATCTCCCATGTTTTTTAAACAATCTATCTGAAACGCCAGAATTAGCGCAAACTGTCGCACCACCCGCTCTTAGACTATGCAAACCGTATTTTGAAATATCTGAAACTATAGATTTAAATGCTTCAATAAACAGTTCCCGCATTCTTGAATAAGTCAAAGGTTTATTAACCTTTCTAATCTGACAACCTGCCTTTGTTTTAGTAATATTCCGAAAAATAAATTCAGAACTTTCATTAGAAAACCCACACCACATAAAATACTTCTCCAGATTTCTGACAGGACATACATCAGTATGTGTCCTAGCAATTACAACATGTTGACCATCTCTATATATATCAGTCTTACTTTTCTCAATAAAAATAGACATATGCGTTTGTTCAAAACAAACATCTGAACATCTGATGTTCAATAACTCACTGCATCGCAAAAAACCAGAATATGCAACCAAACATGCACATATTGTTCTTTGCTTATAAATGTTTCCACTTTCAAAAAATTTACAGTACATTTGTTTTAACATTTCTGCATTTATAGGCTCTTTTTTAGTTATCGGTACAGACAAACGTCTTTTCCCTGCCTCATACACATTCTTCACTAAATCCGAATCTGCCGGAGATGAAATTCCAATAACGGAATATGCCCAGCGAATTCCATACAAGGCTGAAGATAACACACTCACTGAAACTCCTTCCTGAATTAAACTTGCTAAATACATACAAATCACCAAAGGCTTCATAGTAGACTTTTTATCATGAATGCCATTCTTCCCCAAACCACGTAACCCACTTCATATAGCTCCGATAGTACACTTTAGTCGTAGAACTTGCACGCCACTCTGCTAATAATTCTGGAATTCTCTCTATATTTTCTTTTACAGATTCCGGAAGAATGGCCACATCATTTTCATATGCCTGCAAAAATACATGTAAAATAAAAACCTTATTAAACACATGCTTTTATTTAAAGTCAATTTTCAAACATAGCATATAAAAATTCAGATCAACATTTCCAAACATTGAATCATAACTTCTCCCACACATAAAAATCCTTCTGTGATGGTAAATAAACAACACCCTTAACAAAATGATCAAATTGTGTACCATCTGGACACAACAATGGCCAAAAACTTGACGATTCCCATTTTGGAACCACTAAGGCACCGCAAACTTTATCTTCTGACATTTTTGCCAAAACTCTACCTACCAAATAAATAGATGGACAGAACCACCCTCTTATATTAGCCCAACTCTCTGTAAATGCATCAATACCGTTACATTTCATGTTCCAGTACTTTGAATAAAACTTATCTAATTTGTGATTACTATCACTAGCAAACAAATCAATCTCAAATGATCCCCACAATTCACTTATATAATTGAAAATTTGCAAGGACACACCCCAATCATCAGAATCCCGAAGTTGACTTATAAAGTCTGCCTTTTCATTAAGAGACCTTGAAATCCACTCCATCTCCAAATGAATACTATTAACTAAACAATGTCTGTAAATATCCAAAGAAATATTTTGGAGATCAACCTTCATACTTCCCTTAGAAATTATACTGACGATGTTCTTATTATCAGTGAACCATTTGACCCGTTTTCCTTCCACCTCATGATTTAAAGAAATCAAAACTCTATGAACTGCAACCAACTCTCTCCAAGTTGAACTTTTCCCCATCTCCTCCGAACTCCACATTCCATGAGAAATACCATGCCTAGAATTTACAACATAACCACCAAAAGCATGTCCACTAGCATCCGAAAATACAAACTTAACACACGATGGTTGACACTTCAACTGCCTAATATTAATAGCCTCTATGTTGTCTAACCAAAACTGAATTTGACCACAACTGTCATTTGATAAAACTATATGATCATTCCATGACCTTGAATTTAAAATGTCAACACTCAAGCACCTTGTCATCAGCTGACTAACAGACCCTATAACAGTAGACATTGAAATTATTTGCCCAACAAAACTAGCAACTTCCCGAACAAACACTTTTCTAAACTTGACACAATCCCCCATGATTTCTAAACCGGTATCTCGAACTTTCTTTAATCTTTTTTCTGGAACTTTCAAAACTAACCTCATCGTTTCAATACAAAAACCTAACCAAACTAAGTTCTGCACTGGTGACCACACTGATTTACAATCATTGATAACAAAACCACTCAACCGTAAATCTTCCCGAACACTCTCCGCCATTGACCTAGTTTCTTGTACGTCACAACCAATACCGATACCATCATCCAAATACATAATGACTCGTTTTCCCTCTCCCCTCCACTTCTTAATAAGAGGCCTAGTAACTTTTGTAAAAACATACGGAGCCGATTTTAATCCAAACGGGAGAACCAAAAATTTAAAAAATTGTTGTTCTCCATTCCTCATCCACGCAAATCCCAAAAATTCTGTATGGGGGTAAAACATTTCAATATGATGATAAGCTGAATGTAAATCAAAACTGAACATAAAGGAATTAGACTTGAGATATACAAGTGCCGTTCTAATATCCTCATACTTCACGCTTTGTCTAAGTATATGTAAATTGACACATCTTAAATCTAAAATATGTCTCTTTTTATTGTTTGACTGGACAGAAACTGTTAGAGGATTAACAATATAAGGAGCAAAAATGCATTGTTCAATAAGTCCTTGATTTAACAATTCTGAAATTGCACTATCAACAAACTCCTTATGCATAAGTGAAGAATTGTTATTTTTATGAACATTTCTACAAGGCATAGTGTAAAAAGGAATTTTATAACCGTGTTTTATAATATCTAAAACACTATCATAAGCACCAATATTTTCCCAAAATTGTACATTTAACCTTAATCTGCCTTTAATACTTGAATCAGTAACACTTTGACTTTCAAATTCATAATTGTCAAATAAGCAATACTCATCTTTAACAAAACTTGAAGCGTCAGACTGTACTCTGCTTTTTCTCTGATTGTCCTCCGACTGAACTAGGGGCGGATCTTGTCCTGAGGAGCGGGCATTCCCGTTGTAAGTGGGTGAAATCCCCACAGACATAGTACCCACCGACTCGAAAAGGAAATTTCCGACCTGCAGTCTAGGTTGAAGAATCGGCCGTGGAACATAAGGAACAGCAGGAACGGAAGCACCATAACTCAAGAATGGATTTGGAACAGTAGCAGCGGGTTTCGCATTCGAATCCCTCCCGGTTCCCGAGCGAGTATCCTTGTCCTTCTTACGTTTCTTGAGCGCTCTGTTTTCCGCTTTATAAATCTTGCTTTCATCATCCGAATCACTGGCAACCGGATTTGTAACGTACTGGTTTACGGTCTCCCACCCTCCAGACGAAGAATCAGCTATTCGAATATGCTTATTTCGCTCCTTAATTTTCTCTCCTGCTTCTTTAATTACTTCTTTTGCATAGTCAAGTTTTCCATTGTCAATTTCCCAGCTAATAGAATCCAAGGATTCTTGAATGTCAGAATTGAAGTTATATTGAACTTTATGTCCTTTTAACCTCCACTGTATTTCGTTCTGCCCTTTGAATTTCTTTATCTCTGACGACGCTGTAGCACTTGCACCTTGAATTTCCTCTCTCAAACCCAAACTTTCGCATTTACAAACTCTTTAATTTCTTCCTTTTGAGACTTAATTTCAGCTAATAAGTCTGATATTGAAGGTTCTGCCATGCCGTATAACACTCGGTCAAAAGGAGCAACTTTCCCGTGCAAAGTTTGAACGCCAGAATGAATACATATCGAACACCACTACTCGACAAAACCTTAAGCCCCGCCCCTTACCTCTCATTGGCGTTTACACAAAAGAAAATAATTTTATTCTAATTCACCTAGTTCAACCGAAATAAATTATATTTATCCTCATATCACCACACTACGGTTACAACCAATGCCGTGCAATATCTTGACCAAGGTGTGCTCATTCAAGTCTATTGCTGCTAACATACCTTCATAAATATATAGTTTAAAGGTATCCACACTGTGTTTCTCCTGTTTGTCGTGTAAACGTTCGCTGATTTATTTTCCTCTTCTTTCTTTCCTTATTGTATCTTCATCTTCACATTCTGTGAAATCAAATCATCCTTAACCACTTCGACGACTGATTTTGGTTGATTCGACCAACATTCTTTACTGATAAGGCCTCTCTTGCTTCACTTAAAACATACAATATTAACCTTCTTCACATCTTTCAAGATACTTAAAGGAGGTTGATTCGACGAGTATTGCCATGGTACTATCACATTCTGCTAAGGAGAAGTACCAGTGCTACTCCCACTGTAACTATTGAACTTGGTCACATAGTTATTACTCAACTGGTTTCAATTATTCGGCAAATACTTCACACTCGGTTGGAACAACGGTTGAAACTTCATACCCAAGGAGGGTTCACGACTGATAAAATTATAATCTTGACCTAGTAAAGCACCTTAATCAAGTTTTTTCACCTTTCTCTCTCGCAAGTGCGTTCACATATTTTCAGGAATTCCTCTTAGATATTATTCTA
>NC_090733.1:34527328-34532328 GCF_036898095.1 Palaemon carinicauda
AAAGCTAAAATGTAAAAATTCTAGAAATTCATGATATATACCTATAATATATAATGTAAACATATTCAAAGTGTAATATTTTACGCTAGGTGTTTAAGGTAAACAGTAATTTCTACATCTTCTCTAGAATCAATAACGCTCTTAAGTCTTCTTTCTAAGTTCTCATATTTCCTCTTCTTACGTAAAGGCTCTCCTGACATTATTCCCAAATATTTAGTACTCTGTAGGCTCTCTTCCTTTCTTAATGCCTCTATTAGGAGCCAGACTGTTGGGTGACTACATGAAAGGCTTCTTTGGAAAGACTACATAAATCGAGATTTCCAAGTTAAGAAAACGAAGTGATATGCATATCTTCAATAACCGTTCAAGTATTATATTATTGACGACCATTTTAGTTAACAACCATTAGTTACAATCGCGTAAATTGAGTTAACAACCATTAGTTGCAATCGCTTAAAATCAACCTTCGTTGAAATTGTCAATCGCTCTTAAAGTTTCGTTCAAAATGACTTCGCTCAAAATAACATCGTTCAAAATGATTTCGCTGTAATAAACTTTCACACATCTGATCAATTTTGGAAATATCCTGTGTTGTATCTAACATTATGCTATAAAATGGAGCTGCTTTAATGGCATAAGTAAGTTCTTTTTCAGTTTCCTTTGAAAGCAACTAAATGAGTTCATTTTGTATCATTGGGCTCATATACTTTGTTTTACATTTAGGTTTACTGATTAATTCTGAAAGAACTGGATCATATTTAGAAAGCAACTCAATGATGCCAATGAAATTTCCACGTTTCCTTTCATCCTCATCATAATCACCGTCATCTTCTGTTTGTGTTCCTTCTTTGTGTCCACGAAATGGCAAATTGCATATCGCTAATGTAAGAGTTACATTTAATAATCTGTCCAAAACCTGACGCCAGTATTTTTTCTCCTTTTGAAGATTACCTTCAAGTGCTTCACTCAAAGTTCCATGCAAGCGTCATTGTTCATACACTAGGCATGAATTATAGTGAATTTGGGATGATTTGTGCCTCTTCATACCCTCACCTATGTGTTTCCAGTCACAATAGCCATCAATCCATGTATCTTGAAATTTACTCGCTCCTCGATTAGCAAACAACCAACATGTCTCACAATAAGCCTTATCAAGAACAACTGAATAGCATAACCACGACCTCTCAATTTTCACACCTGATTTGGACACTGCATGATAATATTTTTCAGAGAAAGAACGACCTTCTGCATCCTTTTTGAAAGGGCCATTAGGCTTGCAATGTCCATTTGTAATGATAAATAGTTTTGTTTGGTCCTTCAAGTTTTGTTCCATAAAATGTCCTCGGTCTGTAAGCCACAACGATGTTATTGTGTCAAATGAGAGCTCAGGCGCATGGTCTTTTGAGGTACTAGGTTTACACTCATCTTCACAGGTATTGCCTAATATAGTGTCAGAAACTGGGTCAGAATCAGGCTTGCCAACTTCGACTAATTTCTTTTCACCTGTATCAGTTGCTGTGTTTGTTTCAACTAAACTAGTACTAGTAGTAGGCATTTCCACACTAGTGACACTACTATTAGTATTTTCTCCAATATCTTCACAACTATCATTGTCCTTTGCATTTTCGCTAATCACTTCTACTGTTGGGGAAAAGAAACCACAAATTTTTGAAGCTTTGCTGCCTTAATTTCATTTTCTTTTTTCTTTTTCCGCTTTTCACTGCCACTAAGATGTGTTTTGGGAGGCATGATATATCCGATTCACTGTAAATAAAAACAATTATTATTTGAGAAAATTATACTCAGTTATCATCTGATATACAAAAATTCTATTGTTTTTTGTTTGTATGGTGTTTTTACGTTGCATGGAACCAGTGGTTATTCAGCAACGGAACCAACAGCTTTACGTGACTTCCGAACCATGTCGAGAGTGAACTTCTATCACCAGAAATACACATCTCTCACTCCTCAATGGAATGGCCAAGAATCGAATCTGCGACCACCGAGGTGGGACGCAAACACCATATCGACCACGCCACTGAGGCGCTATTGGAAAATTTGATATCATTGTGAAGATATTAATTACATCTTTCTTCAATGCATTGTTCTTTCTATTACATTTTTTGTATTGTGAGTCAAATATTAAAATTAAGTTCACAATTCGTAATCAACATAATCTTTCATAAGGTGTAAGATAAGTATCAGTTGTAGTCCACTTATAAAAGAATACTATGTAAAACAATCACGAAACAAGAAAAACTTCTCTCACCCTTTCCTTTAAATGATCAAAATATATTGGCAGTCACAGGCAGTGACAACTGACAAGCTCTGGTAACTGGTGTACACGGAGGCCAGGACTTGGATAGGAACATAACGCGTTCAAGCCAAGATCTCATACGGACCTGTAGTGTACGAACAGTAATACTCCCTATGACCTCCTAACTTATAACCCATAGAGGCCATCATATACATTAACAATATGTAATGTGTTCTCAGTTTCTGTTAATAATCATTTACCAGTATTATATTGAGGAATTTGAATTTTATTTTTCTAAATCACTAAAATATAACAGTAAGCAGTAGCATATTTTTTTTTTCTTCTTTTTACGGCCATGGGCCCATATCCCTTGGGTCCCTTGGCTCCCTTTCTGTGACTCTACGTCCATGGGGCCCTTTAATCATTATAGGCCCTGGGCCCGTGGCAGTTTGCCACCTCTGCCACCCTATTGTTACGCCTCTGAATACAGATATAAATCACAACATAAATTCGAGCAAGACCTTTGGAAATTATCTAAAGTTCAACTGTATTAAGTTCTCATTATTACCACAGTTGTATTCCGGATTTTTTCTGTTGAGACCCGTTGTTCTCTGTCATACAGAAAATAGCTTTGAAGATGAAATATTAATCTCTCGATCTCTTTCACTTTGATATCGTTTTTCTTCTTAATATTCTCGCTCTATTTGCCATGAAATAAAATTTGTAAGATTTATAGATGTTCAGCCAATAGCATTCAAGGTCTTTTAATCTTTTCCCAGCAATTTTCAAACTGGGTGTGTTCATTCATCTCGCTCCAATATCATCAGTAATTGGATGCGCAACGTTATGCTCCGTTATTTCCAGAGAACAAGGAAATGAATTCCACCACTGGACAAGGTTGGCAGACGGAGGTCCAATATCAGATATTTCTCCTCTTTTTGATAAACTAAATCCCAGATATGCTTGGAAAGTTAATGGCGTTGTTATGCAAGTAAATGGTTTGCAAGGTTTGGCTTTTCATAAGGCTATTAATACTGTTAGATACAGTTATATATAAAGTGCAAACACAGATTCAATCAGGGTAGCTCAAATCCTTTAGAATTATTTCTTTCAATAACAAGGCAGGTAATTGTGCACACTTAATTAACAGCTTGTGGATTTAATCGACATCAGAACAAGGTAATATTACATATCATATCAAGGCCGAATAAAAAACTTATATATATATATATATATATATATATATATATATATATATATATATATATATATATATATATATATATATATATATATATATATATATATATATATATATGTATATATATATGTATGTATATATATATATATATATATATATATATATATATATATATATATATATATATATATATATATATATATATATATATATGAAACATTTCTCATACATTCCTCATCCGTATATTGCAAATCCGACTTCATGGACATTTCAGGAAGATCGCGGGAAATATGGTAAGAACATATCTTTTGAAAGTCTCATCTTTCTGAATGATCATTTTATGAATATCAGTAATTTCTGATATGTGGCATTTGGAAAAAAATCTGTTCTAAGTCAGAGAATGGTAACTTTTTATACAAGCTTATCTTAAAGGTATAAACTCATAACATATTATCACTTTTAAATACATTCTATTCCTATTAGATACTGGAGTATATCATTACTTAGGTTAAAGTGGAACTAATGGACATTTCTGTTGTTATTATTATTATTATTATTATTATTATTATTATTATTATTATTATTATTATTATTATTATTATTATTATTATTATTATTATTACTTGCTAAGCTACAACCCCATTTGTGAAAGGGGAAAAGCCCAGTGAAGGAAAGAAATAGGGAAAGTACAGGAAAATTAATTTCAAATTAAAATACAATGCTTAAATAATAACACTTAATTATATCTTTCATATATAAACTATAAAATCTTAAAATAGAAAAAAAAAACGAGAAAAAGAAAGATTAGATGGAATAGCGCGCATGAGTGTACCCTCAAGCAAGAGGACTCTCCACCAAGGTAGTGAAAGGTCATTTTACGGATTCTCTGGAAATACCCATGTCTAAAAAACAATTGTTGATTTTGCAGTGTTCTTCTTCTAAAAGATCTACTTATATTAGCTAAGGAGTCCTTTTACCCTTATCAAGAAAAAAGTAGCCACTGAACAACTACATTGTAGTAGTGAACTCCTTGTACGGAGAAGAATTATCTGATAATCTCAGTGCTATCAAGTGTATGAGGACAGAGGTAAATATGTAAAGAAAAATGTGTAGGCAAGGGCACAATGAACCGTAACCTGAGAGAAGGACATTATGTAGTACTTTGTGGCCTCTCAGAGGACCCAAAAGCTTTCTACAGATATTGAAACGAGTGACTGGTGCTCTGGAGTTTACATACATATATATATATATATATATATATATATATATATATATATATATATATATATATATATATATATATATATATATATATATATATATAAATAGAGAGATATATATATGTATATATATATGTATATATATATATATATATATATATATATATATATATATATATATATATATATATATATATATATATTTAGGGATCTTTTTTAAAGTTTCAGGTGCTATAGCAATTCAAAACAAAAGTCTAAAAAATATAGCTTTCCAAAGTCCTTGGAGATCAAAGATCTTATCAATCTTTCATCAAATTAACGA
>NC_090733.1:34542328-34547328 GCF_036898095.1 Palaemon carinicauda
CTAATTTCTTGTGGAGAGAGTGACCAGATCAAACTTAACAGCAGAATGTACAGTGTTGACCATGCGAGAAATTACACGTATGGGAAAGACGCTCTAGCCTATGCAAGAGTCTCATGGAAGAAAGGATAAAAATGGTGCTTTGCAAAATACACCAGCGTCGTAAGAAATACCTTTCAGGAAAGACCTATGGCCGAATAGTGAGCCTCGCAAATAGTTAAACAGTTGCCTACCTTGAAAAATGTGGGGCACGCCAATGGGTGGGCACGTAGGCTGACTGGCTGCAATGCGTCCAAAACAATCAACAATACATAAGAAAAATGGAATCACAACTGAGGGTGATCCTCTATGCTAGACATTTAATTATAAAATGGAATCTGAACGATGGGTGACCCGCTATGATAGACATATGAAAATGGAATCACAACGATGGGTGACCCTCTAAGCTAGTCATAAAAAAATGGAATCATAACGATGGGTGACCCTCTATGCTAGTCATAAAAAAATGGAATCACAACTATGGGTGGCCCTCTATACTAGCCATAAAAAGTGGAATCACAACAATGTGTGAACCCCTATGCTAGTCATAAGAAAATGGAATCACAACAATAGGAGAACCTCTCTGCTAGTCATAAAAAAAATGGAATCATAACTATGGGTGAACCTCTAAGCTATTCATAAAATAATGGAATCACAACTGTGGGTGACCCTCTATGCCAGTCATGGAAAAAGGGAATCTCAAATATGGGTGAACCTCTATGCTAGTCATAAAAAATGGAATCACAACTATGGGTGACCCTCTATGCTAGTCATAAAAAAATAGAATCACAACAATGGGTGAACCTCTATGCTAGTCATAAAAAATGGAATCACAACAATGGGTAAACCCCTATGCTAGTCATAAAAAATGGAATAATATCAATGGGTGAAACCTTGTGCTAGTCGTAAGAAAAATATAATTACAACCATGGGTGAACCTCTATGCTAGTCATAAAAAATGGAATAACAACTATGGTTGACCCTCCATGCTAGTAATAACAAATATGGAATCACAACAATGGGTAATCCTCTTTTCTAGTCATAAAAAAATGGAACCACAACTATGGTTGACCCTCTATGCTAATCAAAAGAAAATTTGAATCACAACTATGGGCAATTCTCCATGATTGTCATCAAAAAATTTAATCACATCTATGGGTGAGCCTTCATGCTAGTCATATAGAAATTGAATCACAACGAAGAGTGAAACTCCATGCTTGTCACAAGAAAAATAGAATCACAACGATGGGTGACCCTCTATGCTAGTCATAAGAAAAATAGAATCACAATGATGGGTGACCCTCTATGCTAGTCAAAACAATGGAATCACAACAATGAGTAATCCACTATGCTAGTCAAGAAAAAGTTAAATCAAAACTATGAGTGAGCCTCTATGCTAGTCATAAGAAAAATTGAATCACAGCGATGGGTGAACCACTATGCTAGTCAAAAGAAAAATGGAATCATAGAGATTGCTGACCCCTATGCTAGTTAAAAAAAAAATGAAAATGACAACAAAGAGTGAACCTCTATGCTAGTCAAATAAATGGAATCACAAAATTGGGTGACACTCTATGCTAGTCATGAGAAAGAAGGAATCACATCTATGGGTAATCCTCTATGCTAGTCCTAAAAAAAATGGAATCACAACTATGGGTGAACCTGTATGCTAGTCATAAGGAAAATGGAATCACAATACTGGGTCAATCTCTAAGCTAGTCATAAGAAAAATGGAATCACAATGATAGGTGACCCTCTATGCTAGTCATAAAAAATGGAATCACAACAATGGGTGATCCTCTATGCTAGTCGTAAGAAAATGGAATCACAATGATTGGTGAACCTCTATGCTAGTCATAAAAAAATGGAATCACAACAATGGGAAATCATCTATGCTAGTCGTAAAAAAATGGAGTTGCAACTATGACTGACCCTCTATGCTAGTTATGAGAAAAAAAGGAATCACAACTATGGATAATCCTCTATGCTAGTCCTAAAAAAAATTAATCATAACTAAGGGTGAACCTCTATGCTAGTCATAAGAAAAGTGGAATCACAACGATGGGTCAACCTCGATGCTAGTCATAAGAAAAATGGAATCACAATGATGGGTGACCCTCTATGCTAGTCATAAGAAAAGTGGAATCACAACGATGGGTCAACCTCTATGCTAGTCATAAGAAAAATGGAATCACAATGATGGGTGACCCTCTATGCTAGTCATAAAAAAAATGGAATCACAACAATGGGTGAACCTCTATGCTAGTCATATAAAAAATGGAATCACAACAATGGGTGAACCTCTATGCTAGTCATATAAAAAATGGAATCACAACAATGGGTGAACCTCTATGCTAGTCATAATTAAATAAAATAATCACAACCATGGGTGAACCTCTATGATTGTCAAAAAAAGGGAATCTCCACGATATGAGCCCCTCTATGCTAGTCATAAAAAAAATGAATCTCCACAATGTTTGACCCTCTATGCTAGTCATAGAAAATAGAATCTCTGTGATGTGTGACCCTCTATGCTAGACAAAAAAATGGAATCTCCAGGATGTGTAACCCTCTATGCTAGTCTTAACAAAAATGGAATCTCCACGATGTGTGACCCTCTATGCTAGTCATAAAAAAATTGGAATCTCCATTGTGTGTGACCTTTTATGCTAGTCATGAAAAAAAAATGGAATCTCCACGATGTATGTCCCTGTATGCTAGTCATGAAAAATTGGAATCTCCCTATGTGTGACCCTCTATGCTAGTCATAAAAAAATGGAATCCCCACCATTTGTGACCCTCTATGTTAGTCATGGAAAAATGGAATCTCCACGATGTGCGACCCTGTATGATAGACATAAAAAAAATATTTTGTTAAAATGTGTGGGTGCATTCTTGCAACACTACCACATGCAACTCTGTGACTTAGAGCAAAGTTTGTATTTATTCTCAAATTATAATAAATTAAATGGAACAAACAATGCCACTGTGTTTGCCTAATGTTTCGCTAAGAAAACCAACCACTATATATTTTCCCTTAAAAAAAAAAAAATGAAGAAATTACAATTCCCTGATAATTTATCCAAATAAGCATATACCCTGACTGAAAAAAATAAATTGAATGTGATTTCGTGAACCCTTTATCATTAAGTTAACAATTTTAACAAAATTGTATGGAAATTATCCATTTTAAATGAGGTAAATAAAAATATATCCCATGAAATATTACAAAATTAAGTTAAATACCATTAACTATTAAAAGAAAATCTGAATAACAAGGATTGCAACATTTTCTTACCGTTACCCTACACAGGATTTATGCCTCACTGCAAACTAACAGGTGTTTAGCCTGTTACGTTTTTTTTTTTCTTTTTTTTTTTCTTTTTTTTGGTAATTACATAAATTTCACTTCACCATTTTTAACACAAAATTAAACTTTCACTCACTACACAATATATTTGATACTTGTTAATCACTTCGATAATAAACAAAAGGTAAACTCGCCACAGACTCTTGGCTATCCTGCTGAACAATGGAACTGAAGCCTACCACGTGGTTTTTAAAAACAAAACAGTTTGCTGTGCAACAGCATTCACAGATACACACAAAATTTTAGCAATAAGAAATATATGCTTTAGCTGTTTTTTTACACGGTTCCAACTCCAGTGATAATATAATTTACTTGAAATTAAATTGAGATATGTCGAGTTGCTAAACACTGAAAAGGCGGAATTTTGCGTTAATAACAGTAATTTGAAATTTAGCTTGCGCAAATCCTGGCAAGGTCGACAATTTGTTTTGCCCGTGTGCTTGATAGTCCGGCCTTGCTTAAGGAACTCAGGGCAATAACAAAGGAAAAGAATAATGGAGAGGTCGCCAGTTGGAAATAAGACAAGGAATACCGACAAAATAGATATATTTACAACATTTAAATAAAAAGGTGCTTCACGTGGAGATGTATGGACGTGGATGATGATTCAGCACAGCACTCATATTCCCTGGAAAGGGAAATGAATTAAATTTTTAACTGAACACTTACTTCTACAGGCTGAGAACACGATGAAGTTGTGTGGTTGAAACTTTTCAGCAAATAAAATGAGAGTGCAAAGCTTAGCGATTTAAACACTACACTTGGAAATCAGCTTTATCACAAGATGAATTAATTAAGGTTAGGAGCAAACAGCACATGTGGTTGGGATATAAGGATTATGATAAAATGTTCATTGGGTACGATCTTTCTTTAAGGATATAGGAATTATTGGGTGTGATAGGGGAATAAGAAGGAAGATTGGGTATGGAAGATGAGGATCTCAAAATACAGACACCTTACCTTCATAAAAAGGACACTGTCTCCTCCCTTGTGGAGGATGTTATCACAAGTCCTGCCTCCCTTTAGTATTGGGAGTGAAGAGAGGATGCTGGTATTCTCACGGCAGTTAATCGGCGAAGGGAGATGCACAGCTTCTCCTAGGTTGATGTCTGAAAATGAGACATTAGGGGAGTAGACTGGTATAGGATGTGGGTGGGGGTGAGACTCTGGGTAGGGTTCTAATGCTGTGGCGTCTAGAAGTCCTTGCTGGCGGGGTCTTTTGTTGACTGACAAGAATAACAATATATATATATATATATATATATATAAATATATATATATATATATATATATATATATATATATATATATATATATATATATGTGTGTGTGTGTGTGTGTGTGTATATATACCCATACATATACATGTGTGTGTGTATATATACCCATACATGTATGTATACACACACACACACACATATATATATATATATATATATATATATATATATATATATATATATATATATATATATATATATATATATATATATATATATCCATTACATGTATATATATATATATATATATATATATATATATATATATATATATATATATATATATATATATATATATATATATGTGTGTGTGT
>NC_090733.1:34554828-34564828 GCF_036898095.1 Palaemon carinicauda
AATTGACTAATCGTAATATATATATATATATATATATATATATATATATATATATATATATATATATATATATATATATATATATATATATATATATATATATATATATATATATCTATATATATATATATATATATATATATATATATATATATATATATATATATATATATATATATATATATATATATATATATATATATAGTGCCCAGACGCTTGGATTGAGTGAGTCTGTTTTAAAGATTGGTGATACCAGGACCTTGTTTTGATTAATGGTTTTATCAGTGTAGCATTGATAGGATTCCCCCTATTGTTGGGATTTATTTTTGGAGAAGTATTATCTTTTTGTAAAGTCCAAAATTGCTCAGTTTAATGTATAGCAGTTTCTGGTAAACCCAATTGTTCATGATTTGTAGGAAACTAATGTAACTAAAGCTCAGTGGCTCACTATTTTAAAGGCATTTGGTGACCACCAACTAGTGGAATTATCAATGCCCAGGCTTAGAGGCATTGATAAACTCAGTAAAATTGCAAGAAGAGGATATTGTAGCAGCACATGACCTTTTTGGAGAAGGATGAAGTAGGATTCTTAGAGAAGGAAGTACCAGATTACCCCACAATGAAGGAATAAAAACAGAAATGAATACATGGGATGAGATTAGACGAATTCAAGCAGAGGAGAATTTGATTAAACTGATGATGATTGCAAAGTGAGTGGAACGGGAAGAGAGAGAGAGAGAGAGAGAGAGAGGAGAGAGAGAGAGAGAGAGAGAGAGAGAGAGAGAGAGAGAGAGAGAGAGAGAGAGTGAGAGAGAGAGAGAGAGAGATATGCAAGGGAAATGGAAGAAAGGGAGAGAGAAGACGCAACAGAAATTGCGAAAAGGTGAGAGAAGGGGCAAGAGAAATTGCTAGACGGTGAGAAAGAGAGAGAAGAAGCAAAAGAAATAGCAGATGGAAGAGAGAGAGAGAGAAGAAACAAGATAAATGGCAAGACAAGCAAGGGAATTGGAACTCTAGAATGCCCATGCAAAGTTATTGCCAACTCAGACAGGTGTGACCCCGGTTATGCATGATCCAACATTTGATGTGGCAAAGGCATGGTGGTTGGTCCCGAAATTCAAGAAGAAGCTCCCGACGAGTTCTTTAATCATTTTGAAATGATTGGGTCGATGAGTGATTAGCTAGAAGACAAATGGCTTATGTTTTTGGAGTGTCCTTTTAGAAAGGACCCAATGCATATCGTGCATTGTCTCAGGACCAGAAGAAGGAGTATCCAAAAAAAAAAAAAAAAAAAAAAAAAAAAACTAAGGAAGCATGCTGCAAGTGCATCAGACGACCCCTGAAAATTATAGATAAAGATTCTGAAATTTGCAAAAGGATGAAAAATTTACTTTCCTGGTTTATACTTATGGGGTACGACTATGATTTAAGAGATGGATAGAGGCTTTCTAAGTGAGAGAGGTGGCTGGTTGATTTAGAGGAACTGATAGTGCTGGAACAATATTTATAATGAACTCCCGAATATAATCCATGTACTTGTGAGAGAGAGAGAGAGAGAGAGAGAGAGAGAGAGAGAGAGAGAGAGAGAGAGAGAGAGAGAGAGAGAGAGAGGGGTGAAAAACTTGATACACCCGCTTTGCAGAGTGAAGATTATAATATCATCAGTTGTAAACAATTCTTGGGAATGAAGTTTCAACCATCATCCCGACCAAGTGTCAAGTATTGCTAAACTATGGGAACTAGTTCAGTAATAACTATGTGAACAAATTTGATAATTACAGCAGAAGTACCACTTGTACTATTTGAAAACAGAATGTACAGGTAATACTACCACAACAGCAATCGTCCTCCTTCAGGGTGTTGTGAAAGCCGTGCAGAAGATTATTATCATCTGTTATAGGTCTGGTAAAAAAGGACCATATCATTATGGATTGTTGTCAACCAACCAAAATAACTCGTCCAAGTGGTGAAGGGTAACTCAACTCCACAGAATACAAAGACAAAAAAATCAAACGGAAAGGTCTATGATGAAAATAAACCATTTAACATTCACACGACGAATAGGGCAACTCCAAAAAGGGTGGATGCTCTTAAACCGTATATTTATGAAGGTATATTAGTGTGGTGACGCGAATCGTACACCGCTAAGGGAACAGTCTCTCAAGGGAGATTCTTTAATTTTGAAGGGGAATAGTAGGTAAGGACCTAACCCCTATTTGCCATTTGTAACTGTCATGTAAGTTGGTGACAGGTCATTATCAGTTTACTGTAAAGGATTCTCTAGCAGTCGAAGGAGTAGAAGTCCTACTGGGAAATGAGGGTGGTGGAGCACCGTTGTGCCTTGACCCATTGTAACGAAGAAACCAATTGAGTATAGTCCTACAACTCAACTCGAGTAGGACTACAAGTATCTGTTTCCTGGTTGTGTGACGAACTAGGAGTAACGAAGAAAGTGGCTGCAGAAGAAGGCAGAGAAATGAAAGGAACCGAGAACCTGGTAGATTTATTTCCAGAAGAAGAGGTTTTCCATGATAACACGGAAGAGGAGAGCTCCCGAGAGAGCCGAAAAAAAGTGGAACGACAAACAAATGAACAGGAAGCCAAGGAAGCAATTGACTTGAAAAAAAATAGAAAACTTTGCATTAGAAGTAGGACAAGTGAGTCCTAATAGGCTCATAGGTTTACAATAGAAGGATTAATGTTGGCAGAAAAATGAAAAATTCGAAAGGAAACTAATGGAGAATATGTCAAGAACTTAAGGAATAGGAACAGTGATATAAGCATTTTTTCCATCGAAAATCTGAATACGAGCCAAGGAATAATTAAAAAAAGGTTTGAGTTGAAAATTAAGAACAGACAGCTTGCAGTAGGAAAACAGGTGTTTGTTTTGTTACCTATAAGGAGATTCCCTCTCAGTAACAAGTTCCAAGGACCATTCGAAACACCAGGAAAAGGAAAAGCCAAAGGAAGATAAACATTTACTTATTGAAACCATACTTAAGCGGAAAAAAGACCAAAGCTTTGCAGGTGTATATTGCGGCAAATCATTCCATCCATAGAAGACAACGATTGATACAAAACTGGACAGTAAACTAAGTGAATAATTTTCCAACATTACGAACTAAGAGAGGAAATTGTCGCATTTGAAAAAGGAGCAGAAGATGAATTAGGTCGATTATCTAAAAGTTTCGTTGAAATTATCTCAGATGTCCTGAAACGAACCAACTTGACTTGGCATGAGATACAATTGAAGACCACGGAAAGACCATTCAAACAATATGGCTATCGACTGTTCCCATATCATAGAGAAGTAATGAGAAGAGAATTGGATAATTTGTTGCTAATGGATTAGTTGAAATAAGCTCTAGCCTTACTGTTCTCTATGATTGCTCGTGATAAAAACCAACGGATCTTTCAGGATGTGTACAAACTATCAAAAAATTAAATTTGATCAGTGAGACCAATATTTATGCCTTGCCGCTCATAAACCAACTAATAGACAACATTGGACAAGCAAGGTTTGTCTCTCAGATTGACTTAGACGATAATGCAAAATTATTTACAGCTTCCATAACCACATTTGGGTTATATCAATACACAGTCATATCATTTGGTCTAATGAATGCACCCGCCACCTTCCACCATGTAATGGATAACATTCTAGGATCAATTGAAGGAGTAGGAGCATATCTATACAAAAATATGATATATTCATTGACCTGGGAAGAACATCTCCAAACCTTGGAGAAGATATTTCTACAGTTGTGAGGAGAACATCTGACTATTAAACTGGAGAAAAGCGAATTTGGAAAGACAACAGTTTGGTACCTAGAATTTGAAGTCAAAAGAGGGTATATCACAAAAGTAGCCACTAACATTGAAAGAATAAGGAAATCTTCACCAACCAAAATGAGGAAGCAATTACAAAGGTTCTTATGAATGGCAGGATACTACAGATACTTTTGACCAAAACTTTCGGCTAAGGGCGCACCCTTGACAGATTTCATAAGCCCCAAGAAAATGTTTGTATGGACCAGCGAGTGGCAGGGATCCTTCAACAAGATAAAGAGCATATTATCTTCGGAACTGATTCTGTAAGCGATCGGATTTCACCAAGAAATTCCTTATTAAAGTGGATCTGCCGTACAATTGGATTGGGGCATTCGTCACCCCGTCAGTTTTATGTTTTCAAAGCTGAAAAAGCATCAACAGGCCTATTCAACTGTTGAAAAGAAACTGCTAGCGCTAATCACATCGATAAGAAAGTTGGAATTTCATGTAAATAGACCATAGATTAAAGAAATTACGGTTTACTCAGATCACAATCCTTTAACTTTTCTTAATTAAATGAAGAATAATAATCAAGGGTTAACTAGATGGTCGTTATGTTTGCAGTCGTTTTGCATTGATGTAAAGCCTATATCCGGTAAAGAGAACATGGTGGCGATTATTTATTTTGGTTTGAATTGGTGGATTCAGGCCCATAATGGATAATTTTTAGGCAAAAAGCTATCTTACGATGTTGGTCTGGCATAAGAGAATATTATTTTATTCACCTATTACGTTTGTGTATTTAATAAATGTATAGTCAGATCGCAGGTTGGGTCCCACTCATGTAGGATTAGGTAAATATATTCAAATTATATAAGACTGTCGTCTTTCATTTAGTCGTATTTTCATTCAGTCCATAAATGTAAATTTACATTATTATAAAGAATTCCTTTTTTTATTTCACGTTGTTTTGTTACGAAATCTTATGTAGTCTTCTTGAAATGTATGTAGGACACACATGAGGTATAAAAGATAGTGATTGCATCCTGTTTCCATGTGGTTGGAAGTTACATGAAGGGTCTACACTAAACTTAATCTTTTTCAATGTAGAGAGAGGAGGCAGGAGGAGTTAGCTGAGTGAGATGGTATCGCCAGGCGATGAATAGAACCCTACTCCAAACTGCCAAGTTGGCAACATAACGTCTCGAAAGATTGTCCGGACCATGTACACACACACCAGGAATGTTTTTGCTTGATTTGCCTTGAAAATTCCAGAATTCTTAGGATGGCATTTAAGGGACCCTAATGCTTTGGAGAGATATCCAGTTTGATATTCCATCATCCAATGCACGACAATCCTCTCACCAGCACCTCTCCAGCCATAGTGTTTTCCCTTCAATGTATATGCTTTATAGTGCCTGTTAAACATTATGATATTTCTGTGTGTTTAATATGATGGGAGTGAAATGTATTTGTAAGTACAGTTTATACTTTAAAATTAATGTGTATATATATATATATATATATATATATATATATATATATATATATATATATATATATATATATATATATATATATATATATATATATATATATATATATATATATTGGGACTAGCCCTGTGTAATTTGATTAAATAGTGACGTGCATTTATTTTTGCTGAACCGTTTGGTAACCTTGTGTGAGCGCAAAGGACGTAAGAGTAACAGTTACATATATATAAGTGTAATCAAAGTGTAGTGTAAGTGTTAACTTTTATCATTATTTACCATAGATCGATATTTTCATATATTAATTTCTGGTGAAACAAGTGATTGTAAAATTCTTGAAGTGTCATTTTGTTCTGAGTCTAATGGGTATGTTAGATTTAGATTCCAGATAACTCAGTTTGGGTATTAATGTTTAATTGGTATGTTTATGGAATATATATGTATTTGTAATATGTGCATTATTTCGATCACCAATAATTATTTCAGTGCCTTGCTCATATCCACTCAATAAGAACCGTAGTTAGAGGTTGATTTTAGAACAGTTCCTATTAAAAGTAAAGTAATCACACAGTTTTGTTTTGAGTGTAACGTACAGATACATTTAAATGTTCAGTATTCATATATATTACGTCTGGTAGCAGCTTTGTAGTGGTTTGTGGACTATGGCTAGATGCAGAATGCAGGCTGCCTAGTGTCCGTATGCCGACCACACTCACAAGTTCACTACACAAAGGGATAAAACAGTGGAATACAAATGCAATCTTGGCAAAAGGTAAACAGTTAAGAGAACTAGGCACTGGGCACCACCTGTCATTTTTTTTTATACTGTGCAAGGGGACCAAGCTACAATCTCAAATTTCCCTATCGTCTTCTCTTACCTTGAGCTTGCTGAATAAACAGGAAATATGAAAGATGGTTTAATTCCAGGAAAACCAACGGTATGTATATAATATATATAGCTTGAATCTCAGGTTAGATTTTAGAAAGGAAGCAAATAACGAAAAAATTGGTGGCTGAGAAGGGGACATATGCAGGGGAATGAAACATACTTCTCATAGTAGGAGGATTTTTTTCCTACTATTAAAGGTAAAGTTAAAAAATATCTATCATAAGAACCTCTCAGGATGAAACACTCTCAAATGTTTAATCTACATACACAAGTATAAACAAAGGCCAATCTAACAGTGTATATATTTAGGCTAAATCCAAATGTAATTTGAATGAGCTTGCGTCAAGATCAAAGGCTTTATAAAACTACGTTTAACATCAGACCTGTCTCTATATTCTCACCTCTATATCAGAAAGACACAAAAAAATATGTAATATATCAAGTAAAGTGTTACACTCAAGGGTCGGCTAAATAGACTGTCAAATACAGTATAGTAACTTCCTTAAACCATACTACAGATATCTACATTTTATAGTACATTAATGAATGCCACAGTGTGCACATTACTGTTGCCTTGGTGATCCAATGATCTCACCAAGGAACAACATTGTTACAATAAACATCAGACACAAAATGTTATGAGGAGCCAACCCTGGCAGCTACAATCAACACATTCACTACAATAAACATCCAGACACAAAATGTTCTCAACAGCCTACCCCCAGTAGCTAAAATCATTGACAAATTTAGCAGCTCATGGCACAAGATATCTTAGAGCTTAATGAAGTCGCCAATGACTTTTTTTTTCTATTTTCACTTAATTGTCCATTGCATTAATATTTTAAGAATCCCCAACAGATAGTTATTGCTTGCCCTCACCTAGCACTTTTAAAAGCAGAGGAGAATCGAAATCGGTTTTGCTATCTAACATTAACAGTCTTCAATACAGAATTCTTTAATTTATAAAATGTATCCAAGTGACACTTCTCCCTTGGCAATCTTCATCTTATAATCAATTTCTAGAACATTAACAATGTCTCATGACTAGTAACATCGCCTTACTCCAACCCTGTGCATTTCTAGTGAATATACACTGTATTACAATAAAGAAAAAAAAAATGGATAGGTAGGATGATTAACTAAAAGAAATTCAACTGCTTATCCGTCCCTTCAACCACTTATCTAATTATACATATAACATTAGGTATATCATTTGACTGTTTCATGATACAAACGAAATTTAATTGGAATAGAAACAATGGATATACAGTGCATTACAACTGAAAATTAGATTATCATCCATCCGTTCCAACAATGCTCCAGTAATATACATTATATTACATCACAGTTATTATTACAGGCAACATTACAGTACTAGAGGCATACACAGTCTTGAAAGTATCTAGGAAAAAAAAAAATGACATTCATTGTAGTCCAAAATAAATTTTAAAGAATACAAAACTTCTTGATTTTGGATTATATCAGGATAGTAATAATTTACTAAATCTCATATAACTTGATCACGGTCATGAGAAATTTACAGTAAAATGAATAAAAAAAAAATACGCAAACCGTGACTCAATATCAATACAGCTTTGCTCACAAAAGGTGTCCTGTTCCACAACCCTTTAATTTACCCCAATGTGGGAATAAAATAATTACTAATAAAAAAGTAGTTACTATCTAAAAATTTGATATAACAAAACATTCTGTTTAGTGATTAATTCAGTGGGAGATTTATGCTGCTTCCTCCAAGTCTCAAAATTCTGTCTTGGGACATTTGCTAGGATTCAGCAACCTGCTGGAAAGCCATATTAATCTGTCGCAGCATTGAAGACAGTTAGTATTTGTGAGTTATTGACATTCTATGAGGTGAACCAGAGAAAGAATCCGTAGACACAGAAAAGGGCAATCAAAATCCTGATAAGTCTGCTGGTGACTCAGGGCAAAGCTCTGCTTCAGAAGTCTCAAACAGTGCTCCACCGTTCAGGTTAAATACAAATGACTGTACCACTTCAGCCTCGAGCTCTGACCGGTGTTTCAAACTACCATTTAAATGTCTGAAAGGGTTTGAGTTCTGAGGAGACTCAAGAATGGAGGACGGTTCCCATGCTATATTTTTCGCCTGATCAGTGAGACATGGCCTCCACTCCATGACTCGAGGCTAAGCTGAAGGTAGGTAAGGAAATAGACCTTTTGTGCTAGTCGATGGTGGACTTTATCCACTAAAGATGGGATTTTCACGCAACAGTTGGTCGTCGCAATCGTGTGGCAAAAAGCCAAGAAAGTCCTAATCAGGACAAATGAACACTACTGATCCAGAAACAGGGCTCTCTAAACTAGCAGGTCTTGACAAATCTGGACTGGAATGCTGGTAACTTCCCAGAATTCCAAGCTTTCAGGAGTATAAGTAACACCTTCATTTTGGAAAGAGGAAGCTAAGAAATGGTGTGTTGGAGATTCGGGCACAGGAGAATGAACCACCAATTTTGGAGTCAAAATCGGGGTTTTGCACACTTCAGTAGGACTGTTCTCCCACAGTTGGAGGACCACATGATCTCGAATAGAATCAGGCTTCTATACTGGAGCCTCATCATAATTTTATGAAGGATATAACCAAGCATCCAGTACTCTTTTCCTATCGTAAGTCCTAGCCGGCATAAGAATGTGCTTAGGCTGTGTAATAGTTCTCATAGGACAGTACCTTATCCTTTGTCTTTGGTGCGTGTTACAATCCTGAGACAAAAGGTATGATGCGACTATTGCAGGCACCCCATAGCATTCATCATCCCTATAAGAACCAGAATTTTCCAAAACTTAAGAGTAAGTCAGACTATTATCCACAAGTCTTGGACTTTTCTGAGTCTCAGTTACAGGATCAGGAGCCCTCAGATACCAGAGAAAGAGCCTCCTAATATAGACTGGAGGTTGAAGCTAGGCCCTCAACTAGATATGATAAGTTTTTACCTGTTCACAATCAGGCAGTCTCTGCAGCTCCAGGGTGATCTTATTCCCGTGTACATTTGGTAACCTGGAATAGCCCTTCAAACCAAGGGATGAGCTTGTTATTCAGAAAATGTTCCAATCGGTGCATATTCTTAGGAACATAAAAACTCTCCTTAAACGGTTTGTAGAGCGGACGTCATTTAGCCCATGGGTCTCTCGTCTCTACTAATAGCAACGGGATACTTTCAACCTTATGAGCACCCTAAAGTATGTTCTCAGCTGGATTAGAGATAATCTTAGTGTGGTGGGAATGGATGTAGCTGAAAACTGCTCAGGAGAAGTACTAGTCCTGTTTCTAAGATTCCCCAGAAATCCCCCTCAATAACTCAGCAGTGCTATGGTCCATCCGCTTTACTGCACCTTGATGCAAAACTGGACATCGGCAAGCTGAAACCAGGAGAATGCCTCTGTACTTGCAAAGAGATGTAGTGTTATGGATGTGGTGCTGATAGGAGAGTTAGTGCCAGGATGCGGCATCGTCAAACAGTAAGAAAGCAGTGAGGGGGGAAAGGCGGGAGGGAGCTAATCACCTTAGTGGTCATCAATGTGCGCGACACCAATCAAGTTATAAATTATGATATACAGTGGAACCTCTACATCCGAACGTATCTACATCCAAATTTTCCAACATCCGAAGTAAAATTCGAGCAAATTTTTGACTCTACACCCGAATTTTATTTCGACACACAAATTAAGCAATTTTCGTCGTACCAGTTGTGTCCGAATTTTTCGACACGCGAAGTACAATTCGAACACGTTCCTACTCTACACCCAAATTTTTTTTTTGACACTCGAAGTAAACAAGTCGATGCTCATGGTGCCTGGTGTGTTTTTTATTTCC
>NC_090733.1:34569828-34597328 GCF_036898095.1 Palaemon carinicauda
ACCACTCACAACAACCAAAACACCCACCAAAACACTCAGGTGAGAGTGCTCCAATGAAATGTGTGCGGCCTACGAAACAAGTTTGTATTCCTGCAATCCCAAACTTCAGTGCAAAACCCAGATATAATTGTACTGCAAGAAACCCTGCTCAATGAGAACATACCATTTGCATTCTCAGGATACAAAGTATACTCTACGTATCTTTCACCAACATCAAGAGGCCTAACAACTCTTATAAAATCAGCATTCCCTCCAAGACGGCATCAAGTATTGACTGTGGGGCTGAGACAGAGACTCTGGGTATTCAGATTTTCCTGCTTGCTACAACTCTCACAGTACATAATATCTACAAATCCCCAGCCAAAAGCATCAATGCAGAGGCGCTTTTCACCGCTGCCTCCGTTGATGACACAATAATTGCAGTTGATTTCAACGCCCATCACCCGTTCCTGAACTCAGTATCTGCAGCAAATCAAACAGGCAGACACTTGCATGCCTTACTACAAGAATATCCGGATGTAACACTCCTCAACAATGTTACACAAGCCACTCATCTAATAGGAGGACGCCTATTCCTCACCCTCCTCTCTAGGGCCATACGAAGAGGCGCTAGATGGCAGCTGCATCCTGTACTAACGAGCGATCACATTGCAATAGAAATCAACCTCAAATTGGAGCAATACACCCCTCTTCCTCCACCCCCCAAAAGGTGAAACCCAGACTTTGCAAACTGTGAAAAATTCGGAGCAACTATGATAGAATGGGCTCTGGAATACATTAATAATCCTCACAATGATATTTCCACCCTATCACTTGATTTCAACAAACAACTAAATGCAGCCGCAAGTGTTTCCATGCCTCAGAAAAAACACTCTGCGAGGAAACACGCTGACCCATGGTACTATAACAGCTTCATCAAAGAAATGAATGCAGAATAAATAGGACTAGAAAACTTCTCAGAAGACACAGAACTGACGAGCTCCATGACTTACTTGTGGAGATTATCAAACATTCTGTGTGAGTATCACTGGAAGTCAAAACGGATAAATGGTACTAATGGTGCCATGAAGTAAACTTCAGCACATCCCTAGCTAATATATGGGGCTGGTTCAACAAAGTCTCTGGGAAGTATATCACACCCAGAGTCACACACCCAGACCCATTAGCTGAAGCCAACAAAATTCCCAACAAATTTGCTGGCAGAGCTAAAAGCACCTACCTCTGCAGACAATAAACAGGAAGAAAACACTGCTCCCAATCAGGAACAATATCATTGAAGCCGCCTGCAACATGGTAGATGATACAGATAGCCCCTACACCATGGAGGAACTAAACACGGCCCTTGCAAGGAGCAGAAAAGACACTGCCCCTGGAGCCGACCTCATCACATACAGTGTGCTGAGGAATATGGGAAGCCAGGAGAAGTTGGTGTACTTGCACTTGATTAACAAAACACACACAGATAGACTACGTCCAATTACATGGAACTAACAGGACACTAAGACCATTCCAAAACCCAAGGAACCAGACGCCTACCGACCTATAGCTTTAATTAGCTGCACCAAGAAAGTAGCTGAAAGAATGGTTCTCAACAGACTGTAGTGGAAAGTAGGCTAATTGCATCACCGCCTATATGCCTACAGGGGCGGCATAGGCACTCAAGAATGTATAACAGATGTCCTTACAACAATGAAGGACAAAAAAGCCTTTGTCATATTCCTCGACCTAGAGAAAGCCTTTGAGCTAGCAAGCTCACCAGCCATTCTCTTTACACCTGTAGAAAAAAGAGTAAAAGGACATCTACTGGCCTGAACTCGAAATTACACAACAAATTGAGAAGCCAGAGTCACCTTCCAAGGAAAAAACAACCGATTTCATCCCCCTAGAAAACAGAAAACCACAAGGAGGTATTCTAAGCTCCTACCTCTTCAATCTACTAATGGAGAACCTAGCCACTCTAAACCTCCCAAATGGAGTGGAAATCTTCATATATGCAGATGACATATGTATCATATGTCCAAATAAAGTACATGCAAGAAATGCCACCCAAAAGGCATTGGACATGATCCAGGCCAAATGCAATGATCTTGGTCTAAAGATCAACACCAACAAAACCAAGGCCATGGCTATAAAACATCTGCAAAGCCCTCGGAACTTTACTCTGAGGGGTGAAGCCATTAAATGGGTAAATCAATTTTTTTGCCTTGGAGTACTCATCAGCAAAACCCTATCACCTGCTAATGAAGTAACATACCTCAGAGAAAAGACAAAGATTCGTCTATTAGCCATGAGACGAATGACCTCCCTCAAACAAGGAGTATCAAATAACCTCCTTAGACTGTTTTATCTACAAGCAATTCGATCCCACATCGATTATGCAGCACCTACTCTCACCACAATGACCGACATCTAAAAAGAATCATTGGAAGTAGTGCAAAATAACGCCATGAGACTTATCTGTGGCTCTCCAATTTGGACAAGACTCTGCTTACTTAGAGCAGAAACCAACCTAATTTCCCTGAAAAAAAGTAAGTTACTGAAAGCACAAAGTAACTTGATTTGAAAATAATACCTAATTTGGGGAGTGAGCTGCTTAGCAAATTAAAGTCAAATCAGGAATGGGCTTGAATCAGTGTCCAGACTCGTGATATTTAGTAGGAATAGCAGTATTATATTGAAGTCAATCATTACAGAGAGAACAAGCCGACTAAACAACAAACTAAAAAGACTTCTACCTCTAGCAGAAGAGGTAGACCCACACAATTCTCATGCAAAGAAGCTACTAGACACACTCAGAAGGATGCAAATGCAAAATGAGGCCCACAAAACCAAGGGAAAACAAAAGCACGAAGGCTACAGCACTCCTACCCATTGGGGTCAGGACCCCATCAAATATAACTTTACCATCATACCAGCAGCTAGCAAAGCCCTCTGCACACCGAAACAACCCAATTAAGCTGCAAAGAGTGCAATCAGCAACACACCTGCACCCAACATCTATTATACCGATGGATCAGTAGACCGCGCAATCCCTGTAGCATTGTCTCCCCATCAGGATATAGAGAAAATTGGAGGCTTTCTAACCATGCCTCTACATTACAAACTGAGCTAGTAGCTATTGCAAAAGCCCTAGAACTCTCAGCCAACCTTCAGTATGGTAACACAACAATTCATACGGATTCCAGAGAAGCCATCCTGGCTCTCAGCAACAAGGAACCGACAGAGAATGTTTACCTCACAACAGCAATCCAATTCCTAACCTTTGATCACAAAAGCAACAACAGGCAAGTGACTTTGAATTGGATTCCAAGTCACTCCGACATTGCTGGCAATGACGAGGCTGATCACCTAGATAAATCAGCCTTAATGTGCCAGACAATAAGTATTACTGTGCAACCTTCACTTAAAACCATCAAGAATCAAATGGCAGCCTATTGCAACATCCAAAAGACTAGCGAAGTAAGGCGAGCCTTCTTAGATGGATCAAGATATGAAAAGTGGTATATTGAAACTACAAACACAGTACCACACTAAATTACAAGGAAAACACCACGTCAGGACGCTGTCATCATCTGTAGACTGCGACTGGCATATCTATACTGCTGGCAAATCATCTTATACAACGATGGAGACCCAGCAACACAGCAAAGACCAATAAGACCGTGCAATTACTGTAATCAAGATACAGACGAACCACTACAGCATTACCTACAGCACTGTCAAGAAACAAACCTACTTCGACAGGATCTCAACCCCAACAATCCTGCAACTGCAACAGCAATTGTCAGACATATAATTGCAAATGTTGATGCCTTTCCAGCCTTTCTCCGCAGCTATCCTTCACCTTGATAACGTAACTACAGCACCAGTTTGCCATCTAAAAACCCTTTCAACTTCTCTTGTGAGATCAGAACGACTATTGGCGGCTGAGGGCAATAACTTGTACTCCTTACAAGGAGACAGTTTTGCGCTCCTGTCCTTCCTCTCATCGATGGGGGGTGGGGGGGGGGGGGGAAAGAGCAGAGCCGTTGGTGGTTTTTCTGATTTTTAACACCTCTTCCAATTGCAATCTCTCTTTTCAGTTCAGGTATCCCCTCTATCCATTAATACCCATAATGTCTCAAATAATCATTATTACAAGAATTTATTTTTATTTTTTTTTTTTCTATTTTTACAGGTAAAGCAATGTTTTATTTCACCCTTTTTCTACCACCCAAGCAGCTACTATTCTCTTCTCTTCAGTTCTCTCTTGCATAGCTGAAATCTCACACTATACCTCAGTCTAATAACTTAAGCTTAAACCTCTATGAAGTTTTTACGTCACCTATACCAATATCTCCAACTAAAACTCCTCAACTCCTTCCCGAGCCCTCCTACTTATCGGGACTTATTACTATAACTCTTTTTCTCTAACTATAGACTGGAGCCTTTTTCACTCTCCAAACGGGCTTTAATATTGCCTGTTACCATCATCAACCAAAAACCTAACACAAGATCCTAAAAATAGAAGTTGCAGTATACCCCCCACCCCAATTACCTATCCCAAAAAAAATCCTACCAAAACACCTACGGGCTGCAAGATTGCAAGAGCCCGTATCTGGCCAAAAGGGCCAGGCGATCTTCAACAACAACAACAACAGACCACAAGAACGGTGATATCGGTAAAAAAAAAGATAAATATCTGTCAAGGGCCGAACCACTGAAAAGATTTAAAAGGTCTTTTCTTTTAGTAACTCTTCCAGGTCCATAATATCTATTCTCCATGCTTGTCCGTTTTCGATATATATATATATATATATATATATATATATATATATATATATATATATATATATATATATATATATATATAAGTGTGTGTGCGCGCTAGCAAGAAAAATAATCAATAAAAATGTTATTATTGTGAAGATGATTATTTCATCGAGGTACAGTTGTAAAGAAATGCCGATGGAAAATAGGAATTTTGTCCCTCTATTACTGTGATTCTCTTAAGCTGCCTTTATTTTTGTTTTCAAAGGTTTTCGACTTTTCTCTAAAGGTGGTTCCTTCAAGGAAAAAATAACAAATTGTTTATGCTCGGATACGATCCGTTTTAGGGAAGAGCTCTTCTCTGCGGCCACCACCGGTTGGTTTGACTATAGTTTTCTTCAGTTATGGCAGGAACGCAGATATAAGGGTACATTGTTCCTATTAACAAAAGTTAAATGATTCACAAATACTGAATTGGTGGGATGCGCAAATTGAAGTAGAAAAGTATTGAACGAATAAATTTTTAAGCCACTGCACTGTTGATTATTACATTCTCTTCTCAGGGTAAAATGCTGTTCTGTCTTAGTAGAAGTAAGACTCATCTACATGCTGGAAGGGTATAGACATTTTCGAGGGCGAGGTCTTCCAGCCTGGATTTCTAGGGTGAGGTTGTGAGGTCCGCCCATGAATGCTACAAAACTAATGCTTAGAAAATCACCTTTAAAGAATGCAGCTGTCAAAAGAATGGTAATCCAATTATAAATGAGGAAATCATTCGAGCAGACGTTTTAATCGTTTTTTTTTTTTTTTTTTTTTTTCATGAAAAGGCAGGCTATAAGTCTTTATCAATCTGGTATGAGTAATATTCAGGGCTATAAATACCCAAAATATAATCTGTATTAAAGGGTTTGGCTCTTGAAGAGGGTAGGGTTTGATTGAAGTATTAGCAGGTGGTCTGAGTATGTGAGCGGCTTATTATTAGAGGAGAGGATTAGCTGAACATGTTTCTCAGGGCTGTTAAATAGCATACCCTAGAGACAAGAAACGGCCATGATGGGAGAAGGTTTTAGTAAAAAAAGTGTTCTTTTACGAGACAATAGGCTGCTTTCAAAGATGCTATAATCTTCCTTGCTCTATATGAGCAAGAAAGGTCAATTAATCTAGTAATTAGCAATACGAATGTTGATATCAAAGTGCGACATGCCTAAGGAAGGAAGTATTGAAAAGTTACTAATTTTAATAAAAACACGGATACATGGAAATAAAGATCATAGAGAGGTCCTTCTGTCTAAAACGAATAAAACAATACAGGTAATAGTTATAATGATTGAGGATGTAAATTTGTTAGTAGCATACTCATCCTAATGTTAATAAAACATGGGTGAGCATTCAAGGATAATTAATTCAATATTTATCACGTGAGAAATATTTCCAGACATGTTTAGAATCTCTGAAGGATTTAAAACAATATAAGTATATATATGTATACATAGAAGAGACGTCCTAGAATCAAGTCTCGCTGAATTTTACACAAAATGTCTGCATGAATGCTCTGAATCTAACGCTTTGAAAAATATTTTCACTACAATAATTCCCAATGAGGGACACACAAACGACATGAAAAATAACCACAAAGTAAGTTTACCCTACGTATTAAATAAGATATCTACAAAGATTATATCAGGTCGAATTGAGAGACAGATAGACTTCTAATCAACCAAGAGAGCAGGAAGGCTTTAAAAGTGGATATACAACAACTGGTTATATGTAATTAACCATCTAATGGACAAAAATACAGAGTATGACAAACCACTATGTATGGCATGCACAGATTATGAAAAAGCTTTTAATTCTGTCTAATCATCAACAGTAATGAGAGGAGTAGTTGAATCGTTTGTTACAATACTTAATGGAACGCTTACAGTAAGTACCACAATTCTAAAACAAGATTCACATAAAGATAGTGAGAAAATTTCAATTGAGAAAGGAGTTAGACAGAGCGACCCCATTTCTCCTAAATTATTTACAGTTTGCCTTAGAAGTAGATTTTTTCAAATTAGGATTGGAAAAATTCAGGAATTAATATTCATATGAGTACCTTAACAACTTGACATTAGCCAATGACATACTGTATTTTCTTTTGTGAATCATGCGAGGAAATGCAAAATATTTTAGAAGATTCATAAGGAGAAAAATTAAATGTAGGACGAAAAATTAATTTGAGCAAAACTAGGATTGGGTTCAATGATAATGCTCAAAGAAAGTCCTCTGGAGATTGTAAGTAAATATGCGTACTTAGTAGACACAGTAACCGTTTCCCTAGTACACAAAACTAAAAGTAAAAGATGATTTTAGCATGGGATGGGAAACTTTTGGTAAAAAAAAAAAGAAAATTAGATAAAGCAAAGTAAAATGTCATTTCCTTTAAAAAGAAAATTATTCAATTAGATGGTCTTGCCATTATTATCTTAGTTGTGCAAACAATTATGATGTTATTAATAGAAAGAGACAGGGAAAGTACATGGTTTCAAGAGCAAACTAAAGTAGAGAATATCCCAACAACATGCGCAGGAGAGATAATGAGAATAACAATTAATATACAGACATTAAGAATAACAAAACGGATTCCTTGAGGTTTTGCGAGAAGTAGGGGAATGGAGAGAAGCAAAGGATTAAAAATCGAAGAAATCTTGTTGGTGTGAACATGCAGAGAATGACCATAAACGGATGCAAGTGGAAGGACATATCTGAAGCCTTGTTTTGCAGTCGACTGGTAGTGACTGATGATATATGTATATATATATATATATATATATATATATATATATATATATATATATATATATATATATATATATATATATATATATATATATATATATATATATATGTGTGTGTGTGTGTGTGTGTGTGTGTGTGTGTGTATGTAAAATTTACTTAAATTGTATTGCAAAACTTGTAAAATGACTAAATTTTTTATGTTATGTTGATGTTAAAAATAAAATAACAGATTTGATTTCACATAAGTTATTGTAAAAATAAAACAATTCAGTTTTACATATGATAATGTAATTGTAACTCAAAATATCATTGTGTTCTAGACCCAGAGTTCTAGACAATTCTCATAACTACTGTACTGACGAACTTAAGTTTAATAGGATGATTCGAATGTGGGTTCCTTAAGTGTCACTCTTGCGTAATGTTACAATTGAATGCTCTAGATTTCTCTAAAGTATTGTTCTTGATAAAAACTGAAAAGGGGAGGCAAAGGCAAGAGAGATCTGACTGAACTCTACTCGTACTTGGAGATATTCTTCAACAACAACCTCCGTGACTATGGAAGTTCGTTACTACACGCAACGATAAAGTATATTGAAGAAGATTAAAACATCCTACATCATCAGACAGAAGCATTGATTCTTCCTGTCAACATTTTATATCTGAAAAAACTACTTCGCCCCATCTGTCCGTAGCTGCATAGAAGTTGTGAATGTCTAGTAGACCTACTTCCTAAGAGTTATACATATCATTATGTTTGGTGTGCCGTGAGTATTCAGTGGATTTTTGTGCAATACTGTAAATGTTTTTGTTAGATCTTAAATATAGATTCATTTCTTTTTACTAGCTTTTATCTTCATTTTGCTGATAATGTTTTGGTATTATTTAGTAAACTTTATTAGTAGATTTTGCGTAAACTGCGTCGTTTACAATAGTTGAAAGTAACAGAATTGGTGGTCTATATCTGGGATCTAAATTGTTATTCTATTTGTAATTCAGAGATTGGTCATAAATTAAACATTTTTTAATTGTATAAAATAGCCAGCAAACATGTCAGAGTTTAAATCATCTGAGTTTTTTTGACGAACTTTGTGAGGATACACGAGTTGAGAAGTTGAGTGATCTCAAGAAATCTACTTTAGTGAGTTTAGGCAAAAATCTTGAGCATAATGTTAAAAATTCAGTGAAAAAAAAGAGGATATTAAACATATATCAGTTCAACATTTTGTTGAAGACGATGTTTTACCTCAGGATGAGTTAGATACAATAGATTGTGAATCAGTGTGTTCAGATTTATCTGCTATGGATATTGAAAGGCTTACAATAAAACTCGTTTAGGAGAAAAGGAGCTAAAATCTTAGGCACGAGAAAAAGAGTTAGAAGTGCAGGCGTGAGAAATCTAAATTAGAGGCAGAGTTAAACCGTGACCAGAGAAGCTGAACATGAGAGAAGAGAAATGGAATTAAAACATGAACAATTATAAGCCGAGATAAAGCTTCCTGAGCTTAAGAATATTAAGCAGGTTAGTTCTAGTGATACTGATTAATCTGGGACAGATATTTCTAGCAAAGATAGAGTCGTCCCTACTTTTAATGAAAACGATTTAGATGGCGTATTTCATCTGTTTTGAGATAAAAGCCAGGAAATTTAAATGGCCATCAGATAATTGGGCTTATATATTATCGGGAGTTTTATGTGGTAAGGTGCAAAAGGTATATGCTTCTATTCCTGAGGATAGAGTAGATGATTACGAATTCTTGAAAAAAATGCTATTTTACAAGCCTATGAAATAACTCCCAAAGCTTATAGGAGGAAGTTTAGGAGTTTCACAAAACAAGATAAGCAGACATATGTAGAATTTAATACAAAATAATCGGATTGGTTTGATAAATGGTGTAGGGATAATTTTGATAGGTTGAGAGAAATTATTTCATCTGAATAGTCTAAGAATTTCTTTAAGTGAGAACATTAAGGTTCACTTGAATGAAAGAAAGTTATCTACCCTTAGTGAATCAACTGTGTGTGCTGATGATTATGTACTGGCTAACAAGCAGTCAAGGTCTTATGATAAAAGGTTTGATAGGACAAATGACTATAGTGATAGATAAGCAGACTGGTACTGATGGTGTAGATCAAAGGTCCAATTATGATTCACATGCCAAGTCTTAAAGCAGAAGTTTTAAAAGCAATATTATTACTAACAGTTCTGTAGTATGCAATTATTGTAAGAAACCCGGTCACACGGTGTCTGAATGTTTCAAGTTCAAAAAGGAAAGAAGCTAAAATGTGGCTTTTGTGACTCTACCAAAGTTTGGTTCTAGTGTAGTAACAGTAGAGGTTAACACTATAAATGACCAGGTTTTTGACAGGATGCCTGGTAATTCCATTGCGTGTTTCAAACCTGTTGATAAGATTTTAAAGCCATATACTGCTAAGGGGTTTGATGATGTTGATGGTGGTTCACCGCGCCCTGCTTGTATTGTGCGTGATACTGGTTTTGACCAATCACTCGTTTTGAGGGATGTTGTCACTGTGATTGAGCATTCATTAAATGGGAAATATGCTCACATTTATGAGATTGGTGCACATCTTAGTGTTCCCTTGCCTCATATGGATCTTCGTTGTGACTGGTTATCAGGGCCTGTTGTTATTGGTAAGGTTTCCCAGTTGCCTATTAAAAGCGTTCAATTTTGACTTGGTAATGACTTGGTAGGTAAGAATGTGTATCTCCGACATAAGATAGTTAATTAGCCACTTCTTGATCATGAGTTGGAGGTTTTCAGTCCCGATTTGTCTGCTTTGTTTTCTTTGCTTGCTAAGACTCATGAGAAGACTTAGAGTTCTACCACATATCTGACAATGACGTGTCGGTTCGTGATAATGTCTCCACTGTTGCTTCTACTACCGACTTGCTCGTGAAGACTCGGTTTGTATTGCTGCTTCCACTAATATATAATTTTTCTACTAACCAAGCTCACGAAGACATGTTAGTTTGTGTTGATTCTCTTTTTGAGAATTCGAATGACGTCTATTTTTAAGATACTTTTGCTTGTGATGATGTCTCCTCAAATGACTATGTTAACTTGTGTGAAACAATTTTATAATCGGCTTAATAATGATTTTTCTTGTTTTAGACATGCGCCAGAAACAACTGATATGTTGTTATTCAATGAATATTATAACCCTCGGTCTGTTTCAAAGTCGATTGTAATAGAAAAGACTGACCAATCTGTTGTTTAGGTTATCAACCCTGTATATCCAAAAGTTAATGTTCTTAGTCTCACTCATGAACAACATATGGCAGTTCATTGTAAAGTGAGTATGATTTTGGATTATGATATAAAACATTTTTAATTGTATTATATTTGGCAGGATGTGATTCTGTTTTATTATGCTTGGCCTGCGTGTCAAGCTATTGTCGAATATATACAGTCTTATTAGAAAATTTCTCTTATGTACATTCTTGCATACCATACTTCGCCATGTGCTTATAAAGAATGCTAAACAAAGGCTAAAAAGGAACATAGGTTGAAAGCTATTTGTGAATTTTGTTTCTGATAACAAGAAACCTTTATTGGTATTTTATTATTGTCAACTATGTAAATTTTAAAGTTTCACTTAGAGTTAGTAATGCAAAATTGTATTTTCTTTGCAGTAAGACGACATATTTGTATTTGGAATCATGTATGATAACATTACTATGTTTGTTATTGTGAACATTAGTATTTTAATGACCCCAACGTTTTCTAGGCAGGGGGATTTGTTATATGTTGCGTTAACTTTATGTATATAGTGTTACAAAAACTGTGAAAATTACTTATTTTGGCATGTACGTTGATGTAAAAATAAATTATCGGATTTTATTTCTTGAACGTTAATTTATAAATTAAATAAGTTATTTTTATATATGTTAACGTAATCAGCGTAGTTAATGTATGACACTGAAAGTGAAAATTTTTTTTATTGATGTGGGAATAGAGTGCTATCTAATATAATTACCTTTTAGATTCTCTGTACGTGCAAATTATATCATCTTTTATTTTGAAATAAATTAGTACTTCAATAACTAATATATTTATCTATTGAAAACCTTAATAAATGATGAAATGTCTGAGCATATGTGATCTTAAATAAATTACGGAACAGAAACACGCACGCATAAACGCACACACACACACACACACACACACACACACACACATATATATATATATATATATATATATATATATATATATATATATATATATATATATATATATATATATATATTATATATATATATGTATATATATATATATATATATATATATATATATATATATATATATATATATATATATATATGTGTGTGTGTGTGTGTGTGTGTGTGTGTGTGCGTGTGTGTGTGTGTGTTTGTCTGCATGTGTGTGTGTTTGTGTGTGTGTGTGTCTGTTTGGTAGTTTATTTAAGATTAGATATGCTAGGGTATTTAATTATTCATTAAGGTTTTCAATGGGTAAATACCTTAGTTATTGAAGTAATGATTTGTTTCCAAATAAAATTTAATATAATTTGCTTGAACAGAGTATCCAAAGGCAGTTAAATTTTGAGAGTACTTTATTCCCTCATCAGTAACATTTCTTTCACCTTTTGTGTCAAACAATAACTGTGTTGATAAATATTGAGAACACAGCTTTGATATTTATTATAGTTACAAAAAGAGCATTTCCCATGAGAGCATTTTCCTTCCAAGGTAACCATGGCCACCTTTGTTATTTTGTAGGTCAGTAAAAGCCCTAAGTCCAAAGTGCTTGATGACACTCAATATGCAAAGCAAAATCAAATAAAAACTCAAATTAAAAACAAACGGCATATTTTGAAAAATCTAGATAATAGTTCCCTATTACAAGTATGCTAAATTTATGCATATCATATTAGTAAACTTGTAATTAGGTATTATTTCTCATGTATACGCATGTAAAAATAAAACAATTCATTTTTCAGCTACACCATCTGTGATTGAAATATGGTGACTACGCTTAACGATAGAGTATCTTGAAGACGACTAAGTAGTTTGAAACGTTCAATATTCATCATCGGAATTTTTGTTCCTGCATTGGAGTTTTTCATAAAAAAAAAAAAAAAAAAAAAAAAAAAAAAAAAAAAAAAAAAAAAAAAAACAACCGTATCTGTACCTTGCTGCAGAGAGGTTTATGAGGTCAACTTAAGACGTACTTCGTCGTAAGAATTCATATCTAGTATATTGTTATTCAGTTTTGGTATACCTTCAGTATTTCTATCTATCATATTTAAGGCTATAAACACTCATATTAGATCTTAAATCTAGTTATATTTTATGTTTGCTGGCAATCATTTTCTTTTTCTCTTAATTTTTGCTATTTTTAAGTATTTTTTTTCCTTTAGTAGATTTGCATAATCTATGTCGTGTTCAATAGTTAAACGTAATATTCCTTCTCCACTCCAGTTTTCTATTTCATATTTCTTACTTTCGAGCTGGGAGAACTTCAGGGTATAATGCCTCTCTTATTACCTATTTCGGTTAACACTATCATATTAAAGTGTATCATATATAGTTAACGCTGACAGAGATCCGTCAACCAATTCTCTTTGATAACAAATAGATTTTTTTGTATGGAAAATATAATGTTAAAAGCGATTGGATTTTTTTTTTCTGCATAAAAAGATATAGAAATAAAATTCCATTGGATAAAATTACTGAATAAACGAATTTGGAATTTTTTCTTTTCTTTCGAAAGAATGTATTGTATGGACTTTACTGGAATTAAATTCTTCCTTTTTTTTTGGTTGGAGGATTTTGATGGTGCAACAAATATTCATTGTTAGATTTTGGTGCCCAAAAGGTAAAAAAATTGGAATATCATTTGGGCTTGACAAAGCATTTTTCTAAAAAGAAATAAGAAGCATTGATGCGCCGTCCCAAAAATAGTGATCAAACAATGAGAAGTATGATTCAACGAATAATGATAAAGCTATGAAACGTATGATTACCAAAATAATGATCAAGCTATGAAAAGGATGATTGAAGAAAAAGAAAATATCAATCTATGATGGCCAGAGGAATGATTAATCTATGAGAAGAATGATTCTAAAAATAACGACCAAACAGTGAAAAGAATGATTAAAAAATAATGATCAAACAATAAAAATAATGATTCCAAAAATAATGATCAAGCTATGAGAAGGATGATTCCAAAAATAATGATATAGGTAAGAGAAGGATGATTACTAAAATAATGATCAAGGTAAAAGTAAGATGACTCCAAAGATAATGATCAAGCAATGAGAAAGAGCCTCCTCCCCAAAAAAATTATCCAGCTATGAGAGAGATGATTCGAAAATTAATGATCAAACTATGATAAGAATTCCAAAAATAACAAGCAAGCTATGAGAAGGATGATTCCAAAAGTAATGATCAATCTATGAGAGGGATGACTCCAAAAATAATTATGAAGCTATGATAAGAATTATTACAAAAGTAATGATAAAGCTATGAAAAGGATTATCCCAAAAATATTGGTCAAACTATGAGAAGGATAATCACAAATATAATGATCAAGCCATGATAAGAATAATTACGAAATTAATGATAAAGCTATGAGAGGGATAATTCGAAAAATGATTATCAAACTATCAGAAATATGGTTCCCAAAATAATGATAAAGGTTTGAGAAAGGTAATTCTAAAAATATTCATCAGGCTATGAAAGGGATGATTATAGAAATAATGATCAAGATATGAGGATGATTGTAAAAATAATGATCGAATTATGATAAGAATGATTCATAAAATAAAGATAGAGATATGAAAAGCATGATTCCAAAAATAATGATCAAACTCTGCAAAGGATGATACTAAAAATAATGATTAAGTTCTTATAAAAATGATTCCTAAAATAATGATTAAGTTCTTATAAAAATGATTCCAAAAATAATGAACAAACAATGAGAAGGTCGATTCCAAAAATAATGATCAAGCAAGGAAAAGAATGATTCCAAATATAATTATAACGCAATTGAAAGAATGATTAAAAAAATAATGATCAAACAGTGAAAAACATGATTCCAAAAATAATGATCAAACTATGAGAAGGATGACACCAAAAATAATGATCTGGCTATGATAGGAATCTTTAAAAAATAATGATGAAGCTATGAGAAGCGTGATTCCAAAAATAATGATCAAGCTAAGAGAAGGATGACTCCAAAATAATGATCAAGCTATAATAAGAATGACTCCAAAAAAGGGATTTTGACAAAGGAAAAATCTATTTCTGGGGAGATACCTGTGACGCCCGGTGAAAAGGATCCTCCCTTATACTTTTCTGATATAAATACTTCCAAATATACAAGAGAAAGTTAAAGTATGGAATGCAGAGGTTACTACCCTCGCGCGAACACACAGTGGGCGTTGTGTATAAAGCAGGGGCGCGTAAAAACCACTATTCACAAGCTGTCTTCCATTTAGATAATTCCTTCATCAAAGGGAAGGGCCGTAACAGAGGCCCTAGCTACCTTACCTGCGCCACTCTACCGACGCCCGATGCTAGCGCCCTCTGCTCTACATCCTTCTGCAAGAACTATGGCTTGGAAAGGAAAGGGTGGGGCAACGTAAGGGAAGGGTTTCACCTGGCGTCACAGGTATCTCCCCAGAAATAGATTTTTCCTTTGTCAAAATCCCTTTTCTGGGTCGACCTGTGAGGCCCGGTGAAAATGTACCAGAGAATGCCTTCCAAGCCCAAAAAACACTATCAAATAAAAGGGATAAAATCAAACACCATGTACCAAAAACAAAATACTATGTTAAGGTAGGCAAACTAAAAATATAACACATTAACAGGAATCCCAAAGATGGAGTGACAATAAGATGAGATGCAGAGAATCATCCAGAGAATCAAAACACAACACAAACTCAATCCTTACATGACTAAAGAATGGTAACATGAAATGAAATAAGGTAAGGTTAAACATACAAACAGGTAATAGCCAGGGTAATGAAGTAATGGTAACATAATCTAGGGCTAAACAACCCACCCTGGAGAGCGGCGACGTGGCAGGAGTGGCAGGTAGGAGGGAGAAGGAGAGAGACGGATGAAAGGGAAGAGCAAAGAGATTATTTGGGGGAGAAAAGACTCCCAGCTGCAACCGTGGGGAATTTAAGGGCCTTTAGATTCTTCAAATAGTGGCGTTTGAAAACCATAGGAGATTTCCAACCCGTATACTTCTTAAGGCCATCAAAATCCATGTTCTGAAAATAATTGATGGAGGTTGCTACCGACCAGATATCAAGAGCATGGGGAAATGATTCTGGGTTAGCTTACTTAATAAAGTACAGGATCTGTTGCCTGATGCCTCGAATGGAAATAGTGCCTATTTGTTCTCTGAGAAACAGGGGGCCAGACGAGCCGGTGGCGGTTCTAGCTAAAAAGGCCCGGAGTGTGGTGATTGGACACAGAGTAGTATCTTGGGGAAGAGGGATAATCTTCCAAGGGGACCATCTATCTTGCGGGTCCTCGTTTTTAGCTAGAAAATCTCTGTCTGGAGAAAGTAGTACTTTGCCTGATGGTAGGAAATCTATATTTTCAGGATTACGAGAGAGAGCTGCTAATTCTAAGATTCTAGAACCTGAGGCCAAGGCTGTTAGGAATAAGGTCTTCCTAAGAAGAGTGATGTAGAAGCAGGATTTGTTATCCGTGTCCGAAGCTAGCTTTAGTACGTCGTTCAGAGGCCAAGAGACCTTTTGTGGGTGAACCGAAGGTCTGAGCCTAGCGCATGCGTTCGGAATAGATAAGAAATAGGAATCTGCCAGGTCAATATAGAAACCCACGAGGAAGATCTTTTTAAGAACTGACTTAATCGTAGTTATAGTGCTAGCCGCTAGGCGCTTGTCAAATAGGGACTTAAAGAATGAGATGGCCAGATTAGAAGTCATGCGAGAATGTTCTGACTTCTTTAGGAAATCTGCTAATTTCTTAACAGCCGAATCGTACTGTCTAATTGTCCCTTTTGTCTGATTCTATGAAGAGGACTTTTTCCGGGTCAATGTTCGCGTCCCTGTGGGCTGCAAACTTCATGAAATCTACAAAGTTAGGGTTTTGGCTATCCTTGAGGAATCTGACACAGTCTAAGTTTGGACTAATTAGGTCATGTTGGGGAATGGGATCCGGAAGGGACGGAGTTTCAACCCAAGGAGGAGAGGAAACCAACTGCTCTTTGGCCAGTGCGGGGCTACTAAAGCCAGTGCCCCTTGGAAGGAGCGTAACTTGTGTAAGACTTTCATCAGAAGATTCACTGGAGAGAATAGGTAAATCTTCGTCCAACGGTTCCAATCCAGGGTTAAATCGTCCATAGCATGTGCCTGAGGGTCCAGGTTTGGGGTCATATAACAAGGAAGTTTGTGGTTCAGTTGTGTCGCGAATAGATCTACATGGAGACCGGGAACCAGCCTCGAAATCCACCGGAAAGAATTCATGTCCAGAGACCATTCTGACTCCAGTGGTTACGTCCTGGATAGTGAGTCCGCTATCAAGTTCTGGACTCCTGCCAGGTGAGTTGTCGACAGGAACCAGTTCTTGTCTACTGCCAAGGCGAAAATCGTGACCAGGACGTGATTGAGGTTGGGAGATTTTGATCCACTTCTGTTTATGTAGTGCACCACTGCCGTGCTGTCTGAAACTATCCTCAAATGAGTGGACCGTGGTGGGGAAAGCCGCTTCAGGGTCAGGAATACTGCCATGGCTTTTAGTACATTGATGTGGAAGTGTCTCATGGCGGGGAACTAACGATCTCTGAAACATCTGTTGGTTGTAATATCCCCCCCCCCAACCACTCAGAGACGCGTCTATATGAATCGTCACTTGTGGAGGAGGGAATTGCAGAGGAACCGATTTGGAAAGGTTCTCTGGTTTGAACCATGTCCGGAGTCTCTTTTTCAGGATTGAGGGGATCGATGAGATCTTGTCTTGTAAATGTATTGTAGCTCTCTTCCTCCAAACTCGGTTGATGTCTCTGAGTTTGGCTTTCAATAAGAGGTCTGTCACTGAAGCAAATTGAAGTAAGCCGAGGATTCTTTCCAAGGTTCTTATGGACACCTGTTTGTGTTTGAGGAATTTTTTTGTCTTGGACTCTATCTCTCTGACCTTCTTGGAAGGAAGAGAGAGCCTGTGACTTGTGAGGTCCCATTGGATGCCTAACCATTCGAAGTTGCTTGCCGGTTGCACTCAAGACTTTTGTAAGTTGACTTTGAAACCCAGCTTGCTGAGGAATTGGATCACTTTGGCTGTAGCTTTGTTGCATTCCGGGATCGACTGCGGCCAGATTAGCCAATCATCCAGATAGGCAACCACTTTGATTCCTTGGTTCCTGAGATGTTCGAGCACTGTCTCCCCCAGTTTTGTAATTATCCTGGGGGATATGCTGAGACCGAAGGGCATGACTTTGAATGTGAAGGCGTTCTTGCCAAGGCGGAATCCGAGGTAGGGTGAGAAGTTCGTGCTACTGGGACGTGATAATAGCCGGCTGTAAGATCGGTAGAGGTGGTGACGGCCCCACGGGGAAGTAAGGTCCGCACCTGCGAGACAGTCAGCATACGGAACTTGACGCAAAGAATGTAAGAATTCAGTTTCGACAAGTCCAGGACTACTCTCAGCGCCGACGAATTCTTCTTGGGGACTGTGAACAGGCGCCCTTAAAATTTCAGTGTCCTTACCCTCTTTATGGCCTTTTTCTTGAGTAATTCTTTGGTGTATTCCTCCAAGAATGGAGTCGGTTTCTGGAAGAAGGTCACTGCTGGAGGTGGAGACCCTTGTGACCATTTCCAACCTAGGCCTTTTGATACTATGCTGTGGGCTCAAGGACTGAAGGTCCATTGGTCCCGGAAGCGGTATAGTGTCCCTCCTACCTGATTCCATTCATTGGGAGGGGGAGAATTTAGACCCCTGTCCTCCACGAGGACCCCTGGCTCTTGGCCCGCCGCGGTGGCGAAACTGACCTCCACCCCTGTTGCCGCCTCTAGAGTATCCTCGAAAGGTATTAGAAGATTCGTAAACTGGATTGAAGGCTGGGGAGGGCATCCAAGGAGCCATGGGGGTAGGATGGTTACCTTGGGGAGCAGGAAGGTAGACCACCTGCGGTGGAGGAGCTGTATGCGGAGAAGCCGTCTTAGAGGTAGAAGGAGTTGACGAGTGAGGGCCTTGATGGAACTGTCCAAGGCTGGTCTTGTATGTGGTGAAGCGTTGTCTCTTCTTGAAGAAAGACTGCTTCCCTGAATCTACACTCCTTTTTGGTCGAAAGACCCCATCTCACTTGTAAGTTCTGGTTAGCCCTAGCAGCGTCCTGTAAGACCTTGTGAGACCTTGTCTACTTCTTCCTGTGGAAACAGGGTCTTGCCCCAACAGGAGGAGGCCATGAGCCTATTTGACTCATGCCTAATGGACGCTTCCGCCAGAACATACCTCTTGCAGTTTATCCGGGATGTCCAGAAATCATGCAGGTCGAACTGGAATGCTTGGAGGTTGTTCTTAGGAAACACCCGGAATAGAGACTCGTCCGGGTATAGGGAGGCTAACATCTCTGTCGAGATCATGGTGTGAAGCGATCTAGCAAGTCTGTTTCTAACGTCGAGCCTGGATCCCATAGGGATGTTGGGGGTAGTGGAGGGTCCTAGGACCGGAGAAATAGAGACTGGCGAAGCTGAAGTACGAGACTTAGGTTTGTAATTGCGTAGGGGCTTCACCTTGGGACGTACAGAGAAAATACCCCGATAGTACCAAATATCAGTATTACATAAAGAAACTAAGTAATTCAACACAAAATATGTTATCACCATATCAATTAAAATTGAAAGTACTCACATCGTCATTCCACAGGATTGACATAAGGACATAACACAGCGTGCATGCCTCTGGGAACCACACTATGTAAGGGGATTGGCCCGGCTCACGGACGAAGGGGATGGCAAAATGAGCGTGAGACCGACAGACATCGTGGCCTACCGGATCACTAAAGGAGGCAGAGAGAGAGAGAGAGAGAGAAAGAGAGAGAGAGAGAACCCGTGGTTGTATGAACAGAAAACGGGAACTCCAGCTCTCGTACTAGGTATAACTAACATAAATGAGAGAGAGAGAGGGAGACACGTGACCTTATGAACAGAAAACGGGAACTCCAGCGTCTCTCTCTCGTGGTTACGAAAACTAAAACGAACCTTAAATAAAATACATGTAAAAGTCCATGACCAACAAAAAACAATAAAAAAGAGACGAACGAAGAATAGCGAAACGAGAACGAACAAGAGTGAAAATTGATCATATTATGATGTCGCCTAACGGAATAACTCAACTATAACAAAGCCCCAAATGCTATTCTTGGTTCGACTAGACAATGGGCTCGTAAGCGATAAAAAGTACCAAGACAAATATATATATATATATATATATATATATATATATATATATATATATATATATATATATATATATATATATATATATATATATATATATATATATATATATATATATATATATATATATATATATATATATATATATATATATATATATATATATATATATATATATATGGTTCAAAATAATAATAATATAAATGGCATAAGGGCCTAAAGAATATAAAGTATAATGAACCTAAGATGACAAGAGTACCAACGGGCAAAACAAGTTAAACGTAAATCGTAAACAAGAACAATAACCGCAATCGTCGTGGAAGGCCGAAGCCGAAGCACTAAAAACACTAAAATAACTAAAGATAACACTAGCCCGATACTAACAAATCTGTCAAAACAATCTATGGTACTTAACATTGGTGCAGGAGCAAGGAGAGCCTCGGTCATGATGAAGCTTCACAAAAACCAAGCGTCACACCAAAAAACAAAACGATGCTTACAAAGTCCAACAGAAGGATGTAGATCAGAGGGCGCTAGCATTGGGCATCGGTAGAGTGACGCAGGTATGGTAGCTAGGGCCTCTGATACGGCCCTTCCTTTTGATAAAGGAATTATCTAAATGGAAGACAGCCTGTGAATATTGGTTTTCACACGCCCCTGCTTTATACACGATGCCCACTGGGTGTTCACGCGAGGGTAGTAACCTCTGCATTCCATACTATAACTTTCTCTGCTATATTTAGAAGTATTTATATCAGAAAAGTGTAAGGAAGGACCCTTTTCACCGGGCGTCACAGGTCGACCCAGAAATAATGATTAAGCTATGAGAACGATGATTCCAAAAGTAATTATCAAGCTATGATAAGAATGACTCCAAAAATTATAATTAAGCTATGAGAACGATGATTCCAAAAATAATGATCAAGCTATGATAAGAATGACCTCAAAAGTAATGATTAAGCTAAGAGAAGGTTGAATATGCGAACCATGAATAGTGATTCATAGTGCTTTTAACATTAACACGCTCTAATGATTCACCTAAACTTTTTCTACGGTTTAGGAAAACAATAAAAAGAGACAGAGTGTCGAAAGGCAGAGTGTCGAAGGACAGAGCGTCGAAGGACAAAGTGTCGAATGGACAAAGTGTAGAATGGACAAAGTGTCGAATGGACATAGTGGCGAATGGACAAAGTGTCGAATGGACAAAAGTTAAAAAGAGAGAGAGAGATAGATTGGATTTGATTATTGATTTTAGGCTTACGTCAAGCAATGGGTCATTCAGCGCTTTTGAAAAAATAAAATGGATATAGGATCATAAATATACGTCATACATCAATATAAGCAATGAAAATTTATTGATGAGAAGATTTTTATCTTATCTATAACTTTTATAGCATCAATCTGAGAAGTGTCTTGCTGGTGTGAATACTCAGTAGATTTGGAAATTGTTTCACCTTGAGTTATTGCTCTGCCGTTACAATAGTTTCGTTTTTCACATTTCCAATATATTCTTTCGTTAACCACTTTATCTATCACGTATGCATAGCCTTCATGTAGCAGTTTCTTTCCACCCATTTGAGTCTTGGTTATTTCCATTATTATAGGCTAGGTAGAATGGAAATTTGAATTGAAACTTGAATCTCGAAGGAAGTTAACTGGTGAGAAATCTCTAACAGACTGAATACCGTATATATAATCTCTCTATCTCTCTCTAGAATATGCATGTAAGAATATAACAATGTAAGAATTGTTATATGTAAGGATATATCATTGTAAACATTGTTATATAGTTATATGTAAGGATATACCAATGTAAACATTATTTTATAGTTAAAGGTTAATTAGGTCGTTATTTAAATGGATACTGTATTCTTTCTCTTTTTATCATTTATATTTTATCATTGTTATATAGTTATATGCAAGGATATACCAATGTAAACATTATCATATAGTCAAAGGTTAATTAGGTCGTTAGTTAAATGGATATTGTATTCTCTCTCTTTTTATCATTTATATTCTCTCATTAATCATTTTTATAATTTCGACACCTTGCCTGTTCGACATTTTGTCTATTCGACACTTTGTCTGTTCGACATTTTGTCCATTCGACACTTTGACCTTCGACGCTCTGTCCTTCGACACTCTGTCTTTCGACACTCTGTCCGCGCACGAACTACATCGCATCGTTAGGGTGAAACTATAGGGCATTCGAATATAGTGTTACTATGCCTTTAAATTCGAGATCCTTATGTTATGTTACTTTATGTTTTATTATCATTTGTTAACCTAGATGGAGATGTTATGAATAGGGTGGCTTTTTTTACCGAGACTTATTCGTGAGAGCAATATTCACCATATGTAAATTTCCTATTGTGAAAAAAGCCTTTTCCTTTTGTGGATTAGTCACATATCAATGAGGATAAATTAGCAACGAATAATGGCAAAGTAGATATTGCAGATTGTTCTTTAATATAATTTGAGTAACGAAGCCCTCCCCCCAAAAAAACTTCCTCTCTCTCTCTCTCTCTCTCTCTCTCTCTCTCTCTCTCTCTCTCTCTCTCTCTCTCTCTCTCTCTCTCTCTCTCTCTCTCTCTCTCTCTCATCACATATTTAAATGATATATTTTCTTGGCTTATTAAGTAAAGTATCTTTCCTTGTAAAGAGAATAAAGGAATATTATATACTTTTAGCCAATACATTACTGGAAACACTTATCTTCCCTTTGTGGATTATTCATATACTACTAGACAATGTTACGTTTCAGTCAAAATTACTTTGAAGAATAATGTTGGCTGTATTGAGAAATTTAGAAAAAAAAATTTAGTCTGTACTTGAGTCAATACATTGCTGCAAGAACAGAACTTTATATATATATATATATATATATATATATATATATATATATATATATATATATATATATATATATATATATATATATATATATATATATATAGGTAGAATTATCATTATTATTCCTGATGTAGAGAGGTTATTTTTCTTAAATAATTCAAGCAGAAAAACTTAAATAATGTACCCTACACTTAGCTAGACTTACTTTGTCTATTGTATAATATGAAAAGGGGAATCTCATTGCATTGACGTTCATTGCCTGGAGATAAATACGCGAGGAACTGGTAGATAAAAATTTATATTATTTATGTCTAAATACCCTCATTACCTAAAATAGAATGTTATAAGGGATTAAACATAGATTTTCATATATTCATATGCTTTGAAAAGAGGTTTTGGTAGTAATTCGATTCAATTAATCTTAGGTAATTTACGTTCAATGAGAAGAAAAACATCTGATTTTTTATTCTTGTGATCTCAAAAAGATGAATTATAGCTTTTAATATCATGTACTTTGACTTAATTTTGTTTCTATCATGGAGATCTAATTCATCATTGGCTTCTTCCAATCATTGATCATCAATCTCCCGATTTTTCTTATCCTTCTCCATTCCAATGAGGATTAATATAAGATAAAAGATGAAGCGAACTACATGAATATTTATAGAAGAAGTAATTCCGTCTTAAAATTATCCTAAGATGAAAATTGTTAGAGAGGGAAAGTAAATATGGTAGTGTCTAAATGAACTAGAGAAAAATCCCATTATGTCAAGAGACAACGTTAATACATATTTTGATCAAATTAAATAAAGAAATATCATTCTTTGGCAATGGAGGATATCGGGAAGAACTACACCCTAAAGAGACTCCATCAATTTCCATTTGAAAACTTTTTATTCGAGAAAGAAAAGAAAAAGTTTTAATGGAACACGTGACGGTGGCTAAAGCGAAGCTGCTTCTTTCAGTTGCTTCTTTAAATGCTAAAGTAAAAGGACTTGTGAGGTAAAACTTTAAAGATAATGATAAACTTAAGCAGACAGGTTTTCCATATTTTGCAAATCAGAATTGAATGGGCTACCCGACCCCAGTGCTGGGTCCTTTGGAAGAAATTTGATGTATCCATCCCAATGCCAATAAGTTTTAAGGACAAAAGGGGATACAAATGGTAAACAGTGAGGTATTATTATTGTTAATAGCCAAACTACAACCCTAGTTGAAAAAGCAAGGTGTTGTAAGTCCAAGGGCTCCGACAGGGAAAAATAGCTCAGTGAGGAAATAAAATAAGGAAATAAATAAACGATATGAGAAAATTAACAGTAGATTATTTAAAAAAACAATAACAACGTGAAACAGATATGTCATATATAAACTATAAAAAGACTTGATTGCCTGTTCAACATAAAAAACACTTGCAGCAAGTTCGAATTTTTGAAGCTCTACTGATTCAGAAAGATCCTTCCACAAATTGGTCACAGCTGACTATTAAAATTAACTACATACCTAGTATTACGAACAGGATGGAGCTATCCAGGAAAGTCTCAATGTAAAGAATGGTAAAAAATCTGAAAAATCTTATTTCAACATGCATAATGAATTACTTGAACGATGAAACCAGAGATTGATATCTAGATTATGAATAATTAATTCAATAGACCGTAAGTTTCTGTCTAACAAATACAGATGAGAATCCAGCTGAAGACCAGAATGTAGAAAAATACTCGAAAAGAGGTTGAATGAAAGAATTAAAACACTTCTTCAGAATAGATTAATCACCAAAAATCTTAAAAGACTTTCTCGATAAGCAATTTTTTTTTGTAATTGAAGAAGACACAGACCTAATATGTTTATCAAATGTAATAATTGTCAGTAATACATAAATGGTAAGAATAAAACGGAATAACAATAATCACTTACAATGTTGCTACTCATAAATAAATCATAAGGATAGAAGGGAATAACAATAATCACTTGTCATCTAACAAAGAAATCGTGAAGATGAAAGGTAATACAATAATTGCTATCAATGTTGTCACTAGTAAATAAACGTTAAGGATAAAAGGTAATGACAATAATCTCTTGGCCTTTTGTCAGTAAAATAACAAATAATGATGATTACTGAAGATCTAAATCATGAGGATAGTAAGGTAATATTCAATGTTATTTTGTCAATAATGAGGGAATCGTATTCTCATATTCAACCTACAGGAATTACTAGTTACATCTTATGAATGAGCAACTTCAGAAATGTAAAAGATTTTTTTTTTTACAAAAACTGGGTCAGCTGACCTCAACTATACGGCTTTTCCATATATATTTCATATATAAACCTGAACAATATAAATTTGTTCTAATAATATATTTTCTGAAAAATATAGGGAGAATAAATGTACAGTATACGTCCTCGGACTGTAAATGTATTACATGGACATAGGGGGATTATTTAATTTCAAATGACATTGCCCAACTTATCAAAACTTTTCAATCTGACTATAAACCTGAGCAGAAAAGGACCTTCAGATATCGCTGCATAAGACATTGCTTAATAATAAATGTAAAAGGAGACATTAAACTTTAAGATTTCAGCTTCCATTATGCCCCAAACGTAGGGACACAGAATCTGGAATCCGAGAATAAACACCTTCCAATTCCTGAATAAAATTCTCAAAAGCATTACGCCGGAAATTCCTTTACCTTTCCCGCAATATCATAAGATTGTTTTTCCCTTCTGGATATGCCTGCAAACCATTGTGAAAGGGAGTTGTTCCCTTTAGGGATGGTCAGGTGAGACCACTTGAGCAACCGGTATTAAGTTGATATCGATGACTAGGTATAACTTTGAAGACTTGGCTCAGTAAAAATGTTTTGAAAGGATTCTTCAAATTGCTTCATCGCTGAATGTAAAACATTCAAGACACTCATTACAGATCTCCCATTTATCCACACCTTTCAAACGATGTTAGAAGAAAGCATAACAACAATTATTATTCAGATATAGAGGAATGAAAAAGACCTCTGATTTTGATATATATATATATATATATATATATATATATATATATATATATATATATATATATATATATATATATATATATATATATATATATATATATATATATATATATATATATATATATATATCACTAACACTTGGGATTTCAATCAATGTAAATATAACCCACAAATGACATTTAATACCAAATTCTATATTTGGAATATATATCCACTTGGAATTCATTTTATGGTAACAGCTTTTGGCCAGGCAAGGACACGAACCTTGACCTATTCGGTCGGAAACCATGCCTACAAGGACTCTACCACCTGAGCCATAGAGAGAGATATAAGTTTATGATAAGTCCCCGTACATATTCCTGTTGAAATCAGGAATCTGTTCATGGACATGAAATAAACCCAGATTCCTGAATTCGACAGGAATATGTAGAGGAATTTTTCTATAAACTTATATCTCTCTTGATAGCTCACTTGGTAGAGTCCTTGCAGGCATGGTTTCAGACCGAATATTCAGGGGTTTGAATCTGTACCCGGCCAGAAGCTGTTACAATAAAATAAATTCCTAGGGGATATATATTCCCAAGATAGAATACAGTATTATATTTCATTTGTGGGTGATATTTACATATATTGAAGTCACGAGTGTTAGTGATATATACATACATACATACACCAAGGCATTCCCCCAGCTTTGGGGGGTAGCTAAGATCAAACAAAAGAAACAAAAAAAAGGGGGGGACCTCTCCTGTCTACATTCCTCCTAGCCTGACAAGTGACTCAACCGAGTTCGGCTGGCACTGCTAGGGTGCCACAGCCCTCCCTGCCCTGTTGTCCACCACAGATGAAGCTTCACAACGCCGAATCCCCTATTGCTGCTACCTGCGCTCACATCTCAGGCACCGGAGGAAGCAGCAGGGCCTACCGGAAAGGTGTCATAATCACTCGCCATTCATTCCTATTTCTAGCACGCACTCTCACCTCTCTCACATCTATCCTTCCATCAACCAGAGCTTTCTTCACTCCATCCATCCAACCAAACCTTAGCCTTCCTCTTGTACTCCTCCCATAAACTCTTGCATTCATCATCTTCTGTAGCACACAGTCATTTTCCAATCTCTCAACATGGCCAAACCACCTCAATACATTCATATCCCCTCTGGCTGCTAACTCATTACTCACACCCGTTCTCACCCTCACCACTTCGTTCCTAACGCTCTCTATTCAAGACACACCAGCCATACTCCTTAGACACTTCATCTCAAACACATTCAATTTATGTCTCTCCGTCACTTTCATTCCCCACAACTCTGATCCACACATCACAGTTGGTACAATCACTTTCTCATACAGAACTCTCTTCACATTCATGCCCAACTCTCTATTCTTTACTACTCCCTTAACTGTCCCCAACACTTTGCATGCTTCATTCACTCTCCAACGTACATCTGCTTCCACTCCATCATTTGCTGCAACAACAGACCCCAAGTACTTAAACTGATCCACCTCCTTAAGTAACTCTCCATTCACTATGACATTCAACCTTGCACCACCTTCCCTTCTCGTACATCTCATAACCTTACTCTTACTCATATTAATTCTCAATTTCCTTCTCTCACACACCCTTACAAATTCTATCACTAATCGGCCAAGCTTCTCCTTCGCATCTGCAACCAGTAGGGTATCATCCG
>NC_090733.1:34623983-34633983 GCF_036898095.1 Palaemon carinicauda
TTAGGTGATCATGAGTTAAGCCTAAAGATTTTAATGTCTCGTAGTAGAGATGAGAATAATTTTCGGGAAATTGAGTATCTATGTTGTACAAAGTGGAACCATTCAGTGTGACCCGTATGTGTTTAATATTATTATGACCGGAATAAATGAGATTCCTATTCAAAACACTATTAAAACTCTCCATATTAACAATAGCTAGGTATAATTTTTTAGGTATATGCTTACTGAAAGGCAAATCCAGCGTGGCCTGCGTCTGATTAGGGGCTAATGGATATGTCCTGTAAAGTGTTTCATTAAAGACTGTTTCCTTCGTAATGTTGGGATTTCAAAATGCCTGATAATTTTATTGACATGAAGCCTAGATTCTTGTAAATGAAACTCCTCTGCGGCAGCAGTGGAATTAATGAACCACGCATTCGGGGCTAATTCCAGCTTGATACGAACGTCAATATTATCCATCAAAAATTTGTCTACTGAAGCCATATTGAGCATAGGTGGAGGAATAAAATGCACTCCTTTTCTTTTGCCTTTACAAACCCAATGCTCTTACCATTTTGTCCAATTTTATAAAATAATCATCTGGCAAAAAAAATTAATTGGATGTTCCACTGTTTTCTTGAAAAAGATATCCAAGACGTCCGACTGATTTGACGATATGAGTCTTCGCCGTAGCTAGTAATTATATAAAAGATGAAATATTTGAATGGGAATTTGATTCTACAGGTCTTTTGGCGATACAAACCTAACTTAACTTAAAGATTATATTTGGCAAAGCACTGACTAACACAACATCTATACCCACCGCCCCCCCCCCCCCCCCCCCCCCACCCTTGGCTCCATCGGGTTCAGTGACCTTTAAATGTAGTTCTATACCAAAGCTTGGTAAATCAATGTCCTCTTTCTATCCCATTAGTATGATATTCGAGATAACGATCTGTGATTGCTCCCCCGATGTAAGAATAGTTGACAGAATAAAACATGTTTGATGATCAACCACTGAATCTTACACCCCCCGTATCGATTAGGTCTTTGGAAAGCATCCACAACACCGGTGTACCGGTTTCAAATTACCCCCTCCAAATCTTACCCCCCGGTAATTTGAAACTGGATTCAAACTACCGGGGGGTAACTTGATACCGGTTTCAAGCTACCCCCGGGGGTAATTTGAAACCGGTTTTATGCTACCCCCCTGGTTTCAAATTACCCCCCTCGTTTTTGCGCAGGATCTCATCATTTATGAATATTAATAAATTGCTTTTAATCAGGGTCAACACAATCATTAGGTTATATGTATATACATGTATTGTTTCACCTATTGGTATCGTTTATTAATATCCACCCTTTATCCGTCTTATGTTTATATCTTAGCTAATAAATGTCGGATATTCCATTATCAGTCATGGGCGCATATCTGACCGAGACAGGAAGACGAGGTGAAATTTTATTTTGACGGTTATTTTTTCCATTATTTGAAATATTTCATAATTATGTTGCAAGCAAATATTATATAAGGTATAATCAACATATTGATCATAAGTATATATGTATACATATATATATATATATATATATATATATATATATATATATATATATATATATATATATATATATATATATATATATATATATATATATACATATATATATATGTATATATATATATATATATATATATATATATATATATATATATATATATATATATATATATATATATATATATATATATATACATATATATATATGTATATATATATATATATATATATATATATATATATATATATATATATATATATATATATATATATATATATATATATATAATACATGTATATGTATTTATATGTATGTTGTAAATACTATATCATTCATGATATCTGTAAATAATTGACACTTTTAATAAAGCAAGATTGTAAGCAATTATAACAGTTTTAATAAAACATGGTACAGTACATGCTGTTTGCTTCTACTGTACTTACATTGGTTGTTTGCATAGGAAAACACCTGGACTACGGAAAAGTCGTTACACTTTATAGCCCTCTATGGATGACATTGAACACAGCTTGTGTTAATCTCACAACTGTTGTTACTGATTTTAGCCTAAAGGCAGGCAGCTGTGTGTTATCATGGGCTAAATCAAATCCTATTTAAACCATCTTCCAGAATAGTAAGTGATGGATTCGTGTATGGATTTTTTTTTTCTCTGTTGTTGATCTCGAAATGTTAAATTATTGAAAAACGGTGTCATAAAATGTTTAAGAATTTTACCTGAAATGTATCATAAAGAAAAAAAAAGACCTCGCCACATGGTCACCTGTACATTTCCATGCGGTTTATATAACACTTCTGCCCCTTTGTCATAGCTCCATTCTTTCTTATTACTCATTTCATCAAATGACAAAACAGCAATACCTAGTAATCGAGACTTCATACCATCTTTAATGTCCTTTGGTTTAAAATGAATCGAGCTAACAGTAGCTTACACAACGTTAATTCTGTCTGCACGACGACATGCATGTTGGTAATTTATATTTAAGCTTTTATTTTTTACGTGCATAGCATCCAAATACTACGAAGTTACTATGCATTATCAGTGACAGAATAAATGAATAAACAAAGAGATTTATGGACACAAGGAGTTCTATTGTTGTATAGAGTCCTTTCAATGACGTCACTGGGAATTGCCGGCGGCCATGCTGGAGGGCATACAAAGCGAAAACATGGCGGCTGCTACAGCGAATATGGACAATGAGAGCGACTTTGTCAAACAATTGTCGGGTGATGATAAGCGTTTTTACAAGCAGAAACTCGATCTAATTGATGGCCTAGATCCATACCAGATGCAGAATTCATTCAGTCAAAATATTGAGGATTTTCACAGTATTTCATACATTGATATGGTGAACTACTTGGTACTGTCGGCCAACCCAGAACATGAGTGGGCATACATTTCCATTGAATAATCTGCTTCCAGAATTCGTTGTTTTTCCCTTTAATGCTTTTAAGTCCAAAATTAGAAAAACACTGGGCCAATGAAGAGAGTGTTTATAATTATAAAGCTAATATTGATCATTTAGCCTAACCTTGTGTATTATAATTTTTGATTGTCAAAATGTATGTAAAAGTTTTGCATTATAATGTCAAATCTTTATCAGTTCATACCTAAACATTGTGTTTGTGTTTGGTTACAAATGCTATAATTTCTTATATACATATAAACACATGATTGACAAACACTCTTGTAATGCTCTTGGATGATCGTTTTGCCTCCTTGCAATTAAATGCGCAAGTTTAATTATTTTTTCAATGTTTCATATATAAGCTGAAGACCCCTTCGGGTTAAACCAGCTTTCAAATATTATTATTTATAATCAATGTTTATTCATCACATAGGCCTGTATGTCTGCACAATTTAATACACAAATTAAAATAAATATAAATATACACTTAATTATGTATAGACATGAGCACCTTGACGAAATAGAGACCTAGGTAAGTAGCCTTTGTTAATATAGCCAATATGGGCGCTTTTAATTTTTGTTTTGAAAATCTGAGATGCCCCTTTGATGTTTAAAAATTGAGATGCCCCCTCCCCCACACACACTACACACTGAACTGACGATGATACTTGTCAAGTCACCTATGCGATTGGATATAGCATGTTTACATAGGAATAATGATACTTTTAGGGCCTAGCCGAGACTGACCTCATATGAAATTATCAGAACAAATACGTGCGTAGGGTAGTGAGGATTCACGTAGATCAGCCCGTGATATTCTGGTCAACCACAAGTCACGTCTGCACTTGGATGATTCATCTGTATCTTTGTCCTGATTCTGAATAACTGCCGGTATGCGGTAGAAACTCTTATCATCTCTTCGTCCTCTATTCCCACAGCCAGCAATAGTGCAAAAACTGGGCATTGTGTGAATGTGAATGTGATGAAATGGCTAAATATTCAACAGTTCAACCATAGCTACTCACTGAACGCGTCTTTGTGTGCCGTCCAAGATGGCGGACCGGAAGTTTGATGACGTGTATTGAAAGGACTCTATTGCTACTATGGGTATGGTCAAACCATTTTAAGAGCAAACTCGGAGCCCAATAGTGGCATTGCCATTCTCTTGGGTCATTTTCAAAGCACACCTGGCTTAGCTGCTTTAATCTATGGGTGAGCCAAGAATAGGAGAAAAGGGTCAACTAATAAGTCATTCACCCGGATTTGAACGGTCTAAGAATATAATCCTTTAATTTGATACTCTCCCTAAATTGTTTCCTTCGTTCTTTTTGTTTGCAACCACGTGGTGACCAGTTGAAACTCTTAAATATAACAAATAGCAAAATTGTTATAAAACGATTATCATACTAACAGAAATAATCTTAATTTTGATATCAAATGAATTCATTTCTCAATTCTGATTGATTATTAAAAGACAGGATTCTTTACAAAGGATTTAATTAACTATGTTTAATATGGTATATTTACGTAGGTGATTGTATTGTTTAGAATTTATTTAATTAATCGACAAAATTAATTTCTTTACAACAAAGGTTATATTAGCAAAGGTGGTTATGGTGACTTCGTCAGATGAAGTTAGTGCTATCACAAAAGATTCAATAAATTAGTTCATTCAGACCATTTTCATGTCTTCCTTTATAATGTTATCAGTATGCTTAATACCCTTGACCCAATTTGCCTTGCAAATCTGAAACAAAGTCGTTTTTTATAAGTTGGCTGCATCTGTGACACGTTTTATTGTTTGGTCAATTCCAAATTTAACAATTTCATTACCATTTTCCCATTTTTTTTTTCTTAATATCTAATTTAGTAAATATTTTTTTTCCATGTAATGCTAAAACAGGGTTCATTATGATGGTTTGATTTCAAATATTTTTACGGGTAATATCCATATTCTTTTACTTAATAATTGTTTTTTATAAAGTTAGATGCGTCATAGTTTGTGTTTAATTAAAAGATAAGGCCAGTTAATCAAAAATAAAAAAAAAAATTAAATCTCGACAATCACGCGCACACTGAAATAAAATAAAGTTTTACCTCGTCGTGATCACTAAACCTTAAATGAAAGTCTGTAACTTCAAATATTGTAAATTAGGGAATTATATGACACTTTAGGTCTTAAATACGAAAATATCAACAATCACACGAACAGAAATAAAATAAAATTTTACCTCGCCTTTATCACAAAACCTTGAATTACAGTCTATGACTTTTAACGTGTTATATAATTCACTAATACACAATTTTTGGTCTTAAATACCAGATTAAACTACTTTTCCTACTGCTGCGAAGCCAACAATAAATGCATGATACATATTTGCGATGTCACATGAATTATTTATCATTCTGATGAGGGGGTAACTTGAAAACAGAGGGGGTAACTTGAAACCGGTTTCAAACTACCCCCCCCCCCCGGTAATCTGAAACCGGTTTCAAGTTACCGGGGGGTAATTTGAAACGGGGGGTAACTTGAATCCTTTACACCGGGGCTGTATTTTGCAGTTGGAAGTTCACTCCCTAAAAGACTTACAATTTTTGGAGCGGCAGATGCCATATTAGATTACTTCAATCAAAACTTATTTACTGGAAATAAATCACATTACACTAAACACATCTTTATATACTAAATTACTACGAAAGGATATTTTCTTTTTATTTACTCTTCTCTTTCACTTCTTTTCACATGTTTCCCTCTCTTCCCCCTGCCAATAACGATGGCTCAACCTGTCAATTTTAGTGCCTTGAATTCCCTGTGTTTAAGGCGAGAATTGGAATATCTCGTCCCATGTTGTAAATCACCCATGACATTTTGCCCAAATTCAAGGGTTGAGGGTAGGATGGCATTAGCCACAATGGGCGCAATCCTTTCAGCGAGTTCAGCTAATATGCTGAAAAGCCCACTCCCCTGCTAAAGCCCCTCTACACTGGAGTTTTATTGGGAGACTACTAAATATAAAGCAAAACTCCTCAGGTGACGGTGGAAGAAACACAACCCACATGGTGTAGCACTCTAGAATAAGCGATACTGTGTGATGTACCATCTTTTATATAATTGTTCTGCTTTGGTCTAATATGAAGGTTGCATATTGTTCTGGAATCCTCACAAAAGTATATCTCCCGTCCTTCTGGGTCAGCCAGACAAATGGATATAGAATCCAATTCCTTTGTTCCTAATTTATGATATCCTCTCGTTTTATTCCCCAACATACTAGAGGTGTCCAATATATTAACTTTTTTACCCCCTGAAATAGGTCCTTACAACAAATCCTTAAATAATCAAGGACAAAGTTTACCCCTAATGGCATAAATAGGTCCTTTTTGATAAATTACCTTTTCAGTATCCTGTCTCTTTGTAAACTTCAACCGTACCCTCCCTCTTTGATAGTCATGTTCTAAGAGACCTGTCACAGATACGTTTTCTTGATATAATCCGAGTGAGAGGAAAAATCTTCGAATCGTATGTTAAATCTTCATTGATGCGGGGCACCATATAACCAGCATCAGTGGATAGAATATTTATTCTAGGTTTGTAAATTTCCTCAATAGCTGAAATTATTGTAGGCTCCCAACCTAAGAATATTCACACTTTTGTAATATTCATTTATATTCCTGAATCAACTTCACCTCTGACAATCCCATAAATTTCATTTGGGTAATGCATATTGATAAGGGCTACTTCATGCTCCAAATTATGATCTAATTTTGTATTATTTTGGAGCTTCTTTGTAAAGTTGCCCACATATTTTTTTTTTTAGGAATATATCCCTATTCCACACAGATGTCAGTGTCATGATATGACTTTCTCCAGTCATTGTTACCAACAGATACCTGCAGTAATTAAGATGTGACAAGTATAATAAAACCAAAGTTAATGTAAAACTTTTTATTAATGAAGCATCTATTACATCATTATTTTCATCCGTAGAATGGGGATGTCATTTAACTCAAAGATAAAATTACAAATGAGAATCTTATAGCATATATACTTTTTTGTTTAAACAAAAAAGAAATTTTTTCCAAATAAATAATAATCTTTTTAACAGAACCCAAAAATAAGTACATTCACATACCACCACTATTACATAATTATTTTCATTCGCAGAATGCGCAAAACATTTAACTCAAAAATAAAAATGCAAATGGTGGATCTTATACCGTAAATATTCTTGTTAAAAAAAAATGACATTTTTTTTCAATAAATGAGATTCTATTTAACAAATGAGAAAATAAGTACATTCAAATACCATCACCCACAAAAAAATCCTTTTATATGACAAATGAAACCCTTTCCAAGTGTTCAAATTCATAGGGCTACATTTATTTTTCTGATAAGAAAGAGACGAATTTTTTACCATTCCCCACTATTCTACTATCCAAATTTACTAACTCTGGGAAATGATATTGCCTCCCTACTGCTTCAGCACGACCAGACCTCTAAATTGCAATGGTGAGGGCGTAGATATCAATGATTTCATTTCCCCTTTCAAGCGCAGACATTTCTAATTCATGTAGACACCTCTGATAGTTGAAAACACGTGCCTCAGTAGTATCATTTTGCAAGTTCATGACATAGTGAGTATCTCTTGAATGGCCACATACAATCAAAGTATTTTGTCACTGTCACTATCACAAGAATAGCGTTAATCAAACTGAGTTATCGACGTAGCTATACATAGTACATGCGTGGTTGGGAATCTCGAAGGTTTTCAGAAGATGACACTTCTAACGGGATGACGGACTTCACGAATGCATCGACTCGTATCAAAGAGCTGTTCGGCTGTTCAAGATAATCACTTTAAGGGTAGGCTTTATATGTTTGGGCTGCAAAACCGTCAGATACGACGCCAATTGAATAACCACATACTAACGAAAAGACATTCACGTTCTCTAGCAGCTTATGAGAAGCGAGTACTGCATCGTGCGGGGATCGTGCTGTAAACTGATAATGAAAGTAGTGTCCTCGACTAAGGGTAAACCACTGAAACCCCTCCCCCCTTTACACGCCTTCCGGGTGTAACATGCTAGCACATGTATTTCACGTTGACTTTACCCACAATAGAGCCATTCCTATTAAGGAACCCAGAGCAGCTTGCCTTTCACTTCTATTCTATTACTTTTCTCGCAGATTCTCCCCCTTCCCCTTTAATTCCATACAGCTGCATCAGAGCTTTTGTATTCTTTATTATAAGGTATAAGGTATAAGTATATGGCGTTCCCATTCTATCTAGCAGGGTTTTATAAAAAACGCACTTCCTCTTCCTCTATAGCACCCACTTGCCGAATAAATTTCTTAAACACATCGCTTATATTTGAACCATTGCTGGGTTTACTCGAGTTCCCCATATCATCCCACTCGACATTGTTCCTGCCTTCAAAGAAATTGAGGAAAGCAAGGGCTTCCCTTCTGTTGGAAGGGGATAATTTTATGTCAACAATTTTCTCCAAAGGGGGTTTGTGTTAAGATCGTGCCGTAGGTACGTTTCTCCCCAAATTCTTTACACCCTATTTTCTTTGGCTCGTTTTCTAACTTGAACTTGATCCTCTGATAGATGAGAATGATCATGATTGGGAGGGGAATCAATTTTTGTTTGCTGGGGATACTGTATTGATTGCAGAGTCAGAGGAGAAGCTGTGTCGATTATTGAGAGAGTTTGGAAGATGTACGGGATAGTAGGGTTATACTAGATATAATGTCAGCTTGAATGGAGAGATACTTGAGGAAATAGATAGTTTTAAGCACTTGTGTTCTGTTGTTACTGCAAAACGTGGAGTAGAAGCAGATGTACCTCACAGAGGGTATGAAGGTTGTAAAGTGCTGGGGGCAGGGAAAGGAGTTGTAAGGAATAGAGGGTTAGGCCCGAATGTAAAGAGAGTTTTGTATGAGAAAGTGATTGTACCAACTGTGATGAATGGCTCGAGTGTTGGGAATGAAATTGATGTAGATACCAAAATTGAATGTGTTCGAGATGAAGTGTTTGAAGAGTAGGCTATGGCTGGTGTAACTCGATGGGAAAGGGTTAGATATGAAGTAGACATGTTTTTACATTGGCTACCTACGAAATTGAGTAAAACGCCATGGTAGACAATCTAAATAGATTTTCACTCAAACACGTAAATATATCACGTATCTGATACTTATGAAAATATTCCTAGGTAACACTAAATTATTTATGGAATAAAAGTCAACCATCAACATATTCGTGGAAGTGAAATTCAGAAAAAAATCAGAAAGTAATAATATGCATATAACCTACTATGTAATCAAATTATCATCCACAGAAAATAGTCTCCTTCCATCACCAAAACAAAGTCCACTACTCTTAATAATCCCTGTATATGAAATATATAAAATCTGTTTCATCAAAGGTTTTTTTTTTATATAAGAACTCAAGATAGTTTTAAAATCTAGTTAAAGCAATTTATATATTTTTTTTAATCCCTGGAAATTAAATTCCTTTGATAGTTTGATATAGTTTTAATCTCCCTTGAAACCACTCTCTATATCACACATAAAATTCAAATGAATTTTCATAAGAGAGAGAGAGAGAGAGAGAGAGAGAGAGAGAGAGAGAGAGAGAGAGAGAGAGAGAGAGAGATTTCTAAGGATTATTCTTCATTCTATTATTATGAAAACAGGAAAAGCCATTTCTCCACTAGAATAACGCACTTTCTACCGTTTATTATTATTATTATTATTATTATTATTATTATTATTATTATTATTATTATTATTATTATTATTTACTCCTAGCGGTGTTGGGTTTGTAATATATTTTAATACTCTTAAAGATAAATTTACTTTATAGTAATTCCACCAACTTACGAATACACTAGTAAATATTTCATTACTCTTGTTATCTTCATGGAAAATTATGTCCTCCAAAATAAAATATAAATCTTATACAGTACACTAAACATTTACATGTAATGTAAATGAAAACTACTAATCACATTTACCTATGTTTGGGAATCCC
>NC_090733.1:34648983-34678983 GCF_036898095.1 Palaemon carinicauda
AGAAAAAATTGTCTTAGTGAGAAAGCCTTTCAGTATTTTCAGTGATCAGTCTTTTCTGAAGAAGTGTTATAATTATTTCACTTTATTTTTTTCAGTGTATAGTTCTCCTCTCTGGTCGTCAGCTGTTGATTCTCATCTTAGGTTGTTGAACAGTAACTTACGGTCTATTAAATATCATATTCCAGATCTATATATTAACCTCTGGCACTGTCACTCAATTAGTTCGTTATGCATGTTCCATTAGATTTTTCATAATTCTTACCATACTTTACATTAAAATCTTCCCGATTAGTACCACCTATTCATAATATTATGTGTGCGTTTAATTCTAATAGTTAGGCCTTCCCCCCATAAGGCTCAATACTACACAGTATTGCAGAAGTTTTATTCCAGCTATGACCATGTTGTTCAATGATCTCATTAATCGGTAGTTGAATCAGTAGAAATTCAAAAGTTCAAACTTGCAGCAAATATTTTTATGTTGAACAGACTGACATTAGTCTCTATACTTTATAAATGAAAAATTGTTTTAATGTTGTTACTGTTAAGGATATATTTTATTGATTTGTTTTATTTCTTTTCATATAGTTTATTTAGTTCCTTATTTCCTTTCTTCCCTCGGCTATTTTTCCCTGTTGGAGCCCTTGGACTTATAACCCCCTGCTTTTCCAACTCTGGGTTGTACCTTGGCTAGTAATAATGATAATAATAATAGCAATAATAATAATAATAACAACAACAGCAATAATAATAATAATAATAATAATAATAATAATAATAATAATAATAATAATAATAATAATAATAATAATAATAATAATAATAATAATAATAATAATAATAATAATAATAATAATAATAATAATAATAATAATATCACTTCGAAAGCTTTCTTTGCTAGTACAGGATATACATCTAGCTGAAAAGCCCAGAACTGTTCCGTTATTTGGATTCCACGATTGTATATCAGGTCAGTCAAATACTCCTAGATACCAATGGTATCATCAACCATTTCCATAGTATGCATGGAATCGTTCAGAATCCAGTTGCCACAAGTTTTCAGCTCTCCACATGATAAGTAATACTCAAAAAAGTATATAACATATTCATATATCCGTCTATTCTTGCAACGAATTCTGGATGTTCGTTACTACTTTGAATGATTTACCAAATTGCCTATCTTCCCACGCTTATTCCATAAGACCATTTTTTCTTTGAAGCCGCCAGTTTCTCTCTTGCAGTCGCAATGTTAAGTTCCCTTCCCTTCAGAGAGAGATTGAGATCAGAGAGGGCTAAAAACACATCGGCCAAATAGGCCCAAATCTACACGAAACTAGCTGATTGAAATATATAAACAGTTCTTGCACCCATTCATGAAGAAACCTGTGAATTTATCTTCTCGGTTTAAATCCCAGATGTATACACTATACTCGAATCAGTTGCAACGTCCCCATTTCATTAGGATATTTGAGCTTATTTTCTATCTTAGAACACAGATGAAGGGGTAAAAATATATATAAAAACATAATGCGTATACAAAAATATAATTTGGTTTAATAATTCCGACATTCACAAAGACTGCAAGCTCCCCTGGTTAAGAATCACTGGTTCAAGGATATTGCTATACAAAGGACTGCTTTCCTTTTCTTTAGCTGCAATAATTACAACGGAAAATTTTACATATAAATACCCTATTATGTAATAAATGCTCACAGAAAAAGGAGGTGGATTTAGTTTCCATTTGGAATTATTCGAGAAGGGCATGGTAGAAGAATGTAAGAGATTTTTAAAATAATCATAAAAGATAATAAAAAACAAGCAAAAGGACATGTTTCATTTGAATTTTTTTTAACCCTTTTACCCCCAAAGGACGTACTGGTACGTTTCACAAAAGCCATCCCTTTACCCCCCATGGACGTACCGGTACGTCCTTGCAAAAAAATGCTATAATTTTTTTTTCATATTTTGGATAATTTTTTGAGAAAATTCAGGAATTTTCCAAGAGAATGAGACCAACCTGACCTCTCTATGACAAAAATTAAGGCTGCTAGAGAAATTTGATAATACATGGTAGAAGTATTACCATTATTTAATTTTATGGTGATTGAACAAGTTACACTTTTGATGTATATCCCATTAATCCTAATCTGTTTTCATTTGCAGTGATATAACATTTCCCTTAGAGCAAGAGCCATAAATATTAAATTCATTTGTAATTGCACTTTTTTTTTAATGGAATAAATATGTTTACATTAGTCACTATTAAAAAAAAAAATAAAAAAAACTCTGGCTTTTTTACTCTAAACGACTCAAGGCAATTCTGTGTCGTTTTTATCTTATATAATCTAAGTCGGTCATTTTATTAAGAGTAATCACAAACATTCAAAGAAAGGCTAAGCACACTAAAAAAATTAAACAACTAATAAATATCTTATTAATAAAAAAAAAATATATATATATAATTATTGGCCATCGATTAGAGAAGTTGAACTAATTGTTTTTTTTTTCTGTTTTAAATCGTAAGCATTGTTTGTTTAATCTTAAAATATGAAACGATACTCAAGCCTTTAAACACTTGTCTGATATTTTCGTCTTAAATCATCATCTCCTCCTATGCCTATTGAGGCAAAGGGCCTCGGATAGATTTTGCCAGTCATATCTATCTCGAGCTTTTAATTCAATTCTTCTCCATTTATCATCCCCTACATCGCACTTCATAGTCCTCAGACATGTAAGCCTGGGTCTTCCTACTCTTTTAGTAGTTTTTGGTGAACTAATCTTTCTTGGGGAGTGCGAAGAGCATACGCAAACCATCTTCATCTAACTCTAAATCGTGACCTCATCCACATATGACACTTGAGTAATCTCTCTTATAGTTTAATGCCTGCCATTTAAATCCCAATATCCTAATGAGGGATTTGTTCTAAAATCTACTATATCTATTGGAGATTGTTCCATTGCCATACCAAGAATCATGTCCATATGGTAATACCGATCTTACTAATCTGATATATAGTGTGAGTTTTATGTGTAATTTCATGCGATTTGATTTCCAAATCTTACTTAACCTAGCCATTGTCTGATTAGCTTTTCTCAGTCTTTCATAAAATTCTAATTTTAAAGACCCTTTAATGGAGATTATCGTTCCTAGATACCTAAATGATTCTACCTCAATAATCCTTTCTCCTTCCAGTGATATTTCATCTTCCATTTCTTGCATTTATTTTCAGCCCAAACTCATGTATATATCATGCATTTTGGTTAGCAATCATTGCAAATCCTATGGTGCTCTGATAACCAGAACAGCATGATCAGGTAGTAAGTTGTCCAAGGCACCGGTCACCCGGTGATATACTACTGCTAGAGAGTTATTGGGTCCTTTGACTTGCCAGGTTGTACTACATTAGTCCCTCTCTTTTGTCACGCCTCATTTCTGCTTTGTCTACACATACACAGAATAGCCTTGCTCATTCTTTACACATTCTTTTCTTTTCTCATACTATACACTTGACAACACTGAGATTATCAAACAATTCTTCTTAACTGAAGAGATTAACTACTGTACTGTAATTGTCCAGTGGCTTTCCTCTTGGTATGGATAAAAAAGACTCTTTATCTATGGTACGTATCTCTTCAAGGAGAAGGAATCTCCAAAATCTAACCTTTGTTCTGTAGTATTGGGTAGTGCCATAGCCTCTTTACCTTGGTCTCCAAATGTCTTGAGTTAGAGTTCTCTTACTTGAGGATACACTCGGGCACACTATCCTATCGTATTCCTCTTTCTATTGTTATTTGGTTGTTTTTATAGTTTATGTATTAAAAAAATTGTTTTATTGTCGTTATTGTTCTTGAGCTTCTCCTTTGGATTAATTCTTTTCCTCACTGCGCTAGTTTCCTTGTTGCAGCCCTTGGTCATATAGGATCTTGCTTTTTCAAAAAGGTTTGTAGCTTAGCAATTAATAATAATAATAATAATAATAATAATAATAATAATAATAATAATAAAATAATAATAATAATAATAATAATAATAATAATAATAATAATAATAATATTTTCTTATGTAATTTACATAAATCACTTAAACCCACATGGGTAACACCCATCTTACGCGCTGGCTGTATATAAATACACAAATATAATGCATAAATAGAATAAATACTCTATACTAGACCACCTCCGTAAGATAGCTCCCTCTCAAAAAGAGATTATTCATTCCGGGCCTAAGGACACCGATTCAGCTCATGATAAATAATCTGCATCTACGTTATATTTACCTAATATATTGTTTGCATTAATAGAATAGGGTTCCAAACATAATGACCACATAGTTAACCTTTGATTATTATTCTTCATTTTATTAACACAAGTTGAAGGACTGTGATCCGAATAAACTGTAATTTCTTCATTTTGTGGTCTGTTCATGTAAACTTCGAATTTGCTTACGGCTGTGATAAGTCCAAGAAGTTACCTTTCAACTGTCGTTGTTGCTTCTTCAGCTTCAGTGACATGAAACAAACAGGGTGAATAATTACTTCCTTGTCTTGTAATAAGACTGCTCTAGTCCCATTGTCCGACGCATCTACTTGGATAAGAAATTCCTAGTTGAAATTCGGTGCTTGTAGTAACGGTTCTCCTTTCTTCTTGAAATTTTGATAACATAGGTCAGGTCACTGATCTTCTCCAAAATCCAGAATGGTACTTGGAACTTTTTTGCGAGAGGAAAACTCCTTATCGGTAAGTAAACCAACATCTGTCGCCCTACTGCAAACTGTCTGTTCGTACTTTTCCTACCAAACCTTTTCTATGTTTTTCCTTGACTCGTTTTCATACTTTCTAGGGAATATTTTCTTATCTCGGCAATCCTTTTCCTCAAATTCTTGACATATTCTCCATCTGTTTCCTCTTGATCTTTCCTTTCTTCTGACAAAATTTTATCCGTTCTTTAGCAGATGGGTTCTCCTCAAACTTCAACCGGGTGTACGTAAGCTTTCTCAATATATTCCTTGGGCTTTCCAGCCATCTGAGAAATGTGACATGCACTGCAAAACAGGATCACATCCTTATACATGATAAGCTAGAAAATTTTTTTCAAAATCTTGTACGTCGTCTTTCTTATACCCTTGTGTCCTGTCTCATGCGTTACAGCAATCACTTGTCATCTCAACGTTGCGGGAATCAATATCTAACGGTATATACCGGCATTCCCAGATATATCGGTGAGTCTATGCTTCCTCACAAGCAAACCTCTTTTAAGAAAATAACAAGTGGGAGACTGCTGCACCTCCGTTTCATCCACCACATGGTACAATAACTCTATTAACGTCGAATCCTTCTGTTGCAATCCTATTATCCTTCTCTAACTCAGTTTTCCTACATCTAACAATAAGTTTTCTATTTCTTCCAGGTCTATTGCTTCTTTGTCTTCTAGTCCACTCGTCTACCGTTCCTCTTATCTCGGGCTCACTCTAAAGGTCTCCTCTTCCGTACGATCAAGGAAATCCTCTTTTTTTTATGAATAAATCCCCCAAGTTCATTGTTCCTTCGGTTTCTCTGTCTTCTTTCGCAACCACTTTCTTCTTCATCCTCCCAGTCATCAAAGAACTAGGAAACAGATACGGGTAGTCTTTCCCGAGTTCAGTCATAGGACTATGCTTCAATGGTTTTTCGATTACAATGTTGTAGGTAGTAGGTTGGTCAGGGCACCAACCGCCCGTTGAGATACTACCACTAGAGAGTTATTGGATCCTTTGACTGGCCAGACAGTAATGCATTGGATCCCATTCTCTGGTTACGGCTTATTTTTCTTTTGTCTACACATACAACAATTAGCCTGGCTTATTCTTTACAGATTCTCGTCTTTCCCCACTCACCTGACAACATTGGTATTACCTAACACTTCTTCCCTCAAGGGGTAATTATTGTACTGTAATTGTTCAGTGTACTTTCCGCTTGGTAATGGTAGGAGAGACTTTAGCTATGGTAATCAGCTCTTCTAGAAGAAGTTTACTCCAAAATCAAACCATTATTCTCTTACTGCGGTTCTTAATCAGGAATATGAGCAAGCACTAATAAGAAATACTGGTGATCAAAATAATACATACTTTACGAAAACAAATATATTTTATAAAAAAAAGTTACAACAATAATATCAAAAGAATTACCACCAAAATTAAATTACTCAAAATATTAAATCTGAACTAAACCTGAAACTAAGACAATAGAAAGACACAGATAATTATACAATCCCTTTTTTCACTGGAAATTATCCTATAAATATATATAATTTTCATAGAAAAATTAAAATGGTTAACACGTTAACACTCTAATGTAACTGTTAAACTTATGTCTTTTGACTCAGGCGAAGTTTTTGAAGTGAGAATCCAAAATAAATACACTTACTTGCTTAGCCTAAATCTCACAGGGCTGGTTACAAAATTTCTTGTTAAACTAGTACTAATATTAACACAATACAGTACCCTTGAAATATCAAATAATGGATTCGTGAACGTTTGAACGCACTACAGACAATATATGTTGGATATATATTGTTAATCACATTTGAGAGGGCACACTCTTCATGAACTTGGGTGGAGAGGGTTAACTTGGCTCTTTCAATGGGACATGCTGGAGCTCTTTTGCTGCTTACGCATTCTTATCAGCATATATATACTGACTTACTACTTCTGGATGATTCTAGTATAAATTTCTCGTGGCTTAAGGGCAAGGCCTAGTGGTGTAAGGTTGGCAAAAGATAAAATTGGAAAGGGGAACGAACCTTGCTTGCGAGGTAACCCACTCTCAGCTACTTATGCCCACATCTTTTCTCATACAAAAATAACAAGAGAAAATCCATTTTGAGAAATTTAATACACATTCTAACCACGTGAAAAATATAAGAATTGTAAAATCTCCCGTATTAATACTTCATGTGGTTCATACAGTACACCTAGACAAGATTATATAAAAAGTTAATTCTTTAAAAATAACCTAAAGTTACATATAATGATTTGAATGAAAAATGCAATTAAATAAATGACGAAAGTATTATGTAATATACACTAAATACATTACTTAACCTTACATGAGTGAGATCTTGCTTACGAGCTGGGTATATATCTCTTAAGTACACATATTAAATACATGAATAAAATATTTACTCTATAATAGACCAGCTCCGTGAGATATATATATATATATATATATATATATATATATATATATATATATATATATATATATATATATATATATATATATATATATATATATATATATATATACATACACACACACACACACACACACACATATATATATATATATATATATATATATATATATATATATATATATATATATATATATATATAAATATACTGTATATATGTATATATATATATATATATATATATATATATATATATATATATATATATTCATAGATATATATATATATATATATATATATATATATATATATATATATATATATATATATATATATATATATATATATATATATATAAGGTATGTGACGAAAGGAATGGGAGTCTTATAGATTATATCAATTGGCAATAAAGAGAACTACTTCGAGCCTTTCATAATACGTAGGTCAACTGAGATTTTCGTTAACTTTCATTTCTGTTCAATACTTTTAAATTGAGATCCATTTTGCTTTTTATTACCAATAAGATAATGGTTTCACTTTTACTCCATGCTATATTTAGTTCAAATCACTTTCCAAAAGGTTTAATATTAAAACTCATTTTATGAACGAAGACAACTAAACATATGCACTGGAAGAGAGAGAGAGAGAGAGAGAGAGAGAGAGAGAGAGAGAGAGAGAGAGAGAGAGAGAGAGAGAGAGAGAGAGAGAGAGATAGAATTTAATTTTTTCCTTAAGATGAATAAATTCTTAATTTAGTTTTTACTTCACATGATAAAAGAAAAGCCAAATACATAATTAAATAGTTTGATTAAAAAAAAGACGAATTTTTGGGTAATTTCCCGATGAATTCCAATCATGTGACGCAAATAAAAAAATTTCATTTGCTAAAAAGAACGACGAAAAAATGACTTTTAGTCATTCTCTATGAGAATGACTTTACTCCTCCTGATTGTTAATTGTCTTTCTAAATACTTGGTATCTTGAACAATACTCTCCTTGTTTACCCGTTGCTAAAATTTGATTGTATTTTTCTATTGTTGATAACCTAGCATTTACATATTTGCACACACACACACACACACACACACACATATATATATATATATATATATATATATATATATATATATATATATATATATATATATATATATATATATATATATATATATATATAATACCAACAAAGTAATTGTTTTTAGTCCACATGGCAATTTTTATGAGGGGTTTGGATAGGTCTCCCAACACACGCAGACGCGTGCAGATTAGTCACTCACAGGAAACTTATATAGTATTATTGCTATATTATGTAAAGTATGATCAACTAAATCTTAGGTAGTTAATATGATACAGGAAACGCTACTTACCAAAGACATATTGAATAATAAAAAAATACCACCAAAGTAGAATATTGGTTATAAGTATAGTTAAGGAGAACCATTGCAGAATAATGTTTGCTTTCGTCCTCCAATAGAAGATAAACTAACTGATCTATTTTTCCTTTTTGGGTTAAATCCTATCACATTGCAAACCATATTGGATGGATATCTTTAAAATCCTTCTGCATCATGTACACTCTAAAAAATTAAGGGTATAAAAGGGGTAGAAAAAAGGTATTTCTAATGGTTAAAATAGCATATGCTAGCGGGGTATATAAGAACTATAATATACCCTTTACAATATACCCATAGCAAGGGTATAACATATACTTGAGATACCCTTACTTAGGGGTGTATCGTAGGTAAAGAATACCCTTTTACAGGTTATTCTATACGACATAAATACTGGTGTATATTAATTATAATTTTATAATTAATATCTATTCCGCCATTATATAGGTGTAGTTATAGCTTATAAGTATATAAAGTAATAAGGTTAATGATTTTAAAAGTTTGGTTTATCAATTTATTATTTCCATTACACCTGAAAATCAAAAGTATATATATAATATATAAAGAGTGATGGCAGAAGCTGCAAAGCAAACCGTACGCAGAAATCTGTGAAAAGAAAATATTTGTTAGTGTTTGTGTGCCTAAATATATATATATATATATATATATATATATATATATATATATATATATATATATATATATATATATATATATATATATATATATATATATATATATATATATATATTCAAATAAGCCATATATATTTTTGATACATTAATGTCTGGATTCTCTTAACGACCTCGGGATCAGAGCCCCAGGCGAAATCACACAAAGACAAGAGCTTGGCTCCGGCCGGGAATCGAACCCTTGTCGGCAAGCTTGCCGACCAGGGTTCGATTCCCGGCCGGAGCCAAGCTCTTGTCTTTGTGTGATTTCGCCTGGGGCTCTGATCCCGAGGTCGTTAAGAGAATCCAGACATTAATGTATCAAAAATATATATGGCTTATTTGAATATGAAAAACACGTAAAAATGTGCAAAATTTATCATATATATATATATATATGGAAGAGAAAGGAAAAAATATCATGCATAAATACCTAACTGTCTGCTACATCAAGTCAAACTTATTAAGAAATCACTGGCGTCAGTGTTTGCTTACAGACTACTAGTAATCGTAATGTTATTAACGTTTAGCTGAATACGTTGTTTATGGTTTTTTTTCCTCCCAGACAGCTTGACGCTCACGCTCTCTCTCTCACTCTCTCTCTCTCTCCCTCTCTCTCTCTCTCTCTCTCTCTCTCTCTCTCTCTCTCTCTCTCTCTCTCTCTCTCTCTCTCTCTCTCTCATAATTAAGTACTAATGATAATTTCTTACTTATTTTCCCCGGTGTTAGTAATAATGATTTTTTAGACTATCACAGCCTGAATGCAAAACTAATGATGATGTCTGACAATTTTTATTCGTAACCACTGTTTATGCTTGCATATATGGACAGTTAGTGTTCTTACCTTGGTTAACAGATGAAATGCAGTGTAGATATTATAATCCCGATGACGCTAATTGGAGCAATTTATCTTCACTACAGAGCAGACCAGAGTCCAGACGCCACTGAAATTTCCTGCCAAATTCCCGGGGTCTCTAAGAATCTCGAGACGGCAACAATACAAATTGCCAAGTACCGCATTTTGTAGGAACTTGCTTCAAAACTATCCATAACTCAAAACCAATATGTTGTTAGTAACTTTTTTGGTGCATTACACTATCAGTGTAACAATATGGTGATTTAATACAGAGTAAAAGTTCATTTCATGACATGATCACACAAACTTACCAAGCCCATTTTAAGAAAAAGTACAATAGAGGGTATATTATTCACAAAAAATACCCTGCCTCCTGGTGTAGAAGGGTATTTTTGAGCCTTGGGGTGTTTTACATGAATATAAACCCCAGCTCAATCGTTACACCCTTTCTCTACCTTGAACTTTTTACAGTGTATCTTACTTCCAGAGGAAATGACTTGTGTTGGTTGTTACTTTCTATATCTGAATTTTGTTTCATATAACCAGACTTAACTTTGGCCTCATATTTACTGCAACTCTCTCTTCAGTTAGACAAAGAGCAAGGTGTGTATGTTGCTGTTTGGGGGAATGCATCAATGGTCTCTCGCTGTGCAACATTTCAGACATGGGGGAGATTTCTCTTACGTCAATATTCAGTTTAGAAATGAGTCCTTCAAAAGAGAGTATTTCTATTCCCTTTCATCGTAGGAAACGTGAAGCACCATTTCATTTACTCTTTCATGGACGCTGTCGTCATTATAATTGACAGATAGCTATCAATCACACGTTTATTAGCTTTGTTTAAGGATACTGTTTTACAAAGGAATGCTATAGCTTTTAAAAAAATTGAAATTAAGAAAGGACAAAAATTTACCTATAAATAACATTCTATGTAATTAATGCTTAAAGAAAAGGCATCGCACCCGATGTCCGTTTGGAATTATTTCGAAATGAGCATGGTAGAAGAGTATCAAATTTTGAAAATCAGTATAAAAGATAATCAAAAAGAAAACGTGAAAAAAGGTGATGCTTCCTTTCTAAATCTTTTATCGAAGCAACGGTGATACTTTTGCCGTATATTTTAGCTCGCTTTTCATTGGTATCAGTGATTGTTATGGTGACAAAACCAATTAAACTTTCAATGTATCCCCAAATTCTCATTTAATTTCATTTGTAGCGACATATGTTTATCATAGAGCAAACCCCCATAAATACAAAGACATATTATTATTTTCTGTGTCTGTATTTCATTTTCGAAAGGAAGAAGCAAGTTTATATATGTCATTATTAAAAAAAGGAAAAAACAAATCGTCTAGCTGGCCTACTCTAAACTTTCCAATGCAATTTGGTGTTATTTTTAATTTACATTTTCTAAATCAGTCACTTAATTTGAAGTAATCACTACAATTTTAAAGAAGGGCTAAAGACACTCGAATAATTAAGTAATCAACAAACATCTTACTAATTATGAGCTTTAAAATAATTGGCCATTGATTAGAGAGGTGGAACTTATTACAACTACTTTATCTTTAAAATTTACAAAACTGTTTGTTTGATCTTGAAATACGACAGTGATATTTAAACCTCAAAATACTTGTCTGATATTTAATACTTAGAATACTTGTCTATGTAAGCGCTAAGATACTTGGGTGATATTTAAATCTCAAAAGCTTGGCTGATATTTAAGCCTTAAGATACTTTTCTGATATCTAAGCCTTAAAATACTTTTCTGATATTTAAGCCTTAAAATACTTGTTCGATATTTAATCCTTAAAATACTTGTACGATATTCAAGCAAAGGGATCTTCGCTTGTTTAATAGTTGGAAAAAAAGTGCAAAAGTATCACCGACGGAATATACAATATTTTAACCCCTGATCCTTTTTTTTTTTTCTTCTTTTTCAGTTTAGGGGGGGGGGGGATTTCAACAAAAATAGTAGATTCCATACTTGAGTAAATCAATTAAATTTTTAGATATGAAGACATGTTTTTCTGGCAGTATATGTAGACATAAGTAGGATATCAAAACTTTGCGGTGTAATATCAAGGAAAAATAGATTCAGTTGATTTTTGGAATCGCCCAAATTAAAAGTCCGATCTCAGTCCCTCCGTAACACTGCTCCCAGAGCTTTTAACAAGAAACTAAGATATATTAGTTGGGATTGACAAGATCCCCTGCAAAAAAAGATAGTGAAAGCCTATGGATATTAGTAGTCATATTACAAATATGTTTTTCTAACACTAAATTAAATTTCACATTGTATCTTTTTCTTATATTACATATTGTATGTATTTTATACATTACATATTGTATGTAATTTATATATTACATATTGCATGTAGGTTATACATTATATATTGTATATAAAAACCATTTTCAAATCATTATTTTATAGTTGAATGAAAAAAAAAACAATATTTAAATTAATTAAGAAATTGGTAAATGCCAAGAACATAATACGAAATCTGTATAGTTATATATCACCATGATATCACGTTGTCAAAATTATTCTTACTCAGAAGGATCTTCTGAAATATGGATGGGAGAACAATATCATATTTAATTAATTGTTAACACACTGCCCCTCTCGAATGCCAAAAATGAATAATGGAATTAACTTACTTTATACATGTTTGCACTTTTTCTAACAAGGGTATATATATATATATATATATATATATATATATATATATATATATATATATATATATATATATATATATATATATATATATATATATATATATATATACACACACACACACACACACACACACACACATATATATATATATATATATATATATATATATATATATATATATATATATATATATATATATATATATATATATATATATATATATATATATATATCAAATAAGCCATATATATTAATACATTAAAGTTTGGATCCTCTTAACGACCTGGGGATCAGTGTCCCAGGCGGAACCTCCAAAACACTATGATATCGGACCAGCAGGGATTTGAACCTTCGTCCGATATCTTAGTCTTTGGGCGGTTCCACCTGGGACTCTGATCCCCATGTCGTTAAGAGAATCCACACTTTAATATATTAATATATATGGCTTATTTGAAATATGAAAGAAACACGTCTAAATGTGCAAAAATTTATCATATATATATATATATATATATATATATATATATATATATATATATATATATATATATATATATATATATATATATATATATATATATATATATATATATATATATATATATATATATATATATATATATATATGTGTGTGTGCGTGTGTGTGTGTGTGTGTATACGTATATATATATATATATATATATATATATATATATATATATATATATATATATATATATATATATATATATTTATTTATTTATTTATTTATATATATATATATATATATATATATATATATATATATATATATATATATATAACGGATTTTGAGCGAAGCGAAAAATATATTTTTGGGTGAGATAGCCATGTCGTCCTGATGGAAGTTCCTATAGGGTAGCTTCCTAGGGTATATTACAACTACGGCGATATTCCCAGAGAATTTACCTTAAGGTACCAGAATTCTAACTCCTGGAGCGAGTATCCCTCGTGAAAGGGATATCGCGACATATCAGAGGACGTATTCTAGACACGTCACATGGCAATCTACTACCTAAATAGAGATTCGTCTCGTAGGAGGGAGATTGACGAGATACGAATTCGGGAAGAAAAAGGGGGGAGCCGCTCCCAAGGCCTCCCAATCCCTCGATTCGTATGCGTGCCTGGCGCCAATCCTGGCGCCATCTGTATTCCTTGTAGCGTACACGAGGTGCTACAGATACTGTATGTAGGGAGGGGTCCTACAGCCCTTTCTTAGAAAGGCAAGGGCGGGTCCATCAGGACGACATGGCTATCTCACCCAAAAATAGATTTTTCGCTTCGCTTAAAATCCGTTTTTTGGGCTCAAGCCATGTCGTCCTGATGGAAGTGTACCAGAGCATTACTGTATCTGTGAATTCTCAGAACGTGCCGTACTCCCCGGAGATATTTATTCCCGGTCGACTAGACCTAGAGACCTAAGATGTTACCGTTATACATCTTTTCAACTAACTATAAACTATGTTAGAGCTTCCTGCCCCCTACAGGGAAGAGTCCTACTAGACTCTGGAAAGTCTCGAAGAGTACATATATCTATGTATGAATCTCAGGCAAGCTAATATAGTGGTCTCGCCCTATATTAAGTAAAGCATAGTTTGTATAGAACTACTGCGTCAATATATTGACCAGTCATCCGCACAATACTTGTATTGGACAAAGGTTTATATCCGCATAGGAAGAAACTAATAAAACCGCCCTCGTCCCTTTATGGGACGGAGTCCTCCCATTAGGGGACTTACATAAACCAATGCAACATAGCTTGCAAAACAGAACAATTCTATCAGAATTATCCCAGATAAGATACATAGAATTAAATGCTCAATTATACCAATAAATTGACACAGGTGAAAGAGACGCAAGGTTCTCAAGAACAAGTTTATTGACAGATAATAAACAGACAGGTTAACAACAAATATATATATTTATATAAAAGGGGGTAACCCAAAACTTTAAGCATAAGTATGATAGTAAACAGAACTTGTTTATCTGAAAGAAAAACCATTAAACACCACTTTAATGAGATACCAAGGTATCAAGTCATAAAAAATCTGTATTACAAATCAATCACATTAGCGTTAGAAACGCTTGGCACACATGTCTGAACTTATGCAAGGTTCACCTTTGAAGGAAGGAACAGTCTATATGGGCACTTGGTGCCCTCATTTAGTTTGTAGTACAGTATGTACCTACACACTCACCCTGGACTTAATCGTCCCAATTAAGACCACTGTTCCTCGCAGAGTTAAACAGTAGGGTTAACTACACGACCCACTGCTACCACAGATCTCTTAAGTTCCTCTACTTGCTTCGCATAGTGGCGAAAGAACACCCTGGAAGATTTCCAGCCCGTGTATGAACGGAGATGTTCAAAATCCATACAATTAAAGAAATTTAGGGATGAGGCAACTTTCCTCGGATCGTGACCTGCGGGTGTACTGTCAGGATCCGCTCTGCGAATAAAATATGTCATTTTCGCTCTGAGTTGATTCAGAGATAAATTTGAGCCTGATGTTTCTCCCCTGAATAGTTGACTACCCTTGAAGTCTGAAGTTCTACGAAGATAGACCTTTAGGCATTCTACTGGACATAGAGATGCATCTTCTTTCAGAGGGCAGATTCTCCAGGGACCCCACCTGTTGGTGGGTAACTCATTCTTGGCGAGAAACGTAGGATCCGGAAACAGGTTCAGCTCCCCCCCATCCAGGAACTGAACACGACCTGCCTCTCTCGAGAGGGCTACGATCTCACTAACCCTGGCCCCGGACGCGAGTGCAAATAGGAAAATAACTTTTTGCGTTAAATCCTTTAACGCACATTCTTCATTGCTCAACAGGGAGGCAAAATGAAGAACTTTGTCTAAAGACCATGAAATGGGCTTTGGAGGTGCTGAAGGTCTGAGCCTAGCGCAGGCTTTCGGAACTTTATTAAAGATCTCGTTACCTAGGTCGATCTGGAAGGCAAATAAAATGGGTCTCATCAAAGCCGATTTACATACTGAAATCGTGTTAGCTGCCAATCCTTGGCCATGGAGGTGGATGAAGAAAGATAAGCAGAAGTCTGTTGAGATCTCCTGCGGATTCTTTGCCTTTACAAAGGCCACCCACTTTCTCCAAGATGACTCATATTGCCTTCTAGTCGATTTGCACTTGTATTCCTCTAGGAAGTCTATGCTAGCTCTCGAAATCCCGAAACGCTTTCTCACCGCTAGGGCGAGAAAATCATGAGCTGCAGGGTCTGGGTTTTCTGTAATGAAGCGCAGACAGTCGACTTCTGGACTCGCTGGGTCAGAACTGGATGTGGTAGCGGCACGAACTTCATCTGTAGTTCCAACGCCAAGGGGAACCACATACTGTTCGCCCACTTGTGGGCCACTATTGCCGCTACCCCCTTGAAGGATCTCAGTTTGTTGAGGACCCTCAACAGAAGGTTGTGAGGAGGGAACAGATAAATCCTGGACCACCTGTTCCAGTCGAGGGACATTGCGTCCACTGCTTCCGCTAAGGGGTCCTCGTACGGGGACACGTACAGGGGCAACTTCTTGTTGTCTTTCGTCGCAAAGAGGTCTATTTGCAGTTCTGGGACTTGATTCAGAATGAAGGAAAATGATCCTGCGTCTAAGGACCATTCCGACTCTATCGGTGTGAACCTGGATAGAGCGTCCGCTGTCACATTGCGGACTCCTTGAAGGTGAACTGCCGACAGGTACCACTTCTTCTTTTCTGCCAATCGGAAAATGGCTAACATCACTTGGTTGAGAGGTGGTGACCTCGACCCTTGTCGATTCAAGCATCTCACAACCACCTCGCTGTCTGTCACCAATCTTATGTGGATCGAGTGACGCGGGGAGACTTTCTTTAAGGTAAGGAGCACTGCCATAGCTTCTAGAAAGTTTATATGAAAGGTCCTGAATAGCTTGGACCAAGTCCCCTGGACTTTTTTCCGATGAGAGTGACCTCCCCATCCCTCCTTTGAGGCGTCTGAGTGAATCGTCATCGACGGGGGAGGTGGCTGAAGAAGAACCGACTTCTTTAGATGTCTGGCTTGGGACCAAGGTCTGAGAAGAGTACGTAGCCGAGGCGGCACTGGTCTTCTCAGGTCTCTTCGCGCGTTTGATGCATACCTTCTCCAAACTCCGGTTGCATCCTTTAGCTGTGCTCTTAGCACTGGGTCTGTCACTGAAGCAAACTGGAGAGAGCCTAGTACCCTCTCCTGTTCGCGTCTTGATATCCTTTTGGAATCTAGAAGTCTCTTGACAGAGCCCGCTATCTCCTTCCTTTTCTTCATTGGGATGGAGAAACTGTGTGACAAAAGGTCCCAGTGGATTCCCAGCCACTGGAACTTTTGGGATGGAGAAAGTCGAGACTTTTTCTTGTTGATCTTGAAGCCTAGGTACTCTAGGAACTGGATCACCTGACTGGAAGCTTGCAGGCATTCGGTCTCGGATGCTGCCCACACCAGCCAGTCGTCCAGGTAGGCTACTACCTGAATTCCCTTTAGGCGTAATTGTTTGAGAGCTGCGCTCGCAAGCTTCGTGAAAATCCTTGGGGCTATGTTTAGCCCGAATGGCATGGCTCTGAAGGCGTACAGTTTCCGTTGTAGCCTGAACCCTAGGTAGGGGGAGAGTCGACGGCTGATTGGGATGTGCCAATAGGCGTCTGACAAGTCTATAGAGACTGAGTATGCCCTCTTGGGCAGTAAGGTCCTTATGTGTTGCAGTGTTAGCATCTTGAATTTGCAATTCACTATGAACTTGTTGAGTGGTGACAAGTCCAGAATGACTCTGAGCTTTTCCGAGTCTTTCTTGGGAACACAAAACAGCCTCCCTTGGAATTTGATGGACTTCACCTTTCGGATCACATTTTTCTCCAACAGTTCTTGAACGTACTCCTCCAAAATGGGGGTGGCGTGTTGGAAAAACCGAAGGCATGGGGGTGGAGTGCTGTACCAGCTCCAACCCAGTCCATTCTTGAGTAGGCTTTGGGCCCAGGGATCGAAGGTCCAGCGATCCCAAAATTTCATTAGTCTCCCTCCTACCGGTATCGTTTCACTTGGACTGCCGTCCTGAGGTCTTGCCTCCCTGACCACGACCACCTCTGAATCCACTTCCCCTTGAGGGGCGCCTAGACGAGCCTCTGGCTGCTCCTCTAGGCTTTGCACGAAAGGAAGAAGACTGTCCTTCGAACGTTGGGGTGAATGTGGTTGACTGACCTGGCACAGCCTGGGGTACCCACTGAAAAGTAGTCGGGGTTTGTGCCACCATCTGGGGCACTGGAGGCAAAGGCAATTGCAGTTGCTGTTGCTGTCTATAAGGCTTGGCTGGCCGAGACGGTAGCCTAGTCCTCATATTCTTCCTCTTTGGTTGAGGACCCTCATCCGGGGAAGATTTTCTTTTGATAGCCAGGCCCCACTTCTGGAGAAGGTTTCTATTCTCCACGGCGGCCTTATCAACAACCTCTTTGACCACATCGGTAGGGAAAAGGTCTTTTCCCCAAATGTTGGAGGATATTAACTTCCTTGGCTCGTGTCTCACCGAAGCCCCGGTGAACACGAACTCCCTGCAAGCTCTCCTTGCCTTGACGAAGCCATAAAGGTCCTTCGTCACTGTGGCTAGGTGAGACTTAGCCACAACCATGAACATTTCATGGACCTTAGGGTCACTTGCCATCGTCTCAAGAGTAGTCTGATGAGACATTGAGGCAGCCAGTCTTTCTTTTGTCTCGAACTCTCTTCGTAAAAGAAATTCGGACAACTTGGGGAGGTCCTCGCCGAATTGCCGTCCGGCAATATCAGCCTCCAACTTTCCCACTGAGAATGTCAGATGGACATCCTTCCAGTCCTTGTGGTCCATAGGCAGAGCCAGCGACAAGGGTTTACACTCCTCCAGGGAGGGGCAAGGCTTGCCGGCCTCGATTGCCTTTAGGACAGCCGCAAACCCTTTTTGTAAAAAGGGGAAGGCTCTATCAGAAGAGGACACAAAAGAAGGGAGCTTCTTGCTCAATGCTGCTACCTTCGAATTCGAGAAGCCCCTCTCTTTCATCGAGGATGAAAGTAGGGCTTGAGCCTTAGCATGGTCCATAATAATGACCTCTTTCGGCTCTGTCTCCTCCCTTGAAGATGGTTCTTTTCTCAGCCGGACATAGCAGTCCGGATATGATGCCTTGCTGGGCCAGAATTCTACCTCCTCTAGGAGAACTGAACCCAGCTTATCCGAAATGACGATCTTACCAGTCGTCATTGGCATGTGCTCAGCATACCTCCATGGGTTAGCATCTGAGCATATGGGAAGGTCTTTCACATTGAGCCTTTTCCGGGGCCCATGTGATTCTGCTAGGGACTGCATACGCAGTTCCATTGCAGCCGCCTTCTCCTGATTCTCCTTCTGCATTTGTTGGATCATTCCAACAATCGAAGAGAGGGCCTGTCCCAGTTCTACTGGGAGACCAGCGGATGTTGAGGGGATGGGCTCCGGCATCTGAACCGGAGTAGCCGACACCTCGTCGACCCCATCCTCTGCGACATCCGGGGTTTGAACTTGATCCTGACCTTCTGCCAGGAGGTCTTCTTCCAAACCTTCGTCCACATCAGACATCCTGTCACACAACTGGATGTCTTGCATCGCATCTGCGACTTCCTCGTCCACCTGGACTAGGTCTTGGGGGATCTCCTCTTGAGGCTGGGGAATCACTGCTTCAGCTGATGCCTGGGGAAAAAGATACGCCCTCATCTTCTCACTAGGAAGATAAGGGCCAGAGGTGTTCTTCTTGAAGCCCCTTACCCAAGTACGGAGCTTTTCCCTAGCTATATCCCTTGATTCCGCCGTTCTAGGGGAATCAAAAGCCTCAGTAATCAGGTTAGTGCATACAGTACATACCTGAGGGTCCCAATACTGTAGATCATCCTTGGAGACAGCGCATGCTGCGTGTCTCCTACAACACTCATGTCCGCAGAGGTTCCTGCTACGGACATTGCAGAAAACATTTCCGCACTTCGGAGGGTCCTCCTGTAAAGAGAAAAAATTTCCATGAGTATCAAGTGAACTATGTATCACTAGATATGCATAGTATAGCATAACAATTCATAAAGGAAAGACACACACTTGTGTTTCCCTCACAACCCATTGTTGCAGCTTTCCAGATAATAAAATCAAAATTGGTTTATCTCTACTAGAGTAACCAATGCAAGGTTTCCAGAGGAAACAGGTGGAGCTCACACCTAGGCAATGATTTTAAAATCCTGGATAATAGACGGGGAAGAACTCTGCTTCCTGTCTGAGGGCAACAGCAAAGGGCTGTGCAAGAAAACACAATAGTGTTAGAAGCTACAGTGCTGTACCTAAACTTTTACTATAGTTTTCTTCTTACTGTATATGCTATACAGAAGAATACTAGTACAGTATAGGAGGATGTGTGCCGGCCTGCCTTTGCCGGCCGGCACACACCACAATTAGCTTTAAAGTATACTACTTAACAGCTATAGGGCGGCAGCCTTCTGGTTCAAATGCCTGTGCCGGCGGCAGTAGCTGCCGGCCAGCAACAGCCAGTGTTGGCCGGCAATGACTGCCGGCCACACTCTTGGTGACCGGCAGACAAGGACTGACATAAGCCGGCCGGCAAAGGTACAAGACCGATGCCAGCCGGCAGCAAAAGAACCAGAAGACTACACCTGCCCGGCTGTCTGCCTCATAGGCCGGCAGCCGGGACAGGTACAGCACTAGAAGAAAATAGAATGGATGCCGGGATAAGAGTGTACACGACCCCCCAAGCCCGGCAACCGAAAGAGTGCATATAAGGAAGGGGAGAAACTTAATTCAGGCTTCCTTGACCAATGCCGTCCGGCTCTGTCGGTAGGCATGGATGAGGGACCAAGAGAGGTCCGGGCAGCACTCGAAAACATAAGACCCTTGCCGGCCAGCATCTAAGCCGGCCGGCAATGGCCTTAGTCAATTCCATATCCCAACCTATACTAGGTCCAGAAGTAGAATGACGTACAGTACAGTAATACCCCTGCCGGCCAGCTCTGCCGGCCGGCAAGGTACAGTACAGTAATGGCAAGGCCATTACGGAGATAGAGGGGGAAGGGACAAAAGGGTCCTGCCAACCTTGCTTTAGTGACAGATCACCCGCAGCCAAGAACTCTGTCTTAGCCTAAGGGAGATCTAAGGGAAAGGGCCAGCAATACTTGCCAGCTTCCAAAGCACCAAAGCAAGGAAGGCGTTGCTATTCCCAAGGGAAGATTTTATCCTCCCCAAGAACAGCAACAGGACTTAGTCTGGTCGATCACAAAAGGAGGAATCATACTACAGAAACCTTCGATAGTGACCTAAGGGAGCTAAGCTCCCTTTATAAGTGTTAGGTCAGCGAGGGGAACTCTGCCCCAAGCCAGACAACACGGACTCAGACTAAAAAACTCTGTTGTTCTGTCCCTCTTTGAACCAGACTTTGCTGGAACAGGAAGGTACAGTAACACCCTAGTATAGTTTTATCGAAAATAAATTCGGAAAAAACCACTTAGGGATAAGCCCAAGGCTTAAACAGAGGGAAAGGGATTGCATACCTTCTCCGAAGAAAAGAAAGCAACCGGGGAGAATAATAAAGTATACTAAGGCTCCATAAGCAATTAACCTAGGCACCAAGAGAATCGATTACCTAATTCACCGAAACTCTCACGTATACAATCTTGGAAATATTCCACACAGTCTAAAATGTATAAAATATAGCCTAAAGCTTTAATAAACTTTTAATTACACTCGGAAAAACCAAAATCATGCATTAAGTACTAGGACCAAACGACTAGGCTACATGGCCTAGCGTAGGCCAGAATGGCGAATACTTCGCCAAATAATACTAAGCACGAAAGGAAATCCTATGTAAAGCTAAATAGCTAAAATTTATTAAGCAAAACAACCAGGAATGTCACTCTGACTAACTAATTTATACCTAGCGAGTGACAGTGTCCAGGACACCTCTGGTAGGCTACGGCTCTTGTATCAAAGATTAATCCTATTAATCACTCAAAATTTTACCAAGAGCCTACATTTATACATAACAGACACTATACTCAACTTATCCGAGGCCAACGAAGACGGAGAAGCCATGAAAAGCTGAATAAATCCAAGATTTGCGAGAAAAACAGGAAAAAACACCGAGTTGTTAAGCTACGCAAAAAGGAATACAGATGGCGCCAGGATTGGCGCCAGGCACGCATACGAATCGGGGGATTGGGAGGCCTTGGGAGCGGCTCCCCCCTTTTTCTTCCCGAATTCGTATCTCGTCAATCTCCCTCCTACGAGACGAATCTCTATTTAGGTAGTAGATTGCCATGTGACGTGTCTAGAATACGTCCTCTGATATGTCGCGATATCCCTTTCACGAGGGATACTCGCTCCAGGAGTTAGAATTCTGGTACCTTAAGGTAAATTCTCTGGGAATATCGCCGTAGTTGTAATATACCCTAGGAAGCTACCCTATAGGAACTTCCATCAGGACGACATGGCTTGAGCCGAAAAATATATATATATATATATATATATATATATATATATATATATATATATATATATATATATATATATATATATATATATATATATATATATATATATATATATATATATATATATATATATATATATATATATATATATATATATATATATATATATATATATATATATATATATATATATATACACAGATCAATGGATAGATAGATAAATAAATAGATATTTTTATGCAAAAGAGTCGCAGAGAAAATTAAAGTAGGAAATATAAGATTAAGTCCTGACTAGTTTCATGATACTTCTTCAGAGGACGGAAGAAATATCACGAAACTAGTCAGGAATTGATCTTATATTTCCTATTCTAATTTTCCGTGTGGTATTTTTGCATCTGAGAATCACATTTCCCTGTGATTTTACGCATATATATATATATATATATATATATATATATATATATATATATATATATATATATATATATATATATATATATATATATATATATATATATATATATATATATATATCTATATATATATATATATATATATATATATAAATATATATATACATATATATATAGATATATATATATATATATATATATATATATATATATATATATATATATATATATATATATATATATATATATATATATATATATACATATATATATAAACAAATGTATATGTAATATATATATATATATATATATATATATATATATATATATATATATATATATATATATATATATATATATATATATATATATATATATATATATATATATATATATATATATATATATATATATATATATATATATATATATATTTTTGGGCTCAAGCCATGGCGTCCTGATGGAAGGTTCCTGTTTGGTAGCTTCCTTGGGTATAAGACTACTAAGATATTCCCAGAGAATTTAACCACAGGTTATCACAGAATTCTAACTTCTGGAGCGAGTATCTCAAAGGTTTCCCTTTAAGACATCGTAATACAACAGGGGACACGCATGTCTGGTCGTGCCACATAGCTATCTCCACCCCGAACAGAGTTAACGCTTCGGTGTGTAAGGGCTGAGAATAGCTGGGAGCCGTTCCACAGCTAATCTCACTCGTGGCTACTACTGATACTCGAGACGTAAACAAACGGACGCCATTGCTCTAATGACGTCACGCGCGTCTTTATCCTTTGTTTAGTAGCTGCCCTACTGAGACGGATTTTCCCTTGTGTGAACTTTATCGCTTTGCATCTTCGCTATGTCGTTACCTTCAGCCTCGCCTTCTTCTGGAAAGTTGAGTACAAGGTTCCAGTATTGTTTAATTAAGCTCTGGCCGTAAAGTAAATATTATTTCGCGAAATAATTGATGTTTTGTGGCAGAGCTGTGCCTCTACCGGACCCGCCATTTTATGGCGTCGTTGTTGTTTTGCATGTCCTATTTAGTTAGCCACAACAACGCTTCCGGCCTTATATACTAATCGAATACATTAGTTTATTTAGTCTTCATAGCTAGGAACTTTTATATCGTGTTTAGACGCTTTTTATCGGTCATCGATTGACCTCATACTAGTCGGCTACTATAGCCCCCAGGCCAGGAGCCTATATACAAGTGTTCATGCATGATTTATCAGTGATCCTAGACTAAGTTATGAAGATAGTGGCATTATTATTTTACAATACTTTTGACTAGTGATGCAAATGTTTTCGCCTTCAGGGACCATATAGGGGATAGGCTAGTCAGTGATTCTTACTAGCCTAACCTAACCTTAGGACCCCTATATGCTTCCTTCATCCCCTGCCTTGGCACTCCCTCTAATTAGCCTTGATCCCTTTTCTGAGTAAAGGGATTTATTGTCTAATAGAGTATTATATCGCCTCTCAGTCCTCCCTAAAGGAATGAACCCCCTTTAGGATTGCGTCTGAGAGTGAGGTTAGGCTAGCCTACCTCTATGGCTAGGATAGTCTACGACTTTCCTGCGATAGCGATACGTCTTCTTCCTTGCCTAGTTCAGGACTTTTAGCCCTGATCTAGGCCGGGTTAGGAAGGTTTCTCTGTTCCATGCTGAAACTGTACTCTTGCACCGTTTTAGCCGATCAGCCTAATCTTAGGTTAGGGAGTGTCCTCCCTTCCCTTTGTGGCCGCTCTGGTACAGAAACCCTTCCTGGGAAGACCCCTCTCTTCTCCCTCCCCACCTATCTCTTGTATAGCCTAGCCTATGCTTAGGTTAGTTTATACTCATCTGTCCCCTGTCCTACAAATCCTCCTTAGGGTGGATGAGTAGGGCTACCCGAGCTTCCCTGTGCTGTCCGCTCTGGTACATATACCTTCATAGTGTCCTATAAGGTTAGTTACTAGTGTAGCTCTGCATAGGGGAGTCTCCCCCCCCCTCTTGGGTGTTCCCTAGTCCTCCCTTGGGCTACCTGCTCCCGGTCCCTAGTGACCCCTGCTTATGGATGATAGAGCCTGTCTCTATCATGGGTACACCCCCTCAGGGAGGGGGAGGGATGTCTGGAACCCTGAAGGTACTTCCTGCATCCTTCCCCCCCTCCCCCTGTCTCTCTATCTATCCGGGTGCCGGTCTCTTGCCGCCTCTTCTGCCGGCAATACCTGCCTCCCTCTTGGTGACTTCCCTACCCTTGCCGCCAGCCCCCCGTGTACCGAGGGACTGCCGGCTGCCGCCGGCTACTACCGGCAGCTCTCCTACTCCTATCTAATCGTCCGCTTGCCGGTCGATCTCCGGAGTGCCGGCATATACTGCCGGCAACCCGATACTACCTGTACCATCCTTACCCCAGTCACCAATCCGGCATCCTCCGGCTGCCGGAGCCGCCGCTCCCTGCCGGCGTGCCGCCGTTGTGCCGGCGGCCGCCATCCTGATATCTAACTGACTTTGAAAATTGTCTGTTCTAGTGCCAGAAACTATGCTGGAGCGAGCTCCGGCGTGCCGGCGGCTTGCCGGATGCCCCGGAGGCGTCAAGAATACTTGCACCCCCTCTCTGTAGCTATCATAAGACTAAGATAGCCCTACCTTGCAAATAGATAAGCTGCTTTGCTTCTAAGATCAGTACCTAGTACTGCTCTATTAGTGATCATGCTGTCTCTTTGCATTCTTCTATTTCCAGCATGCTATGTGCATCTTAGCGCGGCTGGTTGCCAGAAGCAGTTTCCCTTAATGAGACCTTCTGGCTCTTATCTGGGAACCGAATGAATTCGATCCCAACCTTGTCCTTGGCTTTCCATGGAGTTCCAATATAATGGGAATCCTAGGAAACTATATCCAATGATCTCGGTCATTTGGATTATCCCAGGACCAAGCCTATGGTAACCAGCCGGGCGAGATGCATGGAGCGTGTTCTCCTTTACTGTTTCATTCTCTATGCATCACACCTTCTTTAAGTTAAAATTAATGATTAATATTAACTTAATTTAAGAGCCATTCCTATGACTCCCCCATACTCATTTTCTCTTTCTTCCACAGGAGGAGCAGATGAAGTGCGATTTCGCATACTGTGCTGTGAAACGCTCGCAGTTTTACGGACATACGGCGTGCAGGACTCACGCCCCTTGCTCAGACAAGAAAGGGGATTGGAAGTTCTGGAATCCACTGGAATGTACGGTCTGCCAGGCCTACCTAGTTGAGGCCTTCCATAACCCTCCCTCAGCGGAGGTTAGAGACATTGCTCGTGAAAAACTGCGCAAGTGGGTGCGTGGTTTTCAGAGAAATGCTACTGGACCGTACCTGGCCACCGAAGAACTGAGGTCCCTGTTGTTCCCTAAGGCCTCCCCTGACTCAGTGGTTCCAAAGGAAGCAATCCCCACTGTCCAAATTACGGTGGAACCTGATGTGGTCATGGCTCAGTCCATGCACGAGTGTCGTTTAGATTCCGAGGATGATGAACAGATCTCTGACGTCTCGGAAGACACGGAGAAGACGCTTATGGCTCAAGGAGCCGAAGAGGACGAAGACAAGGTGGAATACACCGAGTCGGAGATTGGAGCTACTCCCTCGTCCATCCCTCCGCCTACTCCTACACCGACGGATGTGTCCATCCCGTCTACCTCCTCGACCCCGGATCCTTCCTCTTCTACCCAAGAACTGATCCGACTGATTAGAGCTGTCATGGACGACAGACTGAAGGAGAACCAGGAGTCCATCAGGTCTATGATTGGATCCAGAGAACCGAAGAAGATCTCGGTCAAGGATCTCCCAGCTTGCTCTCATGCCAATCCGTGGAGGTATGCAGAGCATATGGTTATTGCGACCGGCAGGATCTTTGTTAGTGACAAAATCGGCACGGTCCCGTTGGAAGATGTGGAATTCTTCCCAAGCTTCGAGGCCTACCCGGACTGTTACGTCCGGCTTCGTTCCGAACCTGCCTCGAAGGAGGAGACCGAACCTAAAGAAGAGATAGTGTTCGATCTCGCAAAGGCCCAGGCTATGCTAGCCTCCGCATTTAAGAGCAGGGGCTTTACCTGCTCTAAGCTTCCTGCCTTGAGCAAGAAGCATCCTACATATGTCGCACCTGACACTGCGATTCTTCCATTTTTGGAAAAGGCCTTGGCTGCATGCCTTAAAGCGGCGGAAGAAGGAAAACCCTGCCCTGCACTGGAGGAGTGCAGACCCTTCTCCATCGTGACACCCCCTGACACTAGACAATGGAAAGATGTCCAACATACTTTCGTCGTGGGTAGGCTCGATCCTGACGTCGCCGGACGTCAGTTTAATGAAGACCTCCCTAAGCTCAATGATCACCTCCTTCGCCGGGAACAAGACACGAAGGAGAGGCTTGCGGCATCTCTTTCTCATCAAGTCCAACTTGAAGTTATGGCCTGTGACACAGCAGTACCCGATCACTACATGGTACTGGCCAAATCCCACTTACTCACGGTAATGAAGGACTTGTACCATTTCATAAAGGCTCGTAGAGCCTGTCGTGAATTCGTGTTTGTCGGTGCCACCGTGAAACACGAACCCCGGAGGCTGATTTCCTCCAACATCTGGGGAAAGCACCTGTTTCCTTCTGACCTTGTCAAGGAAATAACGGACAGAGCCGCCACGGAGAATAGGAACCTTCTCCACAAGTGGGGCATGTCCAGAAAAAGGAAAACCTCTCAGGACGATGGACCTCAGCCTAAGAGGAAACCTCAAAAGCCGAAACCCCAGCAACGTCAACAAAGACGTCAGTTTCCGGGACCCGCTACCTCCCAAGTGGTTGCCCAACCACAACAGACCTTTCAATTGGTCCCCCAACCGGTGTTGTCACAGTCACCGGTCTTCACCCCTGCCTTTGAGCAGCCATCCACTACCTTTCATGCCAGAGGTAGAGGCTCGTCCAGGGGTGCAAGCAGAGACGCCTCTCGTCGTCCCTCCAGAGGTAGAGGAGGAAAGGGAGCTAGCGGCCGAGGCAACAAGTCCTCGGGACACCAGAAGCAATGAAGTGCTTCCGGTGGGAGGAAGACTCCGCCAATTCCAGGATCGTTGGACCTTCGATCCTTGGGCACACAGCATCATCAAGAACGGTCTAGGCTGGAGTTGGGTGCAACCACCCCCAATCTTCCAGCGGTTCTTCCAACAATCGACCCCCATTCTGGAAGAATATGTTCTAGACCTCTTGAACAAGAAGGTGATAAGGAAGGTAAAGTCCACCAGGTTCCAAGGGAGACTGTTTTGCGTTCCCAAGAAGGACTCAGACAAGCTCAGAGTCATTCTGGACTTATCCCCCCTCAACAACTTCATAGAGAACAACAAATTCAAGATGCTGACGCTTCAACAAATAAGGACCCTTCTGCCTCAAGGTTCCTACACGGTCTCTATAGACCTGGCGGATGCCTATTGGCACATTCCAATGAACCATCACGCTTCCTCCTACCTAGGATTTCGACTCCAAAGGAAAAGCTACGCCTTCCGGGCCATGCCGTTCGGCCTCAATGTGGCCCCTCGGATCTTCACAAAGCTGGCGGATGCCATAGTACAACAGCTCCGCCTAAGAAACGTCCAGGTGATGGCCTACCTCGACGACTGGCTAGTCTGGGCTCCATCGCCCGAAGAGTGTACAAAGTCTTGCGACGAAGTTACCCAGTACCTAGAACACCTGGGATTCAAGATCAACGAGAAGAAATCTCGCCTCTCTCCGGCTCAGAAGTTTCAGTGGCTGGGAATCCACTGGAATCTTCAGTCACACCGCCTTTCCATCCCCCAGAAGAAAAGGAAGGAAATAGCAGGGTCTGTCAAGCGACTACTGAAATCCAAACGCATTTCAAGACGACAGCAGGAACGAGTTCTAGGCTCTCTACAATTCGCCTCAGTGACAAACCCAGTGCTTCGTGCACAGCTAAAGGATGCCGCGGGAGTCTGGAGACGATCGGCATCCATCGCTCGAAGAGACCTCAAGAGACGGCTTCCAAACAGACTTCGACGCCTCCTAAAGCCGTGGTCGGAAGCAATGGCCCTGAAAAGGTCCATTCCTCTCCAACACCCTCCTCCATCACTCAACATCCACACGGATGCCTCACTGGAGGGCTGGGGAGGTCACTCCCACCTGAAACAAGCTCAAGGGACCTGGTCTCCACTATTCAAGACGTTCCACATAAACATCTTGGAGGCCATGGCGGTCCTTCTTACTCTGAAGAAGTTATCCCCGCCGCCCTCGATCCACATCCGTCTAACCCTAGACAACTCGGTGGTAGTTCGTTGTCTCAATCGCCAGGGCTCAAGATCGCCCCAGATAAATCAGGTGCTTCTCCCAATCTTCCGTCTGGCGGAGAAGAGGAAGTGGCACCTGTCTGCAGTTCACCTACAAGGATTCCGCAATGTGACAGCGGATGCTCTATCTCGGACAAACCCGATAGAGTCGGAATGGTCTCTAGACGCAAGATCATTCTCCTTCATCTCTCATCAAGTCCCAGAACTTCAGATAGATCTCTTTGCAACGAGCGACAACAATCAACTTCCTCTGTACGTAGCCCCGTACGAGGACCCCAAAGCAGAAGCGGTGGACGCCATGTCACTGGACTGGAACAGATGGTCGAAGATATACCTGTTCCCTCCCACCAACCTTCTGTTGAAAGTCCTCTCCAAACTGAGAACCTTCAAAGGGACAGCGGCCCTAGTGGCTCCCAAGTGGCCCCGGAGCAACTGGTACCCCCCCTGGTCCTGGAGCTGCAGCCCAAGCTGATCCCTCTCCCGGGCCCAGTTCTCTCTCAACAAGTACAGAAGTCGACTGTCTTCGCTTCATCATCGAAAATCAAGGACCTTCATCTCATGATTTTCTCTCCCTTGCCGCAAAGAAGAGGTTTGGGATCTCGAAGAAAAGTCTAGACTTCCTAGAGGAATACAAGACCGAATCCACGAGACGGCAATATGAATCATCCTGGAGGAAATGGGTCTCCTTTGTTAAAGCAAAAAATCCTAAAGAAATCACCATTGATTTCTGTATGTCCTTCTTCATTCACCTTCATGGACAAGGATTAGCAGCCAATACGATTTCAACCTGCAAATCGGCTTTGACTAGACCAATTCTATATGCTTTCCAAATTGATCTGTCCAACGACATCTTTAACAAACTGCCGAAAGCATGTGCTCGCCTACGCCCAGCACCCCCTCCGAAACCGATCTCCTGGTCACTAGACAAGGTGCTCCATTTCGCCTCCAACTTGGACAATGATTCATGCCCCCTCAAGGATCTGACTCAGAAAGTTATATT
>NC_090733.1:34688192-34693192 GCF_036898095.1 Palaemon carinicauda
TTCGGCGATTTCATGTAACCCTTAACGGTCAGTGATTCCACATATTTACTTGAAGCATTAATGATTTCATGAAATCCCTGACGACACAATTTCACTGTAACAAATAGGCTACATACTCAAGAAATATAGCCACATATTTTAATTTCCTCTATTCCATGTTGTTCAGTAACTGTATTACAGATATTATCAAGACAAATGAATTATTTGAGCACAGTTAATCTATTTCAGTTAAGATTATTTGCATCTGCACCACTTGGAACGACACAACGTTCAGCAAGAGATTATCTTCTTGAAAAAGTTTCATCGCACTCGATATTCCTTTGTGATGATACGACAATAATTAAAAACGAATTGGTCATTGGAAATGATTCGTTGGAAACATAATCGTCGGTAATTTCCACGAAGGAAAATTTGATGAGTCTTCAGTGACTTTCATTATACCCAGTCTTCTTATGGATAGAGAGAGAGAGAGAGAGAGAGAGAGAGAGAGAGAGAGAGAGAGAGAGAGAGAGAGAGAGAGAGTGTGTGGCTAGATTTGGATAATACCAGGAAAAAAAGTCATGTATGGACCAGCAATCAAGAAATTCGTATTTTCTCGAATAAATTTGACCAAGAGAAATATTTGAGCTAAGATTTATGTAAAAACCTTATTTTCATATTAACAGTCATGAATTTCCAAATGACGATTACTTTCTTGTAAAACTTTTATGGCGTTTACGAATCATCGACCTTACATCCTTCATGATTCTGCCTCCCAGTCCATTTTAAACCTAATGATTATATCATTAATTTACATTGCACGAGCCTATCCTGAATGGATTTATATTGTAGCGGGTCCCGATTTGCTTATTCAAGTTAAAGTTGATCTTGTTTTTTTTCTCTCTCTCTCTTTCTTTTCAGGCTTGTTGCTTTCGTTTTTTTATTTCAAATAAAAAGATCTCTTCTCTTTATCAATGGTCACTCACCCAATTATATCTCCATCCCTGCATCTATTTTCAGTAACATCAATTTATTTCGTTTGAAATAGGTGAATTAGAGGAAAACTATTTTCTTTTGTGGAAACTAGAATCATAGCTATAGAGCGTGGCTTGAAAGTTTAGTTGGAAAGCGAGGTTCAACTGATAGTCCTTTTGGAGTTCAAACTTTGCACGAGAAACTTCATTTTCATTATTATAGTCTGATCATGTCATTTTGGTATTTGATAAGCAGCTTATCAAGTTTAATAATCTGGGGCTCTTGGGCCAGTATGACTAGCTGCTTGTCCGATTGCAAATCTCAGGATCTTGACAAATGTTTATGAATTGATATTGAAGGTTGTATTGTGTATTTGATATTAGCGTGACTGTATAGCCATGAGTGGAAATTCAAAAAGAAAAAAAAATAAATAAAATAATAGGAATTTTTATTATTTATTTATTTGGTGATTTTATTATTAAGCGAATGTACAAACTAATTCTTTTTCTATTATTCTTTCGTTTCTTAAAATTTTCGTTTAGTAACAGCAGTTAAACTTCAATGAAAGTCTATTGCTTTTTTCTGCCAACTCCTTTTATCTCAATTCAGTTCCAGTAATAAAAATGAAAAAAAGTCACATCTATTCTTCGTCATTTTTTCTCTACTATTAATGTATCTGCGTCTTTCCGCTAGATTTTTCGTATTTGTTCAGATTTTTATAATCTAGAATATTTTCTATATATTGAAAATCCAAACAACTTTTCTTTCTGGCATGAACTTCGTTGCTGGTAAAAATCACTTCGAACAATACAAAGTCCTCTTAGAAAGGAATTGATGTAATGAAGGGAAGTGATATGTAAGGTGGATGAGTTGAGTATTTCACTAGATTTGACTAGGAGATGAAATGGGGGTTTAAAAGCAATTATCTACTGTGATGATACTATTAAAATTCAATCTTTGTACAAAAATTCCAAACAAATTACTTCGTCCGAGAACTCTCTGGAAGGTAATATCAATATTTTTTTGCGGCAAATGTAAAAAAACTGGCTCATTAATAGATTGAAATAAGTTCATTAACGCAAACCTAGTCGGTAGAAAAACATTACATATCAAAAGCGTTTAATATGAAAAATAATACCATCTACAAACTTAAGTAGAGTGATTGTAGTCCCATCTCTTAAGTGCATTATGCCTAGAAACAGATATATCTAATGTCCTAGAGCCAGCAATCCTAATAGGAAACAAATATGTAGATTTTGAGAATTTAACACTACAAGAAGAGTTTAGCTCTTTTTATTGTCATTACGAATTATTCAGTCCCAATAGAGACTCGACATTGAAAATTTAAAACCAAAGTATATTGATTTTGATATAAATCTTAACGAGAAAAAACCTTACTTCCTTATATTGTACACCTGGTATTCAAATTATTTTTCACTTTGTAGCTATCTGGTTGTCAACAAGCAAAGCAAGAACTTGAACTAAATAATAATAATGACTATAATAATAACAATTAAAAAAAGAAAAGAAAATATATATATATATATATATATATATATATATATATATATATATATATATATATATATATATATATATATATATATATATATATATATATATATATATATATATATATAATCTAACCCCCCCAAAAAAAAAAATCATCAGCAAGATAAATGTCTCTTCATCCATACATGGCAAATATTCCCATTGATTATGCTAAATATCAAAGTACCTTTCCAGATTTCTTTTTATTCTAAAAAGAAAAAAATGTGTTATTTTCGTAATACAGTATAATACCTTTTAGGAATTTGAAGTAAAAGGACATTTATTTGGAAGCGTCTGTAACGTTTGTGTCTAACCCTCCATCGATTATTATTATTATTATTATTATTATTATTATTATTATTATTATTATTATTATTATTATTATTATTATTATTATTATTATTTTTTTTTTTTTATTATTACTACTACTAGCTAAGTTGCAACTTTAGTTGCAAAAGGAGGATACCAGAATCTTAAGGGCTCCAAGAGCGAAAATAGCGCAGTGAGGAAAAGAATGAAAGAAACTATAGAATATTGTGCCTGAGCGTACCATCAGGCAATAGAAATCTATCCCAAGACAGGGAAAGACCAGGGTATAGAGGCTATGACACTAACCCCCCCCCCCCCATCCCCAAGAAAAATAAAATGGTTTGATTTTGTATTGTTCTTTTCCTAGAAGAGCTGCTTCCAATAGCTAAAAGTCCTTTTGTACCTTTAGCATGTGGAAAGTAGCCACAAAATAGTTATAGTGCTGTAGTTATACCTTTGAGTAAGGAAGAATTTATCAAGTATCTTAATTTTGTTAGGTGTTTAAGGAAAGAGGAGAATATACTGCTATCTGTCCAGTCAAAGAATCCAATAGCTCTATAGCGGTAGTATCTCAACGGGTGGCTGGTGCCTTGGCCAACCTACAACCTGTTGAATTAAGGCTATATGGCCCGTCCCTCAGGCTGGTGAAGCCATTCAGTGCCTAAGTGCTACTAAGGGAGAGCCCAGAAGTTACACCATGAACTAATAGTTAGTTACTTGGACACCGAAAAGAAAGAAATTTGGAACGGAGGTGATATTGAAGGATATCAAAAATAAGTGCAGCTACGGGCCGAAGGAAGGCTGCACAGACCTTTAAGTGAAGCCCAGAGTAGGCCGACACCACTTTAACCCTCTGTCTATCTCAAGCATTCCTTTTTGAATAGTCATTTTCCATTGGAATTTAGTTGTTTAAAGACAATAGCATATGACTTATTTTTATCTTTATTGTATATGAAAATATGACGAGATATTAAATCAAAGTACTGAATAGCTACCTAACGGGACGCAATTAATTTTTTTCGAAATTTGTGATTAGAAAACCTGCTTTTGTAAAGCATATTCTCTTTTTATGTTATAAGAGGGTTATCAAAAGGTTTATATCAAATCCCTTCACACATTGTTTGGCATTATTCAGAGCTATGTTTTTACGAGGATTACGGTGAATAAACAGCATGCCTCGAGCTAGAGCTGGGGACAAGAGGATTCCGTGAAAGACTAACAGATATTTCAAGAACATAATCCGCTTTATGGAGAGTGACGTATAACATGAAAAGCCTATTGAAAATTATTCTATTTCATCACACTTTCATTAAAGATGCAAGAGTAATAATAACAATAATAATAATTTCCTACATCTGAGGAAACATGCAAGTAGCGAGGGAGCACTATATCAATAAATTATACTTACAGCTCATACGCAAATGAATTAAAAGTGAGAACATATTAGATAAATATCGGAGTGGATAAAGGATAAAGCATAAAAAAATGATTGATGAGTATAAGAAATGTAAACAATAAAAGTTACCAGTTCATCATTAATATTTCCAAAGAGTAGGTCATTTCCTTTTCAGTTGAAAGTTGATTTTCTTAGGCGCAATATTTAGGGAATCAATATCCGAATATATGAAAATAATACCAAAACTCACTACATATATTAGAGAGTAAATTCTATACAGCAAATGCCATTAAGTTTTGAATCATATTTAATGTGACAGGAACGATTGCTTTCCATACCTAATATCGTAACCTATTAGGTTAGCATTAAAACTAACAACCACTGCAACATCACTTATAAAGGTCAAGAGTATTCAATCATGCAGTTAATGGAAACGGTTAAGCCTGAAGCAGAGGATATGTAAATGTATAATCTGTTCTGCAAACACAGGTATTAAGAATGCATTCCGTGACTTTAGGGTCAATATTTATTTTCATCACATTGAATGGCCATGGTGTTTGAGCACGATGGAAGGGAACGATACATTTTATAAGTGATATCTGCCGAAATATGCAAATTACATCTCCATACTGCATATTAGGCTATTTATCTGGTATTTTTTTTATATCAGTATACTTTCTAAAACCAAGTTCAATCTCCATCCGTACCAGAAAAAAAAGTGAAGAAATATAGAGTAGGCAGAACTCTCTCTCTCTCTCTCTCTCTCTCTCTCTCTCTCTCTCTCTCTCTC
>NC_090733.1:34698192-34703192 GCF_036898095.1 Palaemon carinicauda
GTAACAGAGAATGTATTGTGTCTGAATTACAAATGTAATGAGCGTGAATTGCGAATATATTACGAACTTTGATCCGCAACCAAAATTTTGAGCAGTTAAAAAACCTGGGAGAGGAAGAAGCAACCAGTGCGAATGCATTGCGGAGGTGGGTCAACTGATTTCCGCATGAAACACGAATAATGAGTATGTTTAGCGAATATCATTCGCTATTCTGTCGTTATTCACCCGCAACCCCTATGGGACACGGCATATAGATTGAATTGATATTTGAGCAAAATAGTCTAATAACACTAGGGTAATTGGCATCGATATTTAACGGATTTAATCCGATCACAGGACGAAGACTGCACACTACTTAAAACATTGTCTTAGCAATTAGTCTTGAAAGGTGATAATTATGAAAAATATTTACTTGAAAATGAAAAAGATCCTAAGTTAGATATCAAAATTACTCAAAAGGATGACACATTTATTATAAACTGAAAGAGCAATTAAATTGTTTTACCCAGAATTTCTCAAAGTTTTTAACCCGTGGACACCTTATTCTCTCTCCTCTCTCTCTCTCTCTCTCTCTCTCTCTCTCTCTCTCTGTTTGGACAACATAATCATTCCTAAGAAAAAAACACTTGTCGTATATTTCGCTTTTAAGAATACCAAAGTATCAGTAGCAAAAATAAAATTATTAGTAAATAATTAAGCTTTATTGTAAAGGACGACAAATTACTCGCAAATAAACATTCATTTACTAAATTATATAGAGCATTTATGGACACTAGTAGGTAATTCGTTATAAATAGTTTTAAAATGAGCCAAACCAATAACGGAAATACAAATTTATTCAATAAGATCCAGTGGTTGATGATGTTTATTCAGGTTTTTTCTTCTTTTATATTCGGCTTCAACAAGGACAATGTTAGACAGAGATCACAATTTTACACAATACCGATTCTATTACGAGCTTCGGATAATGGGTGTAAAAACACGGCTAAATTCTGATTCAACAAGGTGACATGCTGGAAAAGGTAGCCATAGAGCTGTGCTTTTACAGCGCCATTTGTTTACAGTATAACATGCTTCGAATTCTTTAAATTTTACATGCAATTTTTTATTACTATGTAATTCTATGAGGAACTCTTGTAATGAAATATCTACATCTTCAACACTGCATTCAAAAGGAATTGCTTCTCAATTTGGTATGTTGCTTGAGTAGATCAATAAACCAAGCTTGTATATTTCCATATAAATTCCCCAGATATTCAACATAAAATTAAATGTCATGGCCGTGCAAATTGGTGCTAATAGGAATTCAATACACCAATTCCCTAATATCGCAAGAGGGTCTGCCCCTCTCTTTTATTCTTTTCCTGTACTTCTCTTTCTCCCTATATCCTTAATCTTTCTCATCCCCGAGTACCTGCCTTTGAGCTATAAACTGGATTGTATCCAGGGGTACTCTTCTTTTCCCCATATTCCCCACTTCCCTATTCTTATTATTGTTGTTGGTGCTAATAGAGACCAAACAAAGAAAACGATTCAAATGCAAGATGGCTCATATTAATTTTGTTCAGGTATAGTTTTTCTCAGAAAAACAGTAATAGCATATTTACTGGGTATGAGATACAAGCTGTTTATAAAGAATTTTATTTTTCAAATATATCCCTTAAGTGAAATACATCACATTTAGATACAAGAAATTGTTTTCCAAGCTCGGTGTATGCAAGGAATAATACAATAGTCACAAAGTTCCAAAATTATATGAAGACAATTCCCATTGGATAAACAAATCGCCTCATTATGGATTACAAAGGCATTCAAACTCTTTTCCATTTTCTTTGCAGAATTCGCGAAAGAAACAATCTCGAAGAAAATTAATTTATTATAATTAATCACTTCTCTCAATACACTCAATGACTTATACATACAATATATATGAAAAATACTTCAGACACAACAGTTTTTAAATATGTAACAAAGCCTTTGTATTTGCCAGATATGGATGGTGCACCATCAGTAGCACATTCAATGATATTTTTAAGTGGAATATTAATTTCTTTGAAATAAGTAACCACCTGAGAATATTTTTACCTTCTGACAAAGAGCCTTTTCTCACTGAGTCGTTGAAAATCTATAAATCTCGCAAATGTTCTAGTTTTTCTCTACTTAATATGTCATTAGTGTTTGTAATCCCTAACTGAAAGCGGAACAAAGAACGTACCCAAAATATTCAAGACCCACATCAAAACAGAGAAAATAGAGGACGGGATAGGATTTTTTCCCGAGGAACAAACTTAATACGGTAGCGGAAAGAGAGAGAGAGAGAGAGAGAGAGAGAGAGAGAGAGAGAGGAGCAATGAAGATGAATATATGTGGGTGACCGAGGACATGGCCAGGTGTGTCCAGAATGAATACCCTGATGATGCTGGTTTGATTAACTTGGCAGGTTGGGACATGAAAGAAGTCCGAGAGGGAGAGAAAAAAAGACGAATGGATGTAAAGACTGCTAGCAGTGATTGAACGGGAATTGGAAAGTTATTCGTCATTTCTGAATGTGCCTCGTGAGAATTTTTGTTATTGAAAATTATATCTTATATTGTGCTTACGAGAAGAGGGGAGGAGAATTTTGTGCACGGTTAGTTCTTCCTCCCTCTTTAATTAATCGAGCAATCCATATTGTCCATTAAGTCCGTATGCAGGGCATTTAGGGATTGATAGAACATTAAGGAGAGCACGTGAATCCTTCTTTTGCTTAGGAATGAAAAATTCTATAGAGAATTACATAAAAGGTTGCCATGCTTGTAACTGTTTCAAAGAACATAAAAACACTATAACGGAAGCCAGAAAGTGGCCTGTGGTTCCCATTAAATTTTATAGAGTGCATATAGATGCTGTACGACCATTTCCTACTGGATGAACAAAACATAAGTATATATGTGTATTTGTGGATACATTTACTGGGTACACTCATACTTACGCAATGTTGGATAAATATGCAAATTCATTAGCACAGGCGCTGTGCTCTTTCATACTGTTTGGTTGCCCGAAAATTTTGATAAGTGATAATGGCCTTGGTTGTAAAAATAAGGTGGTGAAATCGGTTACGGACTTGATGAAAATTTAGCACATTTCAGTGACTGCATATAGGACTTCAGCAAATGACTTAGTAGAATCGCATAATAGGGAGGTAGTGCGAATTTTGCGTTACTTAGTGGCTGATGATTCCCTTCATTGGCACGCCATGCTTCCTACAGCTGAGCTAGCTTTGAACATTGCATATAATGCTTCCTTCAGTGACACCGCCTTTCTTTTTAGTGTATGGACAGGATGCTGTGTTACCATATACGGTACTTATTAATTCGCAACAATTGACAAATTATTAAACTGAGCAATACCATGTATATCTATTAAATATATTGAGGAGAGTAATGAACACTACCGAAAGGTTTTGAAAAGAGCTAATGAAAATCACAGCTAAAAGTATGATGGTCGTTTTAAAAACGCACCGGTAAAAGTGTATATGGGCGATCGTGTGTATTTAGAAAAGATTGCATCCTAGGAAACACATACCAGAGCCAGCGTGTTTGGGTCCATACCGAGTGAAGATGGTAAAATCTTACACAGTTGAGACACAAAGCATTGTTAATGGCGCAGTGTCTGAACATAATCAGGCACACATACATGTGGTGCCTGAAGAGGTTGTTTTCAAAAGTGTCCCCCCTTACCCCTGCATACGTGACATTCCTTAAGTTGATGAGTAAAATTTTTTTTTTCCTTTGCTATTGATGTTTGTAGAGACCTCATTTCTTTTCTTGACCAGTTTTTATATAAACTTATTGATAACAATGTGTTCTTGTGTTAATGATTAATGTGTATGTAAAATGTTGTTGTAGTTTTGCTGAGTGTGGAAATGCGTGTAACATTGCTGAGTGAAACTATAAACAATCAGAGGTTAAATAGGCCAGGCGAGATCCGTTAGGTGGATGCTGTACTATTCATGTATTTATATGATTCTCGGTTGCTGGGAGCGGGGCGGTTCCCGAATGGCAAGGGGCTGCGGGATTAAAGTTCAGCCTTGAGGATAGGCAGTGTTAGAGAATGTGTAGATGTGAATACCTTATACTTAATGTTATGAGAGAAGGGCGGGAAGATGAATGATTTTCTCTGAAAACGACTAGTGGCCACATGTTGAAAGTTTCATGTGCAAGTGTTGTAGTGATTTAAATAATGGCAAAACGGTGGTGGTGAGTCGTGTGGTGAAATTGAGCCGTAAACCCGGACAAGTTAAATTAAGGAATGAAGGAATATCTATTCCTACCCCTGTCCTGCCCAAGAAGCCCGTATTTCCGTAACCAGAGGGAGGTTATTGATGAGGTTGAGTGAAACTGATGTTAGGATTTTTTTTTTTCACTTGGGTATTCTGTATTTCAGTTGCAAAGGCCTTAAGAAGAAATGAGTGGAATTATTTATATTTTATTGTGTACATTTTTACATGCAATGTTTCATTTTTTAATTTCTATTTGTGGAAGGTGCGTTACTTCTTTTGGGTGATTTCTATATATATATATATATATATATATATATATTTCATGTTTCATTTCTGTTTAGTATATGCCATGCCTATTCCGGGTCGGAGTTTCCTCCAATATCATAGAGTAGTGAGAGCGATTACACACCTCCTCCCTGAGTGAGGAGCTTGGGGTGGGGGTGAATGATGTCCTAATTCATGTATGTAGATGACTTTTGTAGGATCAAGTAAAGATAAGCACCCCTGCATGGCCCAGGGAGTGCTTATCTTTACTTGCTCAAATATGGGAGTGCTTTCCTTTACTTGCACAATTTCGGGAGTGCTTTTCTTTACTTGCTCAAAATTATTTAATTTGTTCTGACAGGTAGTTTTCTCTTTTGAATAGTTCAAATAGTTGCGTTAACGAGTTGTTTTCTCTTCTTATTTGAGGATATCATTTTGGCTGTTCTGATAGATTATTTATGTTCTGACAGGTTGT
>NC_090733.1:34708192-34728192 GCF_036898095.1 Palaemon carinicauda
ACAAAACAGAAACTACACGAACCTAGCGAAGTCTCGTTTGATCTTTAAGACAAGTCACTGAGACTTACATAAATCTGAAGGGCGATTAACTAGCCTCTTATTGGTCTTTAAACATACACAAAGCCATTAAAATACTAGGCTTTATCTCATGGATTCACCAAATCACTTAACTACAGTCAAATCCACCTTTTACATTATACTTTGACACCAAAATCATATCCTTTTTTCTTTAACACAATCTGACATAAAACATAACTTTTTCTTATCAGACATTAATTAGCTAATAAAGGGCAACGGTATGGCTAATCATTATCACTTTCTAACCCAAAGTTTATTCTGCTAATACAATTCCCTCAATACTCAAAAATAAGCAAATAAAAATAAGAAGTCATCACATGAATTAGAGTTTATTGTTTAACTAAGCTATTCTTTTACACACATGGCGCCTGTGAAGGCTTATGCTTACATGGTTTCTAGTTTGGCTTGGTCACATGTTAGCGTATCAAATTTTTTAACACTACTGCTAAAATTACCGTGTCACACATTCCGATCATTTACTTTATTCTTTGACACAAACAAATGAAAATCTACAGCAACTTGTTCACCATTTCTCAATTTTTTCACATTACTTATTTGTTCTTGCCAGTTAAAAGAAACGGACAAATACACAAGAATTAAAATTCTTTTTTTTTCTATCATGTTGCCAAATAGTACCCTACATTGCTTGGGGTGTCTGGGGCCTTGTCTCGCCTATGGGAAGCGGGTGACGTAACTGCACCATACTGGTTCTCACTCTGCGTCCCCTCTCCCCGGTGTACCTGTTGACATGGAAATGGATTCAGTACACGTGTGCTTGTATCATCCAAAAACCAAGCAAAAAGGAAAGCAGCTAGAACTACTTCCCAAAACCCATAGATCAGGGAGACAAGGTGATAGCTTGGCAATACCCGCCCTACTTTTTGCGCATTTACTTTACTGCTTAGACTTTGTTTAAAATAATTTATTTATCTGTATAATTCACATATAAGTGAAAATTTAAGAGGGATTACTCTAGTGCCATAAGTATATGAGATCATGATGAGGGGCAGGAGGAGATGGTGTGGTTATGCTTTTGACACTCCCAACCAGATATTAGTTCACCATACATTTAACTGAGATTCAATATTCACTAGAAGAGTTGGAAAACAAAAGCCTACATGGCTGAGAACTTTGAAGCGTGATGTAAAATAAGCTTTTGACATATGCAGAGGGTATTTTGAAATGAGCTCTGGGATAAAAGAAAATATTTCCAGTTTGGAAGCAAGTTAGGAGAGGGAATATCATTTTGTCCTTTCAGGAAAAGATAGTTATCCAGAAATATATACACAGCTGATAAAAAAAACAAGATCAAACTCTTGCGTTCCTGTCATTTCCTGTTAATTATATGGCAATGCTACATTCATTACTCTCCAAATGTCAGGAGGAATTTCTACTATATAAGATACATAATTATGAAGAAAATGACCATTGTTCACCAACACAGAAAATTTCATTGCCTCATCATATCTTTCATTGCCTTTGTTGTCTGAAACTATAATTGGTAATCAAGGAGGGGAATTATAAGCCTATCACTTATATCAGAAATTTAGAAGCACTTTGGCATCAATATATTATAATTATTTTCCCCCAATGTTAATATAGACATACTGCATGCTGAAGTGACCACAAGGTCACATTTGCTCTCCACCTGAGATTTTCTTTTTCTTTTTTTTTTTCTTTTTACACCATCTATTGGCGTCTTTTGAAATCTTTTTCATTAGAGAATAACATTCCGAAAATATGGGGAGGAGAGCCAGTAGAGGGTTGCAATATTTTTCTTTATCCCCTCACTAATATTGTATTTATATAGTAATACCTTCTATGCTATTTTATTTGTTATAATGTTTCATCATACGAATTTGTCAGACCTTATATGATGAAAATTAAAGACTTTATTAGTAAACTGTACTTTTCTCTACCCCTATACTAATAATGGACTCGCCCATCATATCTGACTGCAAACATTCAGGTATAAACTTCCAAAGAAATTGTAATGAAAAATCCAGGAAACCTATAAATGGGTGATATCGACATGCCTTGAAATTATAAACAAGGCAACGGGTTGTCTTTTCTATCATAAGCAGTTGATCGACAAATAATTAAAAGTAATGTCTTCCCTCATCCATGCACCGTAACATTATAACCACATGTCTCCAAAATTAGAGATTGCTAAGGTTTTGTAGCATCTGACATTCGAACGACCTCAAAACAGTTCAATACAAAACTGCAAGAGAGATTTTTAACTAAATGTAGGAAATTTTTAACTAAATCTAAGATATGATTGTTGGATTTTCAATTTGATCCATAATGAGAATTACCATTTAAATAAGAGGTCACTAGTACTGATTATGAAAAACATAGGTTAATATATTATAGAAGGTTAGAGAAACAGGAAGTTTTAATTCATGGTTATTACGTAGTAGTCGTATTAATTCGGAACCAGTGAAATGCAAAAAATAAGAGGCCAGCACAACCAGGTTATGAATTCGTGTGGTAATACTTGAGGAAAGAAAAGATTAAGTTGCATTCCTCACGTTCTTCTGTTTCATTTATATTCGATAACCTTACTTGATTATACAACAAGCCCCTCCTGTAGAACGGCCTATATTTTATATCTTTCCCAGGGTCGTTATAGTATGTTAAAAATAGAAAAAATTAACAATTCCAAATATATTCTAAACTGTTTCGATCTTAAAATCGTTACAGGTTCTTTTAATGAATCAAATAACTGTTTCCAACTACAACCATTGAAATATGTGAAATTAATATGAAAAGAAACTCGCTAAAAAATACAACACGTTTATCTAAAATCTTATATAAAGAAAATGAATTTTACTAATTCTTTTACTTCAACTGACGAATCAAATCAATCAAAACATCAATAAAAAAGGGGAACACTGTGTAAGGTAGAAATACTTAAGGAATAGTTTTCTGCAGCTGCTGAGACGATACTACTACGGAGACTTCAGTATTGAGAACATTGCAGAAGGGCGGCTGAAGTTCAGATGAAACTGACACAACGACCGCATTCGAAGACGTCAGAGAGAAGGTGGCATCCAGATGGGACATCAGAAGTCTTCTCCAAGAATTCGATGATAGTGCTGAACTAAGGCAGGCTGTAGGCAGTGCTGGCTACTTTTTGTCACAAGTAGGAAAGGCTAGCTACTTCAATTTGTCTCTTCTTCTCAAACATAACAGGATTTTGGAGATAGGCTTTTATCGTCTGAAGGTAAGGTTGGGAACGAACTCCGTCAGGCTTCCGGTCTCCTCTGCTTCTTATCTCGTCGGCTTGGCTCTCATCTGATTGGGACATAGTTCCTCCCTTGGGTTATGTCCTGTCCTATCTCTCTTGGACTATCTCTTCTTGAAGTTTATATACCCAGTGGTCATTTCCAGAGAAGGTGTTTTTTTTTTTTTTCTTTCTTTATTTATTTTTTTTTTATTTTTTTTTTTTTTTTAAATTCTGCATCTCTATTGGCTTATTCAAAAACGCCCACTTCAATCACGCTATGGAAGCTTCTAGAAAATGTTTTTTGATGCAATCTGGACCACGTTTCAAGTTGTAACTAAAGGGCAACACGTGTCCATCCATGATGATATATTATAAAAACAAGGATTTCCCTCAGGCCAAGTTTCTCAAAATATACAGACTCCACTGATTAAGACGATGACATTTTTGTCAAAACAGGAGTCCCGTTATCGTTGCAGGTGATCTTCGTCGAGGCTCAGTTTACTTTCAAAATGCTGTCGACAGTGAAGTGGTGACAGATTTGACCAAACAATATGGCAGTCGGATCTCGTCTCACTGCTCACACTCTGGGGATAGATGGTTTTGTCTTTTATAACATATTCTTTTAAAAGTATTCTATCTACCCATGACAAAATCCCCCAAAATATTTGTCAATGTTAAAGGAATGGAGTAGAGGGTCCAATAAAAGTTTCAAGGTTACAAACATCTACTCTGTTTTACTTGTTATTCGAAGTCGATAGACCTTTTAAAGAAGTTGTGATAGTGTTTAAATTTATTATATTCTACTATTAGGCGAGGGATTAAGAAAATAAGAAAATTTCCCGGTATTGGCTGGCATAAAATCTAGTTTTTTATGAACCACCTAAGTACTAAGCTTCCAGAACTTTAGAAACATGTTAGTTTCACGCTTTGATGCCTTTCTCTCACATACATTTTTTCAAAACAAACAGTGAAGGTGGTAATTTGTTCAGTAATTGGGCACGTTCTTAATCCTATAAGAATTTAAACGAAACATTATTTACAATATCAAATTACAATCTCATAACGTATAGTCATTAAAAAGCAATAGCAGAATACACCCGAATAGCTCTACCTGATCGATTAATTATTGAAACGGGCAAGATCCTGAGTGCGGACTTGCTTGTGAAATACGGCTAAGCAAAATGAGTCATTTTGAGTACTCACCAAAATGATTTGTTAACTTCCTAAAACATGAAATTAGACCTGTTATTGTTCATAGAATACTTGGTCACTTGAATCCCCTTTTTAGATAATTATATTTTCCACACATTGTTAGATATAATTGTACACAAACGGTAATTTACTTGTAATAACTATCTTTTCCTGAAAGGATAAAATGATATTCCCTCTCCTAACTTGCCTCCAAACTGGAAATATTTTTTTTTATCCCAGAGCTCATTTCAAAATACCCTCTGCATATGCAACCACAATTTTCAAAGTTGGATCCTATCACAGATAACGTATAGTCATTTAAAAGCAATAGCAGAATACACCCAAATAGCTCTACCTGATCGATTAATTATTGAAACGGGCAAGATCCTGAGTGCGGACTTGCTTGTGAAATACGGCTAAGCAAAATGAGTCATTTTGTGCACTCACCAAAATGATTTGTTAACTTCCTAAAACATGAAAATAGACCTGTTATTGTTCATAGAATACTTGGTCACTTGAATGCCCTTTTTAGATAATTATATTTTCCCTCTCCTAACTTGCCTCCAAACTGGAAATATTTTCTTTCATCCCAGAGCTCATTTCAAAATACCCTCTGCATATGCAACCACAATTTTCAAAGCTGGATCCTATCACAGATAAATAAATTATTTTAAACAAAGTCTAAGCAGTAAAGTAAATGAACAGAAAGTAGGGCGGGTATTGCCAAGCTATCACCTTGTTTCCCTGATCTATGGGTTTTGGGAAGTAGTTTTAGCTGCTTTCCTTTTTGCTTGGTTTTGTGATGATCCAAGCACATGTATACTGAATCCATTTCCACGTCAACATGTATACCGGGGAGAGGGGACGCAGAGTGAGAACCAGAATGGTGCGGTTACGTCACCCGCTTCCCATAGGCGATACAAGGCCCCAGACACCCCAAGCAATGTAGGGTAAATAAAAATGCACAGACTGTGCGAGAAAAGGCAGTTAAGATTGAGTCCTACTTGTGAGTGGGCAACCCTCACTAGGCCCACTGGCAATGGTAAGCCTATCACAACCATGGCGGATGGCCATACACCATACGACGTCCAACAGTTCCCATTTTGTTTAAATGTCTCCCCGTCCCCTCTCCCCGGGAATGTCATTGTACCAGCTAAAAGTAAATTCCATTTTATTTGTCTGCTGAGATTATTTAAGAGCCAGCGAGAAACTTATGAGTCTTCTGTTATTTACCCTCAAGATTTAAAGTTCTAATTCACTCGTTTTGAAGGAGATTTCTGCTTATTTCAATTGTGAAAATTTACTTAAATAATAAATCCTTTTTACGAGTTCTCCCTCGTTTACTTTGCCACCTCCGACTATGTATTCTTGTGTAATTACCCCACACCCTTATGAAGAATTTGGTATCTTTACAGTGGGAAAAAGAGGATTAAAAACAAGTGTGATATTGAGCAAAAGATGGCGTGCAGCAGCTACCAAAATAATTGACTTCAGACGTGAAGAGTTATGAAGATGAAACACGAGAAGCAAGAAAGAGACATTTCGGGAGAAGTGGAAAGGAAAAACGCAAGAGAAAAAGAAGTTGAAGAACATAACCAAAGAAGATAAAAGACGAGGGATGTCTTTAGAAAGATCTAGAAGGGAATCCTGATGATGATGTGGAGAATACAAGCAGCCAGGACGAGTTTTGTGAATCAGTCACCCACGGAGGACCTGCAGGGAGGAGACCTTAGCACCCTTCCGTCAAGACGAGCGGGCCAAAACAGACGGCGGCCAAGGAGGAAACTATGGAAACCCACCCGTCCTCGGGAGGATGACACGACAAAGTTCCTGTTGGAAGAGAAGACGGTACACCCTCATGTACGGCCGAAATTGACATTTTGTTCAGTTTCCCGTCGCGGGAGCAACAGCATCAAAATTCGCCATCCGAAATGGCGACCCAGGACCCTACTGTGGATCCTGTCAACAGAAGCACTTGGGATGCTTCTAATTTCCCTAATCATAGAGGATTTCGTCGAAGAAGCAGCAGCAGTGGGCGCATTGATGAAATGGCGTGGCCAGAAAGGCCAGGGACAATCCTGAAAATTGGAAGAGGTCCCAGACAGCAACCGTAGGACTAGGGACCCACGGCGTCCCACAGCAATCAACCCACACATAAGTTAAGTAACATGGTAAAAAATATGCAGTTTTTTGATTAACTAATATGTTATGATATTCTTTAAAGGTGTGTAGGGTAACAAAGTTATCATTCCTTTTTATTTTACATAATGTTCACAAAAGAAGAAAATAAAAGGGATTTTTTTGCTGTGTAGATAAAGGAAAAATTATAAGTTTTCATTTCATAGTTTCTTTAGCTTGTAGTAGTTTGTTTTTTAGATCTTCAATGCCAAACGTGTTAAATTCATTTTTGGAAAAGAAGTAAATTCACATATTGAGAAAATTCAGTGTTAACAATAACAAGTTGTTAAATTCGAGAGAAGAAATGTTTCAATCATGATCAAAATGTAGAAAGTTTGTAAATTCAGTGTTAAGACGTAATTTATGGAATTCTTTATGATGTCCGTTTTGAGTATGTATTTAGTAATATTATGGAGAAAGAAACGCAAATTAGGTACTTGGGTAATTTGGAAAATTTGTGTCACAATATTTGTTCTTACGTCAGACTCCGTATTGTCAAGCAGTAGCCCACTTAGATAGTTATGAAATGTTTAAAAAGAAGGTTAAGCTATTGTTTGTCAGTTTTATTTTGAGATTATTATAATTAATGAAGAAAAAGTGTGTTAACATAATAACATGAGTGAGTTCAGTTGTTAACAGTTTTTAAGTAATAAGTAATGTCACGTAGGATATATAAAGCTCTTGCATTTAGTATCTTTTAGTTACAGTGTGTCATAAGTGATTTGTTTTCCAGTATTCGGTCTGATTGATGACACGAGCATTGCTAACAAATTATTTTAAGCAAGTAATGTCAGATGATTAAACAGGGAGTGCGAATGCATTTTAAATTTGAAGGGTACCCGATTATAGTCAGATGAAATTAATGAAAATGGGTGAAGCAAATGAGATGACGTGTGAATTCTCTGAGTAAGCAATATGATGTCACAGTTACTATTAAAGAGCACATCTTATATAAGTTTTTTTTTTTTTTTTTTTTTTGTGTTGGAAAGAAATGTAAGATTTGACAAGTAACGTAATTTCTTTTTACTTAAAGGTCAGAATTAAATCTTTGTTTTCTAACTCTGTATAGGATTGTGTGTTTTGGAGAAAACGGGACAAGTGAAAAATAGAATAATTTTTTCAGGTACTATTTGGCAACATGATAGAAAAAAGAGAATTTTAATTCTTGTGTATTTGTCCGTTTCTTTTAATTTGCGAGAACAAATAAGTAATGTGAAAAAAATTAAAAATGGTGAACAAGTTGCCGTAGATTTTCATTTGTTTGTGTCAAGGAATAAAGTAAATGATCAGAATGTGTGTAAAACCATATATTTGTGACACGGTAATTTTAGCAGTAGTGTTAAAAGATTTGATATGCTAACATTTGACCAAGGCGAACTAGAAACCATGTAAGCATAAGCCTTCACAGGCGCCTTGTGTGTAAAAGAATAGCTTAGTTAAACAATAAACTCTAATTCATGTGATGACTTCTTATTTTTATTTGCTTATTTTTGAGTATTGAGGGAATTGTATTAGCAGAATAAACTTTGGGTTAGAAAGTGATAATGATTAGCCATACCGTTGCCCTTTATTAGCTAATTAATGTCTGATAAGAAAAAGTTATGTTTTATGTCAGATTGTGTTAAAGAAAAAAGGATATGATTTTGGTGTCAAAGTATAATGTAAAAGGTGGATTTGACTGTAGTTAAGTGATTTGGTGAATCCATGAGATAAAGCCTAGTATTTTAATGGCTTTGTGTATGTTTAAAGACCAATAAGAGGCTAGTTAATCGCCCTTCAGAATTATGTAAGTCTCAGTGACTTGTCTTAAAGATCAAACGAGACTTTGCTAGGTTCGTGTAGTTTCTGTTTTGTTTATTTTTTTTTTCTGTTTGTATAGTTTGTTCATGCCGTAATACCTGTTTTGTGTATAAATTAAAGACGTAATTTTAAAATATAGAGCTCAATTTGTTTTTTTGCTTTCAGTATTTTTTGTATGCAATGTTTATTAGTCTGTTTTTTTCTGATGTTTTGCTGCTATAAATTCTTTGATCGCTAAGAAATGCAAGAAAGATGCAAGGTAGAAAGATTTTTATGATTGTTGGAGAGTTTGGGTCAGCAGAATTTGACTCATGCGAGTCCCTGTGTGTGAATGTTTGTGTAAGCCTACGTGCATGTGAGCATATGAGATGCACAGAGAGATGTGAGATTGCACACAAGCAGGAGCAGCATCATTATGTTTGCAGAATAAGAGAAAAAAAAAGTGAGAATGATAAAGCGACAATTTGTTTTTTTATGTCTGATGGTGTCAGAGCTTTGTGAGATAGTTCTGTGGAAAAGATGAGAGAGAATTGGTTTCTTGGCTAATGATTGGAATTCAGTTACGATGTTCTTGTCTTTTTTCGTTACCGAGTCAAGTGTTACTACCTATTCTTAGGGGAATTAAGCTCATACTGAATGTGTTCCATCAAGTGACCGTTCAAATTGGAGTTTGTATGAGCTTTGGTTGTTCGGTATTTCAGTGGTTGTGAGTAAATCTGATAGAATAGTTGGCCCCTGACGTGTCTTAAGGAAGTAAAAAGGTTTTTCTTTAAAATTTCTTTTTTTTTTTTTTTTATTGCTAAATGGTTAAGGAGATTATTATTGACCTCAGTGACAGTTTAGGAAGAATTTGTTATTTTCTGAATAAAGTTTAATGTAATTTATGAACAGTTTTGACTTTGGCGAGATTTTATAGCTTTCAGTTTTAACGTAAATATAAGTTTTCCACATTGTAATTTTTGTTGTTTGATATTTAACGTAGATCTGATCGAAAGGATTTTCCCTATCCGTAATTACACCAAGAAGTTTTGATTTCATATTACTTCTCTGTGATGTGTTCTTGCACTCCCCTACAGAGTATTCACCAAATATTTAATTGGGCTTCACAAGGCACTAGAAGAATTGGAAGACCCAGGCCTACATGGCTTAGGGCTATAAAATGCTAAGTAGGAGATGATGATGTGATGGTAACGCAAGACCCTTTGTTTGCGTGATGTATGTCAGCTTGGATGAAAAAGTGTCCTAGAATGATTGTTGTTTGTTTGCCTGAGTTCGAGTTCGGCCTAGTTTGATTAGCGTCACAGAGTGTTAGGCCAAGGCACTGTGTGTAAAGTGTGTCTGTTATGAAACTTCTGTCAGAAAGATTGTTTTCGGTTGTGATGCTAGCGATGTGTCAGCCATTTGCCCAGATTGGAATTTGAATTATGGGGGTTGGAGAGTTTGAAAACATAGCCCCGATGACGATGTCGTCATGCGGGCACGGTTGGGGAAAGCGTATCAGAGAGAGAGAGAGAGAGAGAGAGAGAGAGAGAGAGAGAGAGACTTTCTGTACTTGGGCATTGAGATGCCCTTAGAATTTTTGATGTCCCTTTTTGTGAGTTGGCAGGTACTGATTGAAACTTGGGAATTTGGACATTCCTGTTGTGGATGTTGAGGAATTGCTTTCTTTTTTCAGCGTCTGGTTGGACTGGTGTTTTGTTTTTATGCTTTTTGATGCCCTGCCTGTCTCTGATTGAAAAGGGTAGAGGGGGTCAGACCAGTTAAGCTGACGAACCCTCTGCCGGTTAGAGAAGCTTTGCTCTTAGAACAAAATGTTCCTAGGAGGACCGCCCGCAAGGCACCCAATAAGGGCGGGGGTAGGGGAAACACTCCCACTCAAGGAGTGATTCCTGGGATCCCAAGCATGCCTTACTTAATGTAGTGTAGACATAGCTCAAATGAGTAGTTGTAATGTTTTCCGGGTGAAGGCATAGAGCTTTGTTTGATTATGGTGCTTTTTGTTAGTATGATACAGTTAGTTAACTGTTGATGATGATGCGCATTAACTAGTTAGTTGATTAGTTTATAACACAGCTGTTTAAAGATATTAGATAATGATTTGCCATGTTTTAAGATATTGGGTAATATTTTATCATGTTTAAAGATATTGGATAAGGTTTTATCATGTTTAGAGATATTGGATAATATTTTGTCATGTTTAAAGATGTCTAAAAGATGTTATGTTGTTTTAAAGATATCAGATGACGATCTTTTCTAGTGGGTTCTTTGCACATTATGGCCATACTTAATAGCTATTATAGTCATTATTTGATCATAACTGTTGTAAATCCAGGTATGCCCACGAGATACGAAAGTATCTATGGAGAGTGAATATTTAGGATATGTTGACCTATGTTGATTTTCCGAAGAATTGGTTTTTTTTTGTTTTTTTTTGTGAAACTTTTCATTTTGGCAATTTGAGATTTTTTTGCTAGCAACTATCCTTTTTGGGTTGGAATATAATGAATGTATGAAGTATTGTGTTTACCACTACTATATCTTAGATCTCTTTCAGACTGAGAGTCCATTGAATGAGCCAGAGTGTAGGCTTGACATATGAGGCATTGATTCTTTTTGTACAATGACTGTATTCACTAATGGACTCTAGGAATTAGAAAAGCTAAATATTTTTAAATACAAGGGTTACTTTCTGTTGTATAAATTGTAACTTTGCGGTCACTGTCCTCTATTATATGGTCTCTTGATAAATCATACCGTATCCATACATGTTAATATATAAAGTATGTATATCATGAATACAGACATGTGTAGTGTTAATTGATGATTAATTCTCTTTTTGAATTGTTTTTAACATGTGTTCACTGATAATGAGTATTTTTTGTGAGTTTAAGATGTGATTCTGATTTTTTTTTTTATAATTGTTCACCAGTTTCTATTTCCTGTGAAATGTGTTGATTATTTCATATGAATGTTTAATATAAGTCTTGTTCACCTTTGTTGGAGGTGAACAAGGCTTCCCAAGGATCATGAAGACTTTGTTTTGTGTAGAGTAATTTTCATTGGTAGTAGGACAGAATGCCTAATGACATAATACCTAAGGATAGAATGCCTAAGGACAAAATGCCCAATTCCTCAACATGGACAAAATGCCTAACTGACATAATGCCTATTGGACAAAATGCCTAATGGGCAAAATGCTTTCCAGACAAAATGATCTTATTTAGCATTTTTAAATAAAACATTCGAAATTAGTAAAAAACTTATAGTTAAAACCCACATAACTACCCAACAAGCTGTTGTTCATTTTACTTTTCTTTTTGCACTTTGAAAGGCAAAAATATTTATCACTTTTACTCATACAAATTTCTTTATCAATCATTCAATTTTTGTAAGAAACCCTCCAGTCCAAAATGGAAATCACCACTAGTAACAAAGGACGAAAAAACTAATATTTTAAGGAAAGGCGTACACCGTTAACAAGAGAAAAGAAGGACGTGCATATTGGAGGTGTGAAAAACGTGCTTTGTGTAGTGCTAGTATAATCACTTGTAATAATTTAAATGAAAAAAAAAATCTAACAATCATTCGCATCCACCAGATGAAGCACGCATGAGTGCAAGTTATGGAAAATATGAAAGACCGCACTCGTAAATCTGATGAAGCTACATCTTCGATAATTGATCACTACACAAGATGTGTCATTAAGTATATGCGGTGCTTTGCCGGTGGAAGATTCCCTTGCACGTAGTGTAAGATGTATAAGAATGCGTGAAAGTGTCGATGAAGATTTATCGATAACTACAAGAGGTGAACATTTTTTATGGTATGAATCAGAAAGTGTGCATATTTACACAACTAGAAAGAATTTGGAAATCTTGAAGAGTAAGAACAAGTGGTTAAGTGATAGCACTTTTAACTGTGTACCAGTCGGAAAACAATTGTATACGTTGCTTTGTGTTGTTTCTCAAAGTAAAACATCACCATTAGTATACTGTGTTACATCTAGTAAAGATGAAAAAACTTATGATACAATATTCGAGTTCCTCAAAGAGCAGAGCCTTTTCCCAGAGTCTGTGACTCTTGATTAAGAACAAGCAGCAATAAAAAGTTTAAAGAAATGTTTTCCAAATACTTCAATTAATGGCTGTTTTTTTCATATCAGTCAATGCCTTTGGCGCAAAATACAAAATCTTGGTCTTCAGCGCTGGTACACAAATTATTACAATGATTTCATAATCGAACAAATACAAGCCTTAGCTTTTGTTCCTCCAGAGGATGTGGCTGATCTTTTTCACAAACTTACGAAAAACACACTATATTTTGCCTGAAATGCAGAGTAGTTCTCTTTTTTTCATCCCTTCTTAGATGTTTTGTCCATTAGCCATTTTGTATATTAGGCATTTTGTCCATTAGGCATTATGTCTGTTAGGCATTTTGTCCGTGTTGAAGGATTAGGCATTTTGTCCTTAGGCATTCTGTCCTTAGGCATTATGTCATTAGGCATTCTGTCTGCTCACGTTTTCATTGTGGTTCTGTTTTGTTAATTTTTCTTGAAAGTTAATGGTCTTTGCTTTGTTTTGAAGTAGTTTTAAATTCTGAAAGGCTCAGGTGAGCCTTGAGTAAGCTGGAGGGGAGTTTGCCACAGACAAATATATTATTGTAAACAAAGGCTAAGCAGTAAAGTCTATGCGCAGAGAGTAGTGTGGATATTGCTGAGCTATCACCTTGTCTCCCTGATCCATGGGTTTTAGGGAAGCAGTTCGAGCAGCTTTCATTTTTTCTTGGTTTGTTGATGACCCGAGCATATATTGTACTGAATCCATTTCCATGTCAACAGGTACACCAGGGAGAGGGGACGCAGAGTGAGAACCGGAATGGTGCAGTTACGTCACCCACTATCCATAGGCGAGACAAGCCACCAGCCCCCCACCCCACCCCCACCAATGTAGGGAAAATTAGAACCCATAGACTGTGCGTGAAAAGGCAGTTAAGTTCAAGTCATACCCATGAGTGGGCAACCCTCACTAGGCCCATCAGTCATGGTAAGCCTACCAGAGCCATGACTGACGTCCATATACAAATAAGATGTTCAATAGTTCATTATAGTTTACAGCGAGCCCTCGCTACTTCGCAGTTCGATCATCGCGGATTCACCACTTTGCGGGTTTTTTTCATAACCCATATATATAAACATATCGCGGATTTTCCGGAAATTTCGAAAATACCGCGATATATGAAGACCCCAAATACGATATTTCATTCTCTGTAATTCCATTAATACTGTAATTAGTAATATCTGCTCTTAATGATTGTTCATTGCATTACATATGACATATAATTCAGTACAGAATGAAATAAAACACGAAAAGAGAATGTGATCAGACGATAATTCAGTATACAGTACGTAGTAAAATTAAATCGAACATGAAACGTAAATCAGAGGCAGTCATACCGTATTAGAATGGTATAAGGCTGCTGATGGCTACTACTGTACTACAAATGTAATGGATGTGCATCTTTTCCATGAATCTTTTGAATGTATACGTACGTAGTACTGCATCCAATAATATTCTTTGTTGCAAAAATCACATCTCGAATAAGCGTACGAGAGAGAGAGAGAGAGAGAGAGAGAGAGAGAGAGAGAGAGAGAGAGAGAGAGAGAGAGAGAGAGATTGACACACACAGAATAAAAAATGAAACAAAAGCAGTGATGAGAGAGAGAGAGAGAGAGAGAGAGAGAGAGAGAGAGAGAGAGAGAGAGAGAGATCCAATAAAACACACAATAGGACAAGAAACAAAAACAGTGAGGAGAGAGAGAGAGAGAGAGAGAGAGAGAGAGAGAGAGAGAGAGAGAGAGAGAGAGAGAGAGAGAGAGAGACATATCCTTCAACAAAACAAGCGTAAAATAGCGTACGTAAAGCTGTACTGTATACTGTACGTAGGGTACCTTGTACTTTGAATTGGTAACTACTACGTAACATATAAGACGGATTGTGATTGGTTCAAGCGCTGATAGATGACGAATCAGAACCCAAGTTTTGTAATCCAGCCTGTGATTGGTGTTTTGACCGCTTCTCCAACCTCCAGCATCTTTTCGTGGCCACTTTGTCTCCCGCTGTATCGCTGTGTAGATGTTGCTACGTTATTGTGAACTTAAATCTGTGCTGTGCGTGGCTGTTTTAAGTTGAACTTTTTGTTGAACTTTCTGTTAAACCCTACTGTACAATGGCTCCCAAGCGTTCTGCTTCTACTAAGGCTGGTAGTGAGCCTAAACGCTACCAAAAGATTATGACGATTGCTGAGAAGGTGACGCTTCTCTTTATGTTAAAAGAAGGAAGAAGTTACGCGGCCGCAGCCCGCCATTTTGGAGTGAACGAATCCACCGTTTGCTATATCAAGAAGGACGAGGCGAACATTAGAAGGACGGCTGCCATCACCTTTAGCAGATCAGCGAAGCGAGTCGTTACCACGCGTAATAAAACGATCGTACGCATGGAAGGTGCTTTAGCTGTGTGGATTGCCGACTGCCGGAAGAAGAACATAGCCTTGGATACGAACACCATCCGAACCAAGGCTTAGAGCTTGTATGAGAATTTTGCGGCAAAGAACCTCAAGACGACGATGGCGACCATGCTGAAGATGATGATGTAGATTAACCTCAACCAGGGATATCCACTGATTCCCAGTCTCAGAAACAACGTTTTCCCGCCAGCAAAGGATGGTTCGACAAGTTTCAGAAACGCTTCAGCCTGAAAAGCGTTTCCCTGCATGGCGAGGCTGCTTCTGCTGACACTGCCGCTGCTGAAACTTACGCGAACGAGACGTTCAAAAATATTATCGCTGAAGGTGGATACAAGCTGGAACAAGTGTTTAATATGGATAAGACTGGCTTGTTTTGGAAGAGAATGCCGTCGCGAACTTTTCTGTTCAAAGAAGAAGCCAAAGCCTCTGGCTTTAAAGCATTTAAGGATCGCGTTACCCACGTGATGTGTGGCAATGCTGCTGGATTTTTCCTAAAGCCGGGGCTTATTTACAAGTCGAAAAATCCTTGCGCTTTGAAAAATAAAAATAAGAATCTCCTTCCCGTGTACTGGATGCATAATCAAAAAGTATGGATTACGAAGATGCTGACATCCAACTGGTTTCACCAGTGTTTTATCACGCAAGTCAGCAAATATCTCGTAGAGAAGGTCTTGCCATTCAAGATCCTTCTCCTTATGGATAACGCTGGTGGACACGCAACTGACCTGTCGCATGAGGGCATTCAGGTTGAGTTCCTGCCACCCAACACCACGTCATTAATTCAACCGATGGACCAGGGGGTTATCAAGGCGCGTTCAAGGCCCTCTACACGAAGAATACCTTAGCGGACCTCGCTGCGTGTGTGGATGCTGCCCAAGAAGTTGAAGATGAAAATTTCAATTTGAAGGCGTACTGGTGAAAGTACACCATAGCCACGTGCCTGCAGAACATTCAGAAGGCACTGCAAGAAATGAAACCTGCAACCGTTAATGCGAGCTGGAAGAAGTTGTGGCCCCAGATTGTTTACGACGACGAGGGATTTACTCCGTCTGAAATTCAACACTCTGCGATACGCAAATCTGTGCAGTTGGCTGCGATAACTGGAGGTGACGGGTTTGGCGACATGACGACTGAAGACGTCGACGAGTTGTTAGACTGCCATTCTCAGCCGCTAACTGACGCAGACCTAGAGGACCTGACGAAAACGGCCAGTGAAGAAAACAGTGAAACGTAGGAAGAGACCCAAAAAAATGTCGAAGAAACGGGCTTAACATTAGAACAGCTTGCCAAGCTCTGTAACCTTGCGAAGGAGTTGAAAGACTTGTCGCAAGAGTGGGACGAGGATATGGTTCGTTCCATGCAATTCTGCAACAAAATCAATGAAGACATGACTCCCTACAGGATGCTCTTCGAGTGAAAAAAGAAGCAGCGGCAGCAACTTCCAATCACAATGTTCTTCCAGCCTCGCAAAAAAGAGCCAGTTCCTCCTGCTAGTACGCCTTCGGAAGAAATTGAAGAAGTTTCCCAGGAAGAAGTTGAAGAGGTGTCCCAGGAAAAGACACCTCCGTCTGAAGAGACGTAAAATACTATTATTGGCTGCATAGTAGAAGACATCATCAGCTTCATCATCATCATTTCTACTGTGCAGCAAATTCATCCCCATCACCATTCAAGTTTTTCTTCAACTTCTTTCGTGGTGAGTACAGTAACAATCTTTATTTTTTACTTTAATATTCTAACATTTTAATATTTGCGCCTGTTTTAGTTTAGTATGCATTAAGTTAAAGGGAAGGTTTTAAAAGTCTGAATATACATGTTATAACCTATCATATTTTTTTGTTTAAAATTTACATTTACTGTACGTACGTAAAACAACTCTCTCTCTCTCTCTCTCTCTCTCTCTCTCTCTCTCTCTCTCTCTCTCTCTCTCTCGTAAACTGTTTTCCTGCTTTTCTACGTATGTACTGTATGATTTTATATAGATACGGTAAATAATATTTGTAATACTGTAACAAATTTTCTAAAAGCTTTTACTGTAATATCATTATTTATCACTTTCATCATGCACATTAAATGCCTTCATTTGTTTACTGAGCGTGGTTGTTTACTGAGCGTACTTTATGACGCCGTCGTTTCAGGCAACGTCATAAAGAAAAACATTTCATTTGGAAGTCCTAAGAGAAATTAAGTAAAACCTTGGTAAATAACAAAATCAACATACTGTACTGAATAATCAATATAATCGATGCAAAAAATAACCTATACACAGATGTGTAAATGCATTTGTTTCTTCATTATGATCAGAGATAAACGTAAACAAAACATTGGTTGCCATTTTTTATCGTGCTTTTTGGCATGTTTAGGAAACACATGATATAAAATCGCCTTTAATATTTTTGCCTGTTTTAGTTTAGGGTACTGTAGTACATGCATTAAGTGTTCTGTACATTAAAGGGTAGTTTGTTAACAGTACTACGTACAAGGGAAGGTTTTAAAAGTCTGAATATACATGTTAAATAAATACGTAAATATGGTGTCACTACTTTGCGGATTTTCACCTATCGCGGTCGGGTCTGGAACCTATCTACCGGGATAAACGAGGGCTCCCTAATGTTTACCAGTCCGCTCTCCCCGGATATGTTTTTGTACCAGTTAAAAGAAAATTTCCCTTTATTTGACCGATGAAATCATTTAAGAGGCAGCGAGAAACTTATTAGTCTTCTGTTATGCACTCTCAAGATTTAAAGTTCTAATCCACTCTCTTTGAAGATTCCTGCTCATTTTCATTGTGAAAATTCACCCTCGTCTAATACACCGTCTGCGACCATGTATTCTTGAATAATTACCCAAAACCCGTATGACAATTATGATATATATATATATATATATATATATATATATATATATATATATATATATATATATATATATATATATATATATATATATATATATATATATATATGTATATATATATATATATATATATATATATATATATATATATATATATATATATATATATATATATATATATATATATATATATATATATATAAGTATATATATAGCCCATATATATATATATATATATATATATATATATATATATATATATATATATATATATATATATATATATATATATATATATATATATATACATATATATATATATATATATATATATATATATATATATATATATATATATATATATATATATATACATATATATATATATATATATATATATATATATATATATATATAAATGTACATATATATATATATATATATATATATATATATATATATATATATATATATATATATTTATATATATATATATATATATATATAAATATGTATATATATATATATATATATATATATATATATATATATATATATATATATATATATATATATATATATATATATATATATATAAATATGTATATATATATATATATATATATATATATATATATATATATATATATATATATATATATATATATATATATATATATATATATATATATATATATATATATACATAAATATATATATATATATATATATATATATATATATATATATATATATATATATATATATACATATATATATATATATATATATATATATATATATATATATATATATATATATATATATATATATATATATATATATATATATATATATATATATATATATATATATATATATATATATATATATATATATATATATATATATATATATATATATATATATATATATATATATATATAAAACAGACTTTGAGCAAATCGAAAAATCTATTTTTGATTGAGAATAAAATGTCCTCCTGATGGAAGTGTTATTTTAGTTAGGTTTCCAAGGGATATTTGCGACAGTAATACCCCCTGAGAAATAAACTTAAAGTCTCCGGTATTCTAACTCCTGGTGCGAGTATCTAGTTATGGATATCGCAAGGGATCAGGGGACGTATTTTCTAAATACGACGCAGATCAATCTTCACCCCTAATAAATTTAACTCTTTGTTTTAAGGAGGAAGAGTGGTGAAAGAAAGGGGGTTCCGTTCTAGGAACCCGGTGGACCTCCCTCCCGTGCTACTACCGGCTGCCATTTATTTAATTGTCTTTAAGCAGGAATAGCCGCAGATAGAGTAGTTTTGAGTGTGGTCAGTAAAAGAGTGGATCCATCAGGAAGACATGGCATTCTCACCCTAAGCAATAGAAATAAATCAAATATATCCCAGCACACTGACAAAATCAGGTACTTTTTATCCCTTTTCTTTGTCGTGCAAAACACCCGTCATATGTCACCTTTCTTCCAAGATTAAAACTTACCAGGGTGTCAAGGCCTTAGCAAGATGATTAAAATTAACGACTCGTGAAGAAATAATAGAAAAAGAAAATTTAATTATGGCTGGAGCGTAAAAAAAAATGTAACTTTTTTGTCCTTTAATATTTTGTTTTTATCACTTTCAAAAAATGCAGTAAAGAACTTTACTAGGTGTAGAAATGAAAAGGAATTTATTAATGGTATATAATAGAGTAAATAAACAGGGTATTATAGGAAGACATGATATCTAAAAAAGGATAATTATAATGGCTGCGAAGACATGTGTAAAAAATGTATTTTTGGTGACGGGGAAAGAAGTAGACAAGTTAAAAAACAGAAACTGGTTCAAAGATATTCAAGAAGTGATACACTTACTGTAATTGTATCGCCTTTTGTTAGTTCCCTTCCTTTACAGTCATAAAATTTTTCAATATAAATTCGTAGAAAAAAAATGGGAGAAATACATACCAATTTCGAAAGCATTGTATTCCGTGTCTTTGATCTGTGCTATTATTCATAAGAAAAAAAAATTCTCAATACGTATGAAATGGGTTAGTGAAAGCATTCATAGCAGAACTTTTCAGAAGAAACGAGAAGCTGAAAGAAACGACATTTTTTATGAGACTTGTACAGGGTGATG
>NC_090733.1:34733192-34745692 GCF_036898095.1 Palaemon carinicauda
CAGGGTATAACTGTTTCTATTTAAATTACATAATTTATATATGAATCATATGCAGTAATGCAAAAAAGTTAAATTCCAATATTTATTTGATTTTAAAGATATACACACATTACACATAAATAGTGACGTACCCCTTTGCATCCACAAGTAAATTAATTCATGTACTAGCCTCAAACAAAAGGGTCTTATAAACATGGAAATAGAGCGACTAAGAACAAAAAGAAAAGGAAAAATCTATCTCGAAATTAGTAGCTAGTCCCCTCCCAGAATAATTAGCAGATTTGAGACTAAGGAACTAAGTTTTATTTTTCTCTCAACTCGAATATGCAACTTTTAAGCTGACGAAAAATGAACTTAGAGGCTAATATAGCGTCCCCTTTTTAGAAATTGAATTCCAACCTCATAAATACTTGCTTGCAATGCTTATGCTATCGTGCCTTGAAGGCGTTTCTCTATAGTTTTGCATCTGGCAGCAATTAAGTTTCCATTTGGTAAAAAATGAATTTAATTACTGCAAGACCATATGCATATGCTAAACAAATATGCGAGATTGAGGTAGGAGGACATTTTATTTAACACACAGTTAAGTATGAAGGTCGTGTTGACTCAGCTAATTAATTCACTTGAAGAGAGTGCATCACTTGATCTCATAATTCTGGTGTTCCAAAGGCTACAATCAATATAGCACTTATCACCAAACTATACCTTTTTTTTCACTTTTAAGTAAAGGCATCCTCATCTTTAATCTTTTCATCCGTCTAAATGTTACACATTATTATTATTATTATTATTATTATTATTATTATTATTATTATTATTATTATTATTATTATTATTATTATTATTATTATTATTATTATTATTATTATTAATTAACCTAGCTGGAAAGCCAGATGTTGAAGCCCTTGGGCACTAACAAGGAAAGAAGTTCGATGAAGAAATGGATTAAGGAAATGAATAAACGACATATGTAAAACAATGAAAAAAAAATATGATATATAATTCTAAATCATTACAAACGTTAAAGGAGTTAGTTATTTATAAACTAAAAAAAGAATCATTTCACTTCTTTTGAACTTATTAAGTTCTCCCGAATTAACTGTCATATTAAGATCACCATTTCACAATCTGGGTACAAGTGAAACCAAACTTTTATAGTAGTGTGAAGTACCAAGCCTTGTGAGAGAGAAACTAAGTAGCATATACAGGATATTATAGCCTGGGAATATTTGCATACAAAGTATGGTCAAAATTCGAAAAAAAATATCATTTAACAAGCACACAGAAGTAACTGAAACATGGTAGTAGAGATTAATATCACGATCAGAAATAAGAAATTTAATAAACCGGAAGTTTTGATCCAGAAATTTAGATGAAAGTCGGCGGCTTAAAACCAAACATGAGAACATTATTTAAAACAATGTAGAATAAAAACATTTAAACATTTTTTCAGGGTATATTGGTTATCAAAAATCTTTAAAGACTTTCTCAATTTAAGAAGAAATTAACCGAATATGTTTCTCCTAAGTAAAATTGCAATAAAGAAATCCCATCTAGAATTTCAATAGAGTTTTATATAGTTAAAGGAATGTTATCAATGCAAGGTGTCCCACGTAGAGAAAGGATCTCCCCTAAACTAATCGATTTACACTGGCTGCCAATTAAAGCGAGGATTGAATTTAAAATATGTATAATATCCCACCAAGTTCTCAGAACCGGGCGTCCAAAATACATAAAAGAATTTGTACCAACCATGTGTCAAACGATCGTACATTGTTCATTTTGTATATATATCATGCTTGTATCTTCGCTCTGCCCTCGCACTAAAAAGAACCTGAAAAAACAGGCCTGTTTTTCTCACCGTTAATGGTGTCGGTTTTGAACATGAAATTTCCTGTTGCATTGAGCTTTCTTATATAAAGGAGAGTTGCTTTCATCCTGTCTTTGAGTCAGAACCTTCTCTTGGTCCGTCACATTGGTGACACCAGAAATCGACTTGCTCCTCCCGCCTTCCACCCCCACTCGCCTCTCCATCGTTGGTACTATGGCGGACTCTATGAATATAAATGCTGTGGCTCCCCCATTGAAACTTTCGTCATTCGCCAACGGAGAGGCGTTTGCTTGGTTTCAGCGTGCAGAAGTCCAGTTTCACATCAAGGGAGTAACTCGCTCAACCACCGAAGCAGATTATGTTCTCGCGGCGATACCCGAAGATACCTTTCATGAAATATCCGACTGGCTTTGTGAACAAGGAGACACTTCAATAGCGTATGATGCCCTCAAAACATACCTTCTGCAGTAGTACTCACTGTCGCCAGCTGCCGGTATAGAAAAGATTTTTCAGCTATCACAACAACCGTTGGGGGACCAAAGTGCTTCGCTCAGTCTCAGAGAAATGACCAGTATCTCTCACCTGCAACCTGCTGCAGACGGCTCTCCTTGTGAGGTGAACCTACTTCTTGCCCTTTGGATACAATGTTTACCCGGACCTATAAGCGCTGCCATAACGGATGTCAATAGTTTACCTATAAAGAACTTGATAACCAAAGCCGACGTTCTTTTGGACAACCACTTCAAGACCTCCATCAACGCCTCCACCGTTGACGAAGAGGACGCATATTCAACGTCAACCGAAGCTGACATGAATACCGTAGGACATACACGCCTACCCCGTGACGTGCCGATGCGGCGACAAAGCCACCCACCACCCACCACTCGCTCGCTCCCTAACCAACGACTTATACAGCCACTTACTACCTCCCATTCGCCGCAGTTTTGCTACTACCAATTCAGATTCAGGGTAACCGCAAAGAAATGTGCCAAGGATTGTCAGTGGCCAAAGAACATGTAAGTAGGCCATCGCTTGTGGCGGTGGCCTCCCGTGTTTATAATCTTTAATTTTTACATGCTGTGGGAACGGGCGTGCAATTTTTGGTAGACACGGGTGCTTGTCGTTCTCTTTTGCCAAGGGAACTATTCAGGACACGACATAGTCTGAGTACATCTACCAACGTCCCCTAGGTAGCTGCCAACCGATCTGTGATACCCACCTACAGTTATGAGAACCTCAAAATATCGTTCGCAAATGGTAAATTTAATTGTAAGTTTTTCGTTGCTGACGTCTTAATGCCAATCCTCGGTGCAGATTTCCTCTCTCATTTCCACCTTTTGGGAGATATCGCACACCGACGATTGGTCATCGCAGACTCGTACTTGTCGACACCTCTTTAGTCCGCCGCCTTCAGCCTCGCTCTCCACATCAGTGCACCCACGGATGCCTACGCCCACCTCCTTACGTCGTACCCAGAAGTTTTCCGTCCAGAACTTCAGCAAAACGATCACGGCTCCTGCCAAGTACGGTATTCATCACCATATCAAGACGACGTGACCCCCATTCTTCGCAAAATTCAGACGCCTCGCACTTGCATGAATGGCAGCCGCCAAACAGACGTTCGGCGAGATGTAGGAAATGGGCCTTGGCCAAAAGGCCTCCAGTCCATAGTCGTCACCCTTACACATCGTTTTAAAAAGACTGCTCCCTCCGTCCGTGCGGGGACTATAGGCGCCTGGGCAAGCAAACAAAACTGGATTACTACCCCCTCCCAAATATTGCCGACGTGACCTCCTACCTACGTATAACTAAGCTTTTCTCCACGCTCAACCTCCTGAAGTGGTATTATCAGTTGCCTATGAACCCAGAAGACATCCCCAAGACCGCGATCACCACTACGTTTGGTACATGCATCTTCAATTACTGATGTTTTGGGCTTCGGGATGCCGGGCCCCGATTCAACGTCTCATGAATGGCATCTTGGGGGACCTCCCCTTCTGTGTATGTTAGGTGGACGACATAATACTTTTGTTCTCCTCCTAAAAAGAGGAACACCTCAGTCACCTGCGTATCGTGTTCAAGAGCCTGCAACAATACGGCCATGTAGTCTGGTAAGACAAGTGTACCTTTGGCGCCAACGAAGTATAGTTCTTAGGGCACCGCATCCCTCCTGAAGGAGTCCATCCCCTCCCTGAGAAGGTAGCATCCGTGCAGGCCTTCCCCGCGCCCTCGACCGTCAAAGCTCTGCAGAAATTCTTGGGCATGATCAACTATTATCACTGTTTTTTGCCAGCCATTGCCGCCACTCTTGCTCCCCTCTACGCCTCCCTCAAGGGCAAGCCAAAGAACTTGATGTGGGCTCCTCTTCAAGAAGCGGCCTTCTGCAATGCAAAGAATGCCCTATCAACCGCTGGGGCTCTCACTTTTCATATCCCACATGCCTCTCTCCTTCTCTCCACCGATACCAGAGACGTCGATATTGGTGCAGTAATTGAGCAGGTGGTCAACGGCTTGCCCCGCCCATTGGCCTTCTTCAGCAGAAAACTGTCCAAAGAAGAATCGGGTTATTCTACCTTTAATAGGGAGTTGCCAGTAGTGCAATTGCTGTTCGTCATTTTCGTCATTTCTTAGAAGGTACGCCCTACATCATTTGCACAGACCACATGCCTCTGGTGCATGCCAACACTCGACAGTCTGACGTCTGGTCCGCCCGTCAACGCCAACATCTCTCCGCTGTGGGTGAATACAATTGTGCCCTTCAATAGGTCCCTGGGAAAATGAATCCTGTTGCGGATGTCCTTTCAAGAAACACGATGGCTGCCGTTCAACTGGGATTGGATTACAACATCCTGGCTGAAGCTAAACAACAGGATCTAGAGTATCAAGCATGTAGGACATCCTGCATGTCTCTCTGTTGGGAAGACTTCCCCCTTGAAGACTCTAACACCACACTCCTCTGTGAAGACAGTACTGGTAGACCGCGACCTTGGATTCCTGCTCCCATGCACCGGCAGGTGTTTGATTTCCTTCACGGCCTTTCACATCCTTCGTGCAGTTCAACTGCACAGCTGCTGAAGACGAAGTTCATTGGGCACGGCATTTCAGAGGATGCTAAGGATTGGGTTATCGCTGTACTTGTTGCCAAACTTCCAAGGTACATCGACACACGGATTCAGGAGTGGGCACCTTTCTTCAATCACAGGGTCATTTCGCACACATTAACGTCAAAGTTATAGGCCCCCTACCCATATCACAAGGACATCCATACCTGTTTACCGTCATTGACTGCTCCACTCATTGGCCTGAAGCCATTCCCATGGTAACTGCAACGTCCGTCCCATGTACATCTGCCTTACTCTCATCACACTACATCAGACAACGGCCTACAACCCCGCTGGCTATGGAATGGTTGAACGTTTTCATTGCAACCTCAAAGCAGCTTTGATGTCCGGCTCCAAGGATTTCAACTGGTTTACTCAGCTTCCCTGGATCCTCCCGGGACTAAGGACCACTCCTAAAGTCGCCCTCAGCGTGTCGGCAGCTGAAATAGTGTACGGCAACCCGTTGGTCATCCCTGCCGAGTTTTTTCCTTCTACAACCTGTTACGACGATCTTCAGCGCATACCTCATGTCGTGGGAAAATTTACTCCATGCCGCCAGACTTATAAGCCCCATCGAACCACCCTATAACGACAGACTTGCACTCTGTTACGCACGTCTTCCTACGTAACGACACTAGCAAGCCACCGCTAACGCCCCCTTACATGGGCCCTTTCCTTGTGATCTGACATAGTCCCAAAGCATTCCTACTAAACATTCGTGGCAAAGAAGACTGGGTCTTCATTGATCGTCTAGAACCTGCTTATCTCCTGCCAGATGAAACTCCTACATTATGCCTCTCTACATCAGGGCGCCCTATTTAACATGTACAGTATGTCATTTTTAGGGTGGGAGCCATGTACCAACCGTGTGTCACACAATCGCACATAGTTCATTTTGTGTATATATTATGCTTGTACCTTCGCTCGTCCCTTGCACTAAAAAGAACCTGAATAAACGTGCCTGTTTTTCTCACTGGTAATGGTGTCGGTTTTAAACATGAAATTTCCTGTTGCATTGAGGTTTTTTATATAAAGGAGAGTGGTCTATAATAAACTCACTTACTTGCTTCCATCATGTCTTTGAGTCACAACCTTCTCAAGACCGTCACAAATTCCTACACATTGCGCAGCTAACAAATCGTGTTGACATGAGAATAGTTAGAGATGGCTCCAAACTGTTAGAACCTAGATATATATCTACTTTAAGCTCCAAACCCTTTAAATATGTGGCCCTAAGACTTCATAATAGGCTCCCACGAAATAGTCGAATGATTGAAGACTAAGTCTTTCGAGAGGAAAATGAACAATATGTGATATGAAATGGTAAATACTCTGAACGAACAAGGTAAAACAACAGTGGAGATCCTGTAGAGAGTAGGCAAGTCAAGATCTTGGTATTGAGGACCCACTGTCAACCTACTTAAAATAGTATTTTGAGTTTTGCCCCATAAGTTATACCATGCACTAATTTAGCTAGATCTCTATAAGAGATTCAGCAACCCTAGGTTTACATTCAGGAAATGAAATGATGCAAAGAGAATATTATCATCTGTATATGCAACAAGTTTTTTTTCTAGGCTTAACCGCAAAAAATTCTTATTTAGTATGAAAAGTAATGGACCTAAAATACTACCCCAAGGCTCTCCAGATATTATATTCTTATGCTGACTATGGTACCATTCAACAATTACTCTGTAGTCTATTAATTGAAACTTAAATAATGATGCTTAAAAAAGATCTACTCATCCACACCCGTTTGAGTTTGAAAAGCGAGACCTCATGGTTAACACGGTCAAAGGCAGTACTAATATCAAGGCAATCATACAAACTTCCGAATCACAGCCTAGATTTATGTAGAGCAGTGGAAATTGTAAGGATAGCATTGCATGTGAAAAGGCCTTTGCAAAAGCCAAACTACAAACTATGGAACAGGGTTATTACCTTCAGCAAACCTGAATAAGAAAAAAAAAATCCTTTAGATAATGGCTGAATTATGGAAATTGGACGGTTATTAGCAGAAATAAAACCACTACAAACACATATACCTTACGGAGTAATATTACCAATTCCTAAGGAAGTGCAAAAGGAATCTGTTCTCTATAACAAAAGACTTGGAAGTTAAGTTAGTGGTCTCTATCCAAAACAAAGGAAAAATTACATTTATGTCTGCACTTCTATAACAATCACGTCCAACAAGACTATATAGTTAGTTTAGGCTCAAGACAACAAAAATGAGAGAGGTCAAGATTCAAATTCTTCTGCTTTTTGTCAAACACATTAGTTCAAAGGGTTTTCTTTTCCTATGAAAGTGGGGGAAAGAGCTATTTGGGTTAAGTAAGTGGATAACTGTTAAGTCTCCACCAGAGAGTGCAGATTTGAAGGTACCACACCAATTATGTTCCAGTGTTAAACTGGAAAGACTATTTCATTGTCACACTGTATTCCTTTTCCCTTGAAGCATACTCTAACTGAATAGCAACCTTTGGCCGAGTAAACCTATTCAAAGACAAATGTGATTGGTTTCCCTTATAAAGATCTGTCTCCTGTTTTTTTTTTCTTTTTTTTTTTTTATCAAATGATCACATGCAAAATAATGACTGCATCAGGGCTTGTCTTTCACTCAGATGTCAAGATAAAGTAGATACACCTGTCAATTATTCTGACCAGATTCTCATTCAAGAGAACAACAGGCCAAGTATTTTTATACAACTGTGATCAACTGAAATATAACTTAAAGTGCCATTCCAATTTGCTTGAGATCTCATGAATATCTTACATGAGTATACCACAACAAGAATAAGCTGCTGAGTCTTATATACTAATGAAACCAAGACATTCCTACTGTAAGATCATCATTATTTGTTATAACACCAGGGAAGTCCGTACACACTAGTTCCAAGGAGTTACCAGACATGTATGTATGTAGTAGATTAGCCAGGGCACCGGCCACACATTGAGATATTAACGCTGCAGAGTCACTGGATCCTTTGACTGGCCTGACAGTACTACATTGGATCCATTTAATTTGTTATGGCTCATTTTTCATTTGCCTACACATACACTGAATAGTCTAGCCTATTTTCTTCCCATTCTCTTCTGTCCTCGTACATCTGACAACACTTGGGATTATCAAAAAATTCTTCTTTGTTCAAGAGGTTAACCACTGCAATGTAATTTTTTACTGGCTACTTTCCTTTTGGTAAGGTTAGAAGATAGTCTTTAGGTATGGTAAGCAGCTATTTGAAGAGAAGGGTACTGCAAAATCAAATCATAGTTTTCCAGTCCTTAAAAGTGCCATAGCCTCTATACCAAGACTTTCCCTGTCTTGGGTTAGAGTTCTCTTGCTTGACGGTACACTCAGGCACGCTATTCTTTCTTGATTCTGTTCCTCTTTCTCTTGTTATTTTTATGTAATTTTAATAGATCTTCTATGAAAAATCTTATTTAATGTTGATGCTGTTCTCAAGATATTTTGTTTTGGATGTTATCACTTCGCTTACATTTCCTTGTTTCATTTCCTCACTGGGCCATTTTTCCATGTTGGAGCTCTTGGGCTTATATCATCCTGCTTTTCCATCTAAGGTTGTAGCTTAGCTAGTAATTATAATAATAATAATTATGTGGGTAGCTTCATTTAGGTTTTGCGTGTCATATTACTGAAGAGCAAAGTTCAAAGTGTTAAAGCTAAAAAAATCAGTAGGCAGAATTAAATCAAATAAAAATAATCACTTTCTATGGTGATTGTTGAAATCACCAAAAAGAACTTGAGAGCTAGAGTGGTAAGAAAACAATCTCATACAGAATCCTCCAAGTGTAGATTCCACTAAATGGAGCACAGATAAAAGTGGCTTTGCCCCATTCAGGACTCTTTTTACCAGAATCTAATTACAGTTTTGAACAAGCATAAAAGCAAACTACAAAAACACTCAAAAACATAGGCACGTATACAGTATATATATATATATATATATATATATATATATATATATATATATATATATATATATATATATATATATATATATATATATATATATATATATATATATATATATATATATATATATATATATATATATATATATATCCTAATCAGTGTATGTAGATGTCTTCTGTATCAAGGTAAAGGAACTCAATATTCATGAGAATTCCACAAATACCTATGTGTCTGCATGTTTTGTAATGGCTGCATTTTGATAACGAAGGCAGTAGTTAGTTGACGGTGAGCAGTCGAGTAGATAAGGCTCTCATGTGCGAGGGTATTTGTGTAATGTGTACTTACGAACGAACCCTTTATAATAAATGAAGAAAACTCATATGGCGACGTCTCATTATCCGTCTGCACGGTTCATATTGGTGTTAGGTGTAAAGAAATACGTCTGTTTGTGTAGGCTGTCAGTGAAGTTGTTCTTTGAGCTGATGGAATAAAATTTCAAGATGCAGAGATATCTCTATTTTGGATGATATTTCCTTTTTCATCCCTTAAAGCAAACATCAGTTACCACTCTGATCTAGGTCTTCTTTTCATTAATTTAATGCGTCTTCCTTTCTTTATAGTTTCCTCAATTTTGGTCGTAGTGTGTTTACAAATGTAAACACATCTTCAGGCTGCTGCTGAAGATGAGAATGAAGGAGCAGTGGGATATAGTGTTCCCGAGGAAGAATATAGAAAGGAAATTAGAATATAGGAATTGGAAAATAATTTAGATAATTTACAATAGTTAATAAACAAACGGTAGGTGGAACGAAAACAGGAGCGGCATGCAAGCACACCATATCCAATGTACATAAACAAAGCTCAAACACACACAAGTGAAAATATACATGCACAGCCGAGTGATGATATGCAAATTGTAGTTTGAAAGTTGCCAGAACTTAAGGCAAGTGTTAGGCCTTTCGATGATCAAAGGCCTAAAGAAGGTTTTCAATCAATTGAAGTGTTTTGAGGGACTTTGAAATAGCCACATATGGGTGTTCGGAAAAAGAAAAAGCTATTAGAATAATTAGATTGCTGAAAGATGCTCTTGCAGTAGAGGTAATGTGTTGGCCACAAGAAAGTTTAAGAAGTTTCACTGAAATAAATCGTTTAATTGAGAAGTGTGCATTGCCTGATGCGAGAAAGGGAGACCTAAAAGAAAATTACAAACCCAAAATACGGGAAGGTAAATACGTTCTTAGTTTTGCAACTCACATCTTTCAGGATTGTGATTCGTTTACTACCCGGAGTGCCAATCGTCCAGAAGCTGATAAAAAGTCAATTGGCCGTAAATATATTGGCAGATTAGTAAACCTGTATTTATGTGGTTATTTTTTCAATGACAATCGCTCGTTAGCAGACGTGGTGAGCGTGATACAAAAAATTTTAGACAGTTTTAAGAAAAAGAAAAGGACTGGGAATAATGGGGCTGATTCCGGGAAGTTGGCAGCCATGAGAGGAAGTCGACCCCCGAAGAGTGGTAAGGGGGAATGCAGTCAGCTGATTAGCAGAGTCTTCAGATGTTAGTACTGTTGGGGAGAGGGGCACCGACGAGTGGAGTGCCTCGTCCAAGCATTCCCCCGCTGTTACACTTGTCATGTCTACGGCATTTATCTTGAGAGTACCTAGCAAAAAACGCCCAGGGCGGGCGGGCTTGGGCGCACGCACACCTCCCCCCGCCCAACGTCCGAGGAAAAGGGAACAGAGGAAGGGGGAGACGAGGAAGTTTGAGGCACCCCCCCCACCCAACGCATGACATCACAATCAGTAGCCAAGGAAGCAGTGACGACAGCCGTGATAGAGCAGGCACTGAGACCTCTAATGATACCCCCGACCTCACCCCCGTAGCACTAGGGAGAGGACCAGGGAGCAGCGGCTTGGCAGCCGAGGTCATTAGCTCGTGCTCCATTTCTCGTAATGGCCATCTGGGAATGTTAGCGGTTAGGATCGACCTGCAAGATAAATCCATCCGAGGGGTGACTAGGACAGGAGCCAGTGTTTCATTGATTGAAAAAAAATTCTCCTCAAATCTACTACAGCCAGCGGCATCCATTGTTCTTGATACACCAGGAGGAAATAAACTGCACATAAACCCTACATCAATCGTCCAGTTTAAGGTGGGGTCTGTGAAGTTCACACATGATTTTTTTGTATTGCCTACCTTGGGAATTTAAGGAATCGTGGCTATCCTTATATCTAATTATCAAGTTTACATTTTTTTGGGAAAAGATACAATAACAGTAAAAGCAGGAGGGTACATTTTGCTGATAGAAAGTCGTGAGACAGTAAGTGCGCGTGTTAGCTCGGAGAGACATTTAAGTAAGGTAACAGGTGTACCGGATAGTGGAGAAGTGTTGTCCACCCAGGCCCTTACAAGCATATCTGTGACCCTCTGTCACCCTCTTGCGGAAGGAACCAAGGTAGTTGTTGAACCCCAGGACAATTGGGCCCATATGATATAAGAGAGCTTGACAGAAATGAAAGAGAAGAGAGGTGATATAACGATAGTTAATTTGTCAAATAAAAGAATTGTTTTAGGAAGTGATTCTGTGTGTGAATTAGTGTTGCATAAAATGTCTTATAATGGGATGTTGGGAGTCACAACTCCTGCCCGCTCATACGAACGCGCTCATAATTTGATTATGCGAGCGCGAAAATTATGTCCCTCAGAATATCAGCCTGTAGTTAGTGACATTATCAATAATTATTCTGATGTAATTTCAATTGGAGGTGAGCCAACCAATAGGATTGATTGATTGCCCTTTAGCATTGAAACTGGGCAGGCAAAGCCGATCAGGTCAAGGCCTTATAAGGTACCCATTCATTTCCATGGAAAGATAGAAAGTGAAATCAATAAATTAAGGGAACAAGTGATAATCGAGGAGAGCGAATCCCCGTGGCCTTCTCCAATTGTAGCTGTTAGGAAAAAGAATGGCTCGGTAAGATTGTGTTTATTACAGGAAAGTGAATGCACCCACTAAGGATAATGCATTCCCATTGCCCTCAATCGAAGAATTACTTGTGAAAGTACTGAATAGTAAATATTATACAACTGTTGATTTAAAATCTGGATACTATCAAGTACCCATTCAGGAAGACAGTAAATGTAAAACGGTATTTATAGCTAACGATCAATAATTTTAGTTTAATTTTCTTCCTTTCGGTGTTAAAATGCTCCAAGTTATTTTTCTAAATTATTGATGGTGGTTTGGTCGCCCTTAATTCGCCATAATGTTCTTGTTTTTTAGATGATATCATAATTAAAGGGAAAATGGCCGAAGAACATAATAATAATATTCGTAAAGTTTTAGAAGCATTGCGACGTAATGGTATGAAAATAAATTTGTCAAAGTGCAAATTTTTCTGTAGATAGGTAGATTTTTTAGGTCACATAATGGCCACATAAGGTACCCAACCCTACACAGTTATGTAGCGGCTTTTACAGATTTCCCCAGGCCGTGTAACTCTAGGTAAGTAGCTGGATTCCTTGGGCTTGCTGGGTATTAACGTAAATTCATAGGAAGTTCTGGAAAGATAGCTAGACCCTTAGATGCTTTGAAGAAACCAAAAGTAATAAATTGGGAAGAGGCTG
>NC_090733.1:34758192-34770692 GCF_036898095.1 Palaemon carinicauda
TATATATATATATATATATATATATATATATATTTATATACATATATACATATATATACATATATATATATATATATATATATATATATATATATATATATATATATATATATATATATATATATATACATACACATATATATATATATATATGTGTGTGTGTGTGTGTGTTTATATATATATATATATATATATATATATATATATATATATATATATATATATATATATATATATATATATATATATATATATATATATATATATATACACTTAAAAATATATATATATATATATATACATATTATGTACAGTATATATATATATATATATATATATATATATATATATATATATATATATATATATATATATATATATATATATATATATATATATACGGAGAAGGTTGAGGTGCATGTAAAAATTACATTTCTCACTTGATAGTATATTTCTTCACCTCACTAAATTTTGGTAGTAATCTCCTTTGCGAATCGACCACCTATTGAAGGATTATTTCCTCTGAATGCTGCAACCGAAATGTATCTGTTTTTCTTATTGTCATATTGTCTTTTACAATGGTTAGTTAATTATTTTTGATTGCCTATCAACATTATTGTTTTTTCATATCTTAAAAAAAAAATTTTGCTTCTCATCAATCTATGATCGCTTGATTTCAACTTGTTTACTTCAATTAGATCTTTATCTAAATTGACTTTTTTTCAGTGAGAATGAAATCTATTTGATTTTTTATTATTCTATTCAGGCTTCTCTTAGTGGATATTCTGTTCCATTTTATAAAAAAAAAAAAAGTGTTCGTAGTTTCAACATTTTTTCTTGAAGCAAATTCTACAAGCATGTCTCCTTTGTCATTCGTTGAGCCTACTCCAAAATTTACCTGCTGTTGATTTTCCTCTCTTGTTTTGACCTAATTTAGGAAGCTATTTGTGCGTACGTTTAAATGATATTTAGTTTATACTTCTTATTTATTTTGAATATCAATCCTGCAATATTATCACTAGTACTACAAATCATTCTATGTTACCCACAAGATTTTTATCTATTAGAGAACCCACTCCATTTTCCTTGTTACTTCCATATCCTCTAAAGGGCCTTTGATAGTAAAATCAGGTAAAAAGTCCTTGGACCTGTCCTTCTCCTTTCATCTGTTTATGGTCTAACTATGGCAGTCTATACAGGTAAATCTTCTCACCTCGTCAAGCCATTATCTTCTCTTCCTTCGATCTACTGCCTCTACCTTAGTTTGCTGTGGTAGCCATCTGGCTCCTTTTCTCTATCATTGTAAATCTCATCATCAATTTTCCATAGCTCTTTGAGTTGTAACTAGCTTATGTTGTAAGACAGTGGTTCCCAACCAGGGGTCCATGGAAGAATTTTTAGGGGTCCATAGAGATTTACCTTATCTTAAAATTCATTATACAGGAATTAGGAGACCTGGGGCTCAGAACAAAATTCATAATACTGTATAAAATCCTTAAAAGTGAATGCTTAAACGGTAGAATTGTTTTAATTTAGCTGACGGTATTACAGGTGTCAAAGTCATTGCCCACGTGACAAAATTGGCCTTTAGGATGGTCATGAGTGGTTCACGAGATGACAAGCCACATGAAATGAAGTGTCATGAATATACGTGATATATGAATATGAGAGAGAAAATTAACCCTCATCTTATTATGGCAAAAAAAAGGGGGGGGGCAATAATTGCTTCATGTCGTTATTTATAGTAATACAGTTATTGCTGCTATTTTCAAGATAAAAGGCCTTTATAAATGAAAATCACCAATCAGCTTAACGGACTGAAGCTGCAGCCATTCCTGGTATCAGAATGCAATCGCGAGCAGCTAAACGTATTCCATACACAAACACAAACCAGACAGGACAATAACTTGCTTACGGCTGTAAAGTAGGTACGTCTATATCACTGTCAGACATCCGGGCTTTTTTTACTAGGATCGTAAGTTATACTTTGCTCTTTAATCATTTTGTTATGCCTAACTATGATTAAGTATATGCAGAATTAAGGTATCTTTGAAATGAAGCAATGGAAATTTGTAAACATGTCAGAGCCACTTCATAAACTTGTTCATTACTTGGGACTTACTTTTAATTGTATTTGAGCCAATATTACACAAGTTTAAGCACATTATGGAGTGTTTTCTACAATTGAGGGAGTTATTTCCCATATTCCCTGAAAGGATTATAATCTCTTCTTTCTGGGCTCCTCAAAATTTTCATTGGAATTGTTAACGTCATGAACTACGTGAAAAACTGACGAGAGTCTTCCAGCAATTGTGTCATGAAATGGTATCCAAACAATTCCTTGCGCTTCTATGCATTCATCAAGTGGTTGTCTGCAGGGAGATTTTCGTCCAGCTTCTCTCTTCGCCAGGATGTGGAAATGTTTCTTAATGTACAAAAAAAGATGTGACCTGTTTGAGATGAAAACAGAACACTCTGAGCTCCACCTTGCTTATCTTGTAGACGTATTTGAAATCTTCAACCAACTGAACTTGAGACTCCAACGAAAGGATTCAAATTTGTTCAGCTACTGTGACTCAATTGTGACGGGCCGAGAGAGGATGTAAACTCAAAGGCAGGTTGGAAACGACCGAGTTATATATTAAGGAACAATCTTCTTTATATACAAAACGGCAAGGCAACAGGACATGGCATGTTCGAGGGACAGACAAAGTTCAGAGCAAAACCGGAGACATGATCATTCAGGTTCTTTTTAGTGTGAGGGAAGAGCGCAGATACAAGCATAATATATACAATAGGAATTATGTACAATTGTGTGACACACGGTTGGTACATGGCTCCCCCTCTAAAAATGACATACTGAACATGTTAAATAGGTGCCATGAATCTGGAGAGGTAGTAGTAAAAACCGTAAAAACTGTGCCGATTAGCAGCAGTGAGTGGCTGTAGAAGTCGATGGTTGGGGTGCGAGCGAGTGGTGGCTGATGGGTGGCTGTTGCCGCTTCGACTCGTCACGGGGTAGGCGAGTGTGTCATACGGCATTCATAGGCGTGTGTGTCCTACGGCATTCATAGGCGTGTGTGTCCTACGGCATTCATAGGCGTGTCCTACGGCATTCATAGGCGAGTGTGTCCTACGGCATTCATAGGCGTGTGTGTCCTACGGGATTTATAGGCCTACGGCATTCATAGGCGTGTCCTACGGAATTCATAGGACTACGGCATTCATAGGCGTGTATGTCCTACAGCATTCACGTCAGCTTCAGTTGAAGTTGAATAGGTGTCCTCTTCGTCACGAGTGGAGGGGTTGATGGAGGTTTTGAAGGTCATGAAGTGGCTGTCCATAAGGGCACGAAGTAGGTTCACCTCACGAGGAGAGCTGTCTGCGGCAGGTTGCAGGCGAGTGATACTGGTCATTTTCCCGAGGGTGAGCGAAGCCCTTTGGTCCCACAACGGTCGTTGAGAGAGCTGAAAAGGCGTTGCTATACGGGCGGCTGGCGACGGCGAGTACTGCTGCAGAAGGTATGCGTTGACAGCGTCATAGTAACGGTGAGAGGTGGAGGGGGGGGGGAGGCGGGAGGAGCGTGTCACTCCGGGGTCACCAATGTGACGGGCCGAGAGAGGATGTAAACTCAAAGGCAGGTTGGAAACGACTGAGTTATATATTAAGGAACAATCTTCTTTATATACAAAACGGCAAGGCAACAGGACATGGCATGTTCGAGGGACAGACAAAGTTCAGAGCAAAACCGGAGACATGATCATTCAGGTTCTTTTTAGTGCGAGGGAAGAGCGCAGATACAAGCATAATATATACAATAGGAATTATGTACAATTGTGTGACACACGGTTGGTACACAATGCATACAGTTATGGCCAAATTTGAGCTTTATAAGAAGAGACCAAATGTAGGAAATTGTATGATGTTTTCCATCATTAAATAAAGCTCTTACAGATGGTCAGCTTTCAATCACCATGTCTAAGGAAATCATGAAGATGAATTTCACCGTTACTTTACTGACATAACCCCTCTACATGGAGGATTAGCAAAAATATGTTCTTACGTCAAGTTGATGATGTGTTAGAAGACACTCAGGAAGAGTTCATTTAGCTTCTCCATGATCCACCAGACAAGAATGTTTTTCAGTCAAACTCCGTACCTAGCTTCCCGTGTTCAATGATGGAATCATATCCAGAATATTGTGATCGGGCAGTTCAAGTTCTTTTGCTTTTTTCTTAAACATATTCCTGCAAAATTGGGTTTTCTTCATTATTTGTTATAAAATCAAATTCAAGGAAATGACTGTCTGTGGAAGATGACTTAAGGTGTGCACTAGCTGCAACCTAGCCAAGGATTCATGAGCTGATTTATAAAAAACAGCTAATAAAACGTCTATTGAGGAATATAAAGCGACATAATGTTTTTGCAACTTATGAAAAGTTTTATGCATAGCTGTATTGTGATATTTTTGTTTTGTTCATACAGGTTTTTTATTAATATGTTCTTGCAAGTACTTGCAAGCTCAAAAATAGGGCAAGTATTATGAAGATAGTTTATGCTTACAATACATATAAATATAACATTACCATAACGTTTTCCTATGTATTTTACTTAAATAACAAAAGTGCTGAAAGGAATGTTTTCTGTTCTCATATGAATAGGCCAACAGTTTATTCAACATAACAATAGAAGACATTTTACATGAATATATTTTATTTTCTTTTTTTTTCTTTTTTTTTGGCGGAAAAATATTTTATCAATTTTGCTGGATTAACTTATTTCGTTGTAGGGTTTCCTAGGTGAAAAAGTGACTGGAAAATGGGAAAGAGACACGAAAGGGTGGAAACCACTGTTCTAATGCTTTAGCATTGCTCAAAGTTTCTGAGGCATAAGTTGATATTGGTATGACCATCTGATTAAATACTTCTTTTTAGAAAAATGGCGTTTTACATTTGATATTTCCCTTTGTTTGCCAAAAAGCTCTCCCTCCCGTGCTTATACTTTTTTTTCTAAATTTCGGTCTCATTACCTGGGAAAACACTTACGGTCCTTCCTAAGTATGTATATTCATTAACAATCTATATGGGGTTGTCCTTAACACTTAGTTGTTGTCTGAGTTTTACTAATTTATTGTTCAGTCCTACATTTTTGTTTTCTATTATAAAATATCATATGATCTTTTGCAATTCCCCCATTCATTCACTGAATCGAAATGAGTCATCTGTAAATCTCAAGTTTTTAAGGTATCATCTTTTGATGTTATATCCTACATTTTCCCAATCTATATTCTTAAAAACTTTTACGGGGTATGCTGTGTATAATTCAGGAGTGGTGGGGCCTCATTGCTAACTACTTTCTCAATCGGAAGTGTCTTATTGTCCATATGTGTTTTTAAACTTACTGTACTTACATAAGATTTATTTATTTATATATATATATATATATATATATATATATATATATATATATATATATATATATATATATATATGTATATATATATATATATATATATATATATATATATATATATATATATATATATATATATATATATATATATATATATATATATATATACATATATATATATGTATATGTATATATGTATATATATATATATATATATATATATATATATATATATATATATATATATATATATATATATATATATATATATATATATATATATATATATATATATATACTGTATGTATATGTATATATATAGATAGATAGATAAATGTATATATATATATATATATATATATATATATATATATATATATATATATATATATATATATATATATATATATATATATAGATAAATGTATATATATATATATATATATATATATATATATATATATATATATATATATATATATATATATATAGATAGATAGATAGATAGATATATATGTATATATATATATATATATATATATATATATATATATATATATATATATATATATATATATATATATATATATATATATATATATATTGTCTGTTGACTTGGGATAGACAAGTACTACCTTACAGATCATTTGTTCATTATAAATGTCTAAATCCCCTTTTAGGAACTGGTGCTACAATAGCATAAAAAGTAAAATATAATCTTTTGGATAAATAATTTTTCCCTGGTTCTTGTGAAGTATGTTTTAAAATCATATTGGACCATTGGGCTGACCCCAAGAAATATATTTAAGTACAGCTGTTAATAAAAGTGTGAGATCAGTATGAGGAAGGAAAAAATGGTTTAATTGGCGTATGGTATCGATCCATTCCTGGTGATAGTGAGTAAAACAGTAGAGTCTGAGGTAAGTTTCATATAAAAAAGAAAAGTTTCAAATTTTAATGTCCATCTTATAGCATCATTTAGTGATATAAGTTTCACAATTTCTTAATTGGTGGAACACCACCTCAACCTTTAAGAACATGAAAGGTAATTGGAGAGACTACATAGAATACTAGTAAAAAGAAAGTAACTGGAATATATATATCCATTGCCTGAAGGATGGTTCAACTGTTATCATTTACAGTGAGCCGGGCAAGGACAAAACCATTGGCTGTACAAAATCCTGATTACTAGCATTCCAAACATTTATAGCTTAAGGGACGGACTGTGGTCTCTTACTTGATGATAAGTTCCCTAAAAGTTATGAATATTATGCTATCTGTGTAGGAGGTAACTCATGAAAATGAACATTCTGCAGATAGCAGCGCTTTACTTTGTAACTGAGTAGAAAGGTGAATGCAACTAACTTTATTTCAATAGATAGCGAGTTTATATACAGCAGGTTCAGGACAAGATGGCTACAAAAACAATCAAATACAATAATTCATGAACATTAACCGTGAGGTGTGGAGCAAGATATACGATAAAAAAAAAAAATAACGATACGTTGTAAGAGGCTGTGCAAAACACGTGCAGCACAATACCAATAACCATAGTGATGTGGATGTAGCAGCTAGGAACCTTGAACCTGGATCCCTCATCAAACGAATATAGATTTGTTAATGATGTGTTATCGGATATGAGAAGGCTATCCAGTAAGACCAGGTAGAAATAGGAAGCTTCGGGAGATGAGAAGATCTCCGGATACACGGATTTTTTGTGGTCTAAGGAAAACTAGTAAACAATTCCTAATGTACTGTGTAGAAAAATACGAATTCATCTGATACTCGGATATACATGGTATAATTTATTCAGTTGTACTACTAATACTATTACTTTTACTACCAATGTTAGTAGTAGTAGTAGTAGTAGTAGCAGTAAAGTATCACCAAGCTGCAACCCATCAGACGCAAAAAAAAAACGTTGCTTCATGTTTATATTATTTCAGACCATCACTTAACTAATTCACAAGGAATATTTTAAACCTACAACGAAATATAAAGTATATTATACAATATTTTCTCATATTTAAGTATTCAAAGTGCAAATATTTACCCAAAAACGAAGTGCCTTTTTTTTTGCAAACCGATTAACTTGACAAAATAAGATAAATAAAATCTAGAGTTGCTCCGTTTTAGTAGTTTATTCACTTGAATAACTCAGCTTCTTAGGCTCCAGGATCAACAATATATTATCATTACGAACAATATCCTGCTTGTAAATGCTTCCTCTCTCTTCATTTCCTTAATATACGAAATAACAGCTCGTAATTGAATCCCCAAAGGCGTAATTCTTGTTTAATTTCGTCCCCTTGGAAAATGTTCATGAGAAAAATAAGAGAGAAACAGAGAAAAACAACTTAATGAGAGCTAATAAGCTGGAAATTACTTTTATGGAACAAAAGCGTTGGGAAATATCATTTAGGCTGAGGCATTATGTTAATTGCGAGATTTAAAGAGCAAAGAACAACCAATTACCTCGCAAGTCGCTATTAAGTTGTCGATGACGATCGATAGGAAAATTTTGTTGAAAATATATCTGAAAATATCAATGTTATTATTATTTTTTTTTTTTTTTATTTAAAAGTGTAAGAATAATATAGATTTAGTTCGGGGTAATCCAATTTATTCGTTGCTACTGATTAAGGTCAGTGAAGTAAAACCGCTTAATTTTTCAGTAGGTTCTTTGCATAAGGTTAATGTTATAGGTTTAATATTTAAATGTTACTCATATATAGCAAAGGAAATAGACAATGTTTATTAATGAGGATATAATTTGAAAAACAATTACGTGTTTTTTTTTTTTCATGTTAGAAGACGAATTAACGTGATTTAAAATGATTATATCTTTCAATTGATATAGTAAAAATGTTCGCTATCCCTTATAACGCTTCATGTGTTATAAACTGCATACCATATCCTCCTATGAAGCATCAAAGGATTAATTATAAAACAAAAAAATCGGTGTTAAACGAACTAGTATTTTATCTATTTCTATGTTTGTTACACTTCCTTTGCGATCTGCATATTTTATGCAAATGGTTTACTTTCTTTAATAAATCCAATTTTCAAGAATAAGAATGCTTTTGATATCATGTCTATCGAAAACATCTTTACTTTGTCTCTCGAAAGCATTATTATTATTATTATTATTATTATTATTATTATTATTATTATTATGGAGTGCCTGCATGTACCGTCAAGCAAGAGACCTGTAACCGTAGGCAATGAAATACGACAGTACAGAGGCTAAAGCATTACCTAAGACTTGAAAACAATTGGTTGATTTGGAGGTGTCCTTCTCATGGGAGATATGCTTACCATAACAAAGTTCTATCCTTATCATAAAAGAAACCACTGAACAATTACAGTGTAATAGTTAACCATTTGATTGAAGAAAATTTGTCTGGAGATCTCATTATTGTCAAGTGTATGAAGAGAGGAGAATTCAGTGTTTATTTAATTTAAACTTGCTTTACTTTAGGTACTACTTTTCTGGTCCTATGCAGCAGGGAACCCCTTACTCTCTACAGGACCTTTGCAATCATTTTATAATGTCTATTTTATGACAGATTGAATTCCACACCTCATTTTTCACATTTATTGTCAAATCCACACTACATTTATTGTCAAATCCACACTATCGAATCACTTTGAAAACAAGGTCTTCAGTTTCCTCTGCTGCTGCGTGTCAATATAACTACCTACTTTGAATTTGAATAAAAGTAAATACTATAAGAGAAAGATAGTCGAATCAGCAACAGACTTAAAAAAGTTGTATCATCTCCTGAATCATATAATGGGAAATGTAAAAAACAAAAACTACCTGATGGATACAGTGACCAGGAACTAGCAAATAATTTTTCATGTATTCTTTAAAAGCAAAATTGAAAATATACCCAGGTCATTAGTAAATAATCAACATCAGATTAATGATACACCAGGTACACAGACAAAATTAATACGATTTAACAACATAACACTAGATGACATCACCAGAATTATCAAGAGAGCAAAGAAAACAAACTGCGCGATCGATCCTATGCCAATATTTGAAGTAATTGGGGAGAGAAACTTTTCTAGTCTAGCCAAAATAATAATGAGAATAGCAATTGCAAGCATTGATGAATGTAAGTTTCCTAAATCTGAGAAAATGGCTATAGTCACACCAGTTCTGAAAAATACACTGGACTACCAGGAATATAAGCTCATATAGACCTATTTCAAATCAATCCTTTGTCTCAAAAGTGCTTGAATGTGTAATTCTTGAACAACTCGTCACCCACTTAAAAGTAATAGAAGCTTTGCCTGACAACCAATTTACTTACAGAAACCTATACTATACGGAGACAGCCATCTGACCTGTTGTAAATGATATGCTAGAAATGATGAATGAAAATAAATGTAGTATCTTAATACTGCTTGATCTTAGTGCTGCTTTTGATACAGTTGTGCATGAATTGCTACTAAATGACCTACGGTCCATCGGTGTTGAAGATCAAGACTTCGAATACCTAAAAGACTACTTAGTTCGGAGAAATTACTGTGTACAAATTGGTAATTCTTATTCATCATAGGAACCCTTAAACAGAGGGTTACCCCTAGTGAGAGTACTTGTCCTAATCTTATTCTACATCTATACTATTAGTCTCTCGAAAATGCTACAAAGGCATGGCGTGAAGTTTAAACTATTTGCAGATGACACACAATTTTAGTTCTCCATAAATGATATATATAACACTACTGAAGCTCTAAACCAAATCCTTGATAGTATTAGAGAATGGATGACATTTAAACAACTAAAATTAAATAAGAAAAAGACTGAATTCATGGCAGGAGAAACAGCGTGAGAAACTTAGGTGATATTCAAATGAACATAAATAATGACTCGGTGCCGATATCTAGTAAAGTTCGAGATCTAGGTGTATTTCTTGACTGTAACCTGTCTCTGAACGTCGAAATAAATAATGTAATAAAAACTGCTGGTTATCATCTAAGAAATATTGCGTTTATAAAAAAACACCAGGACGAAAATTCATTAAAGAAACTTGTGATAAACTGTGTTATTACCAGGATTGACTACTGCAACTCTTACCTATTACAATTTGCCAATAGGGCAACTTATGAAATTACAAAACATAATAAACAGAGGAGCAAGACTGATAAGAGGTGTCCCACCTAGAGAAAGGATCACCTCTATACTAATCGATCTACACTGGCTGCCGATTAAAGCGAGAATTGAATTGAAAACATGTACAATAACCCACCAAGTTATCAGAACCGGGCGTCAAAAATACTTAAGAGAACTGCTACATATTGCAAAGCCAACAAATCATGTCTACACCAGAATAGTTTCAGATGGATTAAAATTGTTGGAACCTAGATTTATGGCTACTTTGGGCTCCAGAGCCTTTAAATATGCGGCCCTGAGACTATATAATAAGCTCTCACGAAACATTCGAATGATTGAAGACATTAAGGCTTTCAAGAGGAAACTGAAGACTTTCTTATTTCACGAGTCCTTCGACAGTGACTTATTTAACAGTAAATGAGCAATATGCCATATGAAACGTTAAATATTCTGGAACGAACCAGGTAAAATGACAGTGGAGGTCCTGTAGAGAGCGGGGTTCCCCTACTGTATGAGACCGGAAAAGCAGCCATCAAAATAAGTAGGTAAGTAAGTTTCGGAAAACTAGTTTAATAGTTTAAAGACCGCTCATGAATGACAGAGGCAAAGAACTGTGACATAGCCCTATCAACCAAGACAATAAGATAAACGCCAAACACCCCTCTCCACCCAAGCTAGGACTAAGGAGAGACAGTCAATGACGGCTCATGACTCGGCAGATAGACCTATAGGGTTCCCCAAACCAGTCATCCTTTTGTTCACAAGGATGGAAAGGTTGCAGAGACCAAAGGAACTAAGGAGTCTGAGCGAGACTGGAACATAAGTCTAGCATTCACTAGTCAGTGCCGTTCCCACATCGGCCACCACAACCCTTTAGAATGTTTAGATGGAGCTTATTGTAGTCTTGGGGCCGCATATTTAAAGGCCTACTGTGGACATATATTTAGGTTCCAATGATTTGAGATCATCTGTAACTATTCTCATGTCAACACAATTTGTTGGCTGCACAATATGTAGCAATCCTCATAGATATTTAGGACGTCCAGTATTGATAACTTAATGGGTTATTACACATATTTTAACCTCAATTCTTCCTTTAAATGGCAGCAATTGTATATCAAATAGTGTAGGAGTGATCCGATTATGTTTTGCAATTTCTTAAGTTGAAATTTTTTTATAAATTGTAGTAAATGGAGTTACAGTAGTCAATCCTGTTAATAACACAGTTTTCCCCAAGTTTATTCAGATTAGGTTAATCCAAGTTTGTTCCAAGTTTCTTCAGAGAATGTTCATCCAGGAACTTCCTTGTGTAAATGATGTTTCTAAGATGATAATCAACCGTTTATACTACATTATTTACTTTCGGAATTGAAAGATAAGTTACAGTTAAGATATAGTCATAGATCACGTACTTTACTAGATGTTAGGGCAGAGTTGTTATTTATGTTTATTTGAATATCTCGTTAAGTTTTTTAGGCTGTACTTCATTCCAACCACCATTAACTCAATCTTATTTTCCTTTAATTTTAGTGGTTTGATTGTCATCTATTCTCTAACACTGGCAAGAGTTCGGTTTAGAGTTTCAGTAGCGTCATCTATATCATTTATGGAGCTACTAGAATTTTACATCATCTGTATGCCTTTGTAGTAATTTCGATAGACCAATAGTATATACACAGAATAAGAGTGGGACGAGTACACGCCGGTGAGGTATCCTTCTGCTTGATGGTTCATATGATTAATAAAAGCTCCAACAGGTGTCTGGAGCCTTGCCCAATCTACTACAGAAGAGAGAATCTTCATTATGTCTATCAAACGCTTCTTCACAATTTCAAAAGCACTTCCACTATGTTTGTCGAAAGTATCTTCCCCTAGTTAAGACTTTCTTCCAATCATACATCACCACATCAAGCCATCTACTTTACAACTCATTTGACCTTCCACGCCTAACAGGTTCGTT
>NC_090733.1:34775692-34780692 GCF_036898095.1 Palaemon carinicauda
TATATATGGCTTATTTGAAATATGAAAGAAACACGTTTAAATGTGCAAAAAAATTATCATTAATCGAATGCCAAGTCCCGAACCTACCAATTAGCTAGGATGGTGAAGATGGGTTGATTTGAATTCTAAGTACAGAAAACCTGAATTTGACAGGTATATGTATAGAAGAATTGTCATTGACTTTTATCTTTCTTCGTGGCAGAATGGTATGGTCACTGGCATACAGATATCTTGGCGAGGGTTCAATTCCCCACCGGTCCGATATCATAGTCTTTGAGCGGTTCTGCCTTGGGCTCTGATCCCGAGGTCGTTAAGAAAATCCAGACTTTAATGTATTAATATATATGGCTTATTTGAAATATGAAAGAAACACGTTTAAATGTGCAAAAAAAAATTATCATATATATATATATATATATATATATATATATATATATATATATATATATATATATATATATATATATATATATATATATATATATATATATATATATATATATATATACATATCTATATATATACATATCTATATATATACATATATATATATATATATATATATATATATATATATATATATATATATATATATATGTGTGTGTGTGTATATATATATATATACTATTGCGAAGAGATTACAATTCAAGGTTATAAAATATGCTATTAAATTTCCTTTTCTCAAATACATTTAGCCAAATGAAACGGAAGTATAATTTTCATTCATAAACAGCAGAACTTTGTGTTTTTCTGTATTATGATATAAAACGCCTAAAGTTAACCTCATTATTGATATAAATTATGAGTATTGAAGGTATAAGGGTAACCATAAGAATTATATATCATCTCCTGGTCTTGTATGACTAAGTAGCAGGAATTTGCCATTTCGAAATATATATATATATATATATATATATATATATATATATATATATATATATATATATATATATATATATATATATATATATATATATATATATATATATATATATATATATATATATATATATATATATATATAATATATATATATATATATATATATATATATATATATATATATATATATATATATATATATATATATATATATATATATATATATATGTATATATATATATATATATATATATATATATATATATATATATATATATATATATATATATATATATATATATATATATATATATATATATATATATATATATATATATATATATATATATATATATATATATATATATATATATATATATATATATATATATATATATATATATATATATATATATATATATATATATATATATATATATATATATATATATATATATATATATATATATATATATATATATATATATATATATATATGTATATATATATATATATATATATATATATATATATACATTAGGTTTTGTGGATCCAAAAGAAAAAGTGCAAATTTCTATTTCATCAAAAGAAAATAAAAATCATATTGGAAATATGAATAATATGATAGGATATTAAACATGACCGAATAACCTTAACCCTTATGAGGAAAAGAAATAAATTTCATATCGTTTTAATGAACAGAAGATATAAAATTGAGATTATCTTACCACTTGTACATATTTTATTTGGATACCACAGCAATAACTAGATGCAGTCTGTAATGCTCTGTTGAATAATATGATCAGATTCAAATGTAAGCTTTTCCAAAATCTGAAAAAAAAATCAATAAGCTCCGTTCCTTTATCACTTACTTTTGTAAATATCTACATCATCTAAATATCTTTCCAATATTTTTTTTATTTTATCCGCGCAAAGCTAGCAGTTCATTTATATTAGTTAGGTTTTCCAAAATGTTAACAGCTTTAGCTTCTGAGAACATCTGATAACACGATGCCCTTATAGATAATGTATAACGGGTCCCTGTAGTTAGGATTGTTTGCATGCAGAAAGTCTCGTCGGTTTATTGAATACAGGATTCCCACCCAATAATAAAATAATCCTTCGATCTGTTGGAAGGACAGGCTTCAAATAAACGAATAAAAACAAAAATATTCTGATATATCATGATAAATAACACTGAAAATTATTAACTTTTAAAGGAACAGTTTTTTACAGTGTATACCTTGATTAGATTAAAAAAAACATAAAGTTGACACGAGCTTTGACACAAAGTATAGGAAATAGTTAACGCAAATGTCAAATCCTTCCGTCTCTTTTATATTTTTGTTTCTCTTTGATTTTGGCCAGTATTTTTGTAAAGAACTCCCAAAAATAAACACACACACCCACGCCCACAACCACACACACACACACACACAGTTACACACACACAAACACACACACAGACACACAAATATATATATATATATATATATATATATATATATATATATATATATATATATATATATATATATATATATATATATATATATATATATATATATATATATATATATATATTGATGAGCCAGGAGTAGGTTATATACACTTTGGCGTGTATATAAACTCGATGTTTATATACACGCCAAATCCCGGTAAGAAGGTCACGAAATACGACAGGCTATTTCATGTCCAACTGGATACCGGTTCCGTTAACAGTTAATAAAAAAAAAAGCAGAAATGTTGATGCAAGTTGCTGTCAGTGCAAGGGGAGAGCGAAGATACAAAGGATAATATATACAAAATAGAGAAAGGTCGTTACTATGTATGATCGTGTGACACACGGGTGGTACATGGCTCCACCACTAAAAATGATATGTTGTACATGTTAAATAGGGCGCCCTAATCTAGAGAGGCGAACTGTAGGCCAGTCATCCTGCAGGAGATAAGCATGTTTCAACGATCAATGGAGACCCAGTCTTCTTTGCCACTAATGTCGGATCACGAAGACAGGGCCCATGTAAGGGGGCGTTACCCGTGGCTTGTTAATGTCATTGCGTAGGAGAACGTGCTTTGCAGAGTGCAAGTCTGTCAGTTGGTGATGTGGCGGGATGTTGCAAAACAACCCACACACCCTTGATAACTCTAACAGACAATTGTCTCCACAAAGCAAACTTTCCCCTTACGTAATCTACAACCAGACTCTTAGACAAAAAGGACAAAATAAACAAAACAAAACATAACCTTAATACTATATTTCCTACAACCACAATACTTAACATGGAACCATTCACAATCCAAATAATAATCACACTTACAACTAATCATACACTTAACACAAAATAGACATTAATCATACCACCATTCAAATAAACCCTCAAAATAACTAAAGCTTAAAACTAAACACTAACAAAACGTAAACACTACACATAAAAAAAACAACATTTGAATAAACACAAAAACCCTAACAAAACTTAAGTCAACCGCACACCAACACCCAAATAAATATCTGTGTTCATATATTTTTATAGAAACCAACACTGTCTATACACACAAGCCCAACTGTCTTTTATAGCACAACACCACTATATGAAACCCGAAGACTGTCTTAGATTTCCATAACGGCCTTAACTCCTCGGGGTCATCATCATCATCATCATCATCATCATACGAAATCTTAATTCACAGGCCTAGGTCATCAACATTTCAGCAATCCAATAAAACATTCCAAACCAAATCGTAATACAGGCCTAATCATCAACAATACATCCACTTTTTGAAAAACTTTGGTCTCTCCAAAGGAGGAATCACGGCCTGCCAAAATAAAAAAAGAAAAACACTTATGAACACTCCTAACTAACTGAACTATCGCACTATAATCAAAGACAAATAATAAATTGTTTCTATCATTCACAATCACGATAAGCAAATATAAACAAAACTGTAATTACTTTTTAAAATATAATCACACTTCCACGCTGGTAAAAAATTATATAAAATTGTAATCCAGCACTCACAAACGAACTGTCTCAAGCTGCAGCCAAATCAAAATAAGCATTCACCCAAGACATTCACCACTGTCGTAACCTAACTAAAAACATATACAAACAATCTCATTTGCACCATCAGTCTTTCTCACCACCAACGATCGATACACTAACTACTTTCTCGCTCGCTAACACAAATCTCTCTCTCTCTCTCTCTCTCTCTCTCTCTCTCTCTCTCTCTCTCTCTCTCTCTCTCTCTCACTCTCTCTCTCTCTCTCTCTCAGGATTTGATAAAAATCAAAAATCAAAATAAAGCAAAAATAAATCCTCCACAGTGATGCTCCACTGGGGGCATGTAAGTCTGGTGGCATGGAGTAAATTTTCCCATGAAGGGACGTATGCACTGGAGATCGTCGGAGGAGGTTGCAGATGGAAAAATTTGGCGGGGACGACCAACGGTTCACATACACCATTTCAGCTGCCAAGACGTCCAGGGCTTCTTTAGGAGTGGTCCTTAGTCCTAGGAGGACCCAGCGAAGCTGAGTAAACCAGTTGGAGTCCTTGCAGCGGGACATCAAACCTGCTTTGAGGGTGTGACGAAAACGTTCAACCATTCCATTGGCAGCAGGGGTTGTAGGCAGATTCGCTAATGATGTACACAATTTAGAGGTGAAAGTGGTACCCTTGTCAGAAGTAATATGATAAGGGATACCAAATCTTGCTATCCATCCTGAGAGAAAGGCAGATATACATGAGGCGTATATTGCAGCTTCCATCGAAATGGCCAACGAGTGGAGCAGTCGATGATGGTAAAAATTTAACGATGTCCTTTTGATGTGAGTAGGGGTCTACAACGTCGAAGTGAATGTGGGCGAAAGAACACTGAGGTTAAGGAAAGGTGCTCACTCCTGAATCCGTGTGTCGATGTACATTGAATTTTTTTCAAAAAGTACAGGCGCCGACCCAATCCTTAGCATCCTTAGTAATGCCGTGCCAAATTAAATTCGTCTTCTGCAGGTGTGCAGTAAAACGGCGCGAGGGATGCGAAAGGCCGTGAATGAAATCAAACACTTGTCGGCGCATGAGTGCAGGAATCCACGGTCGCAGTCTACCAGTATTGACGTTACA
>NC_090733.1:34790692-34800692 GCF_036898095.1 Palaemon carinicauda
AGAGCTATATGTGTATGAGATCGGGAGGAGGGGTAGATGGGGATAGGTTGGGCATGCTCTTCGCACTCCTCAAGAAAGATTAGTTCACCAATCGTTCAGCTGGGGTCTAAAAGGAACTGAAAGAGTTGAAAGACCCAGGTTTATATGGCTGAGGACTATGAAGCGCGAAGTATTAGATAATGAATGTAGAAGTATTGAATAGAAAGCTCTTGATAGGGACGACTGGCGAAATCTAACCGAGGCCCTTGGCGTCAATTGGCGTAGATTATTATTAATATTATTATTATTATTATTATTATTATTATTATTATTATTATTATTATTATTAGCTAAGCTACAACAGTTGTAAAAAAATATGGATACTATGAGCCCAATGGATCCAATGAAGAAAGGATATGGAGAAACGGATACACTATTGCGATTGAGTGTACCCTGAAGCAAGAGAACTTAACCCAAGACAATCCAAGATCGTGGTACAAAGGCTATGGTACTATCCAACACTAAAGAACAATGGTTTGATTTTCGGGTTTCAATTTCCACGATTACCTGCTGACCATAAGTAAAGTTCTCTTTTATCTTTACCAAGTGGAAAGCAGCCACTAAACAACTCCAATTAGGTAATGAAGAAGAATTTTGGGGTTATATTAGTGTTGCCAGGTGTCTCAGGAAAATAGGAGAATGTGTAAACTTTAGGGTACGCTATCCGATTTATGAGAAAAAATAGTGGGAATAATTTTTAGGTATAAAGGGGTCCAATATAATACTCTGACGGGCCGAGAGAGGAGTTGTGAACTCAAAGGCAGATTGAAAACGACTGAGTTATTTATTAAGGAACACTCTTCTTTTTATACAAAACCTCAAGGCAACAGGACATGACCTGTTTGAGAGACAGATAATGTTACTGAGCAAAACGGAGACATGATCATTCAGGTTCTATTCAGTGCGAGGGAAGAGCGCAGATACAAGCATAATATATACAAAATAATTATGTACAATTGTGTGACACACGGTTGGTACATGACTCCCCCCCTAAAAATGACATACTGAACATGTTAAATAGGGCGCCCTGATCTAGAGAGGCGAACTGTAGGCGGGTCATCTGGCTGAAGATAAGCAGGTTTTAGACGATCAATGGAGACCCAGTCTTCTTTGCCCCGAATGTTTAGGAGGAATGCTTTCGGACTGCGTAGGATCACAAGGAAAGGGGACGTGTAAGGGGGCGTTAGTGGTGGCTTGGTGGTGTCGTTGCGCAGGAAGACGTGCGTTGCAGAGTGCAAGTCCGTTGGTATGTGATGCTTCGCTGGGGACTAGTAAGTCTGGCGGCACGGAGTAAATTTTCCCACGACGTGACGTATGCGCTGGAGATCGTCGGAGGAGGTCGTAGAAGGAAAAAATTCGGCAGGGACGACCAACGGGTCGCCATACACCATTTAGGCTGCCGAGACGTCGAGGGCGTCTTTAGGAGTGGTCCTTAGTCCAAGGAGGACCCAGGGTAGCTGAGTAAACCAGTTGCAATCCTTGCAGCGGGACATCAAAGCTGCTTTGAGGGTGCGATGAAAACGTTCAACCATTCCATTGGCAGCGGGGTTGTAGGCCGTTGTCTGATGTAGGGTGATGCCCAGGAGATTCGCTGATGACGTCCATAATTGAGAGGTGAAAGTTGTTCCCCTGTCAGAAGTAATATGCTCAGGGATACCGAATCTTGAAATCCATCCAGAGAGTAAGGCAGATGTACATGAGGCAGACGTTGCAGTTTCCATGGAAATGTCTTCAGGCCAACGAGTGGAGCGGTCGATGACGGTAAACAGGTAACGATGTCCTTGTGATGTAGGTAGGGGGCCTACAACGTCGACGTGAATGTGTGCAAAACGACGCTGAGGTTGAGGAAAGGTGCCCACTCCTGAATCCGTGTGTCGATGTACATTGGAAATTTGGCAAGAAGTACACGCACGGAACCAATCCTTATCATCCTTAGAAATGCCGTGCCAAATGAACTTTGCCTTCAGCAGCTGTGCAGTAGAATGGCACGAGGGATGTGAAAGGCCGTGGATGAAATCAAACACCTGTCGGCGCATGGGAGCAGGAATCCAAGGTCAGGGTCTACCAGTACTGACGTCACAGAGGAGGGTGGTGTTGGAGTCTTCGAGGGGAAAATCCTCCCAACGGAGGGACGTGCAGGATGTCCTACAAGCTTGATACTCTGGATCCTGTCGTTGGGCTTCAGCCAGGGCGTTGTAATCCAATCCCAGTTGAACGGCAGCCAACGTGTTTCTTGACAGGGCATCGGCAACGGGATTCATTTTCCCAGGGACGCATTGGAGTGTGCAATTGTATTCAGCCACGGCGGAAAGATGTCAGCGTTGACGGGCAGACCAGGCGTCAGACTGTAGAGTGAAGGCGTGCACCAGAGGCATGTGGTCTGTACGAATGACGAAGGGCGTACCTTCTAAGAAATGGCGAAAGTGATGGACAGCCAGCAATTCTCGATCGAAGGTAGAATAACCCGATTCTGCCTTGGATAGTTTTCTGCTGAAGAAGGCCAATGGGCAGGGCGAGCCTTTGACCACCTGCTCGAGTACTGCACCAATAGCGACGTCACTGGCATCGGTGGAGAGAAGGAGAGTGGCGTGTGAGATAGGAAAAGTGACACCCGCAGCAGTTGATAGGGCCTTCTTTGCATTGCAGAAGGCCGCTTCTTGAAGGGGACCCCACTTCAGGTCCTTTGGCTTGTCCTTGAGGGAGGCGTAGAGGGGAGCAAGAGTGGCGGCAATGGCTGGCAGAAAACGGTGATAATAGTTGATCCTGCCCAAGAATTCCTGCAGAGCTTTGACGGTCGAGGGCGTGGGGAAATTCTGAACGGCTGCTACCTTCTCAGGGAGGGGATGGACTCCTTCAGGGGTGATACGGTGCCCTAAGAACGACACTTCGTTGGCGCCAAAGGTACTCTTGTCGTACCGGACTACAAGGCCGTTTTGTTGCAGGCGATCGAGCACGATGCGCAGCGTGACGGAGGTGTTCCTCTTTTGAGAGGAGAACACAAGTATGTCGTCCACATAACATACACAGAAAGGGAGGTCCCCTAAGATGCCATCCATGTGACGTTGAAACGTTGCCCCAGCATTACGAAGGGCCAAAACAGGAGTAATTGAAGGTGTATGTGCCAAAACGGAGTGGTGATGGTGGTCTTGGGGATGTCTTCTGGGTTCATAGGCACCTGATAATACCCCTTCAGGAGGTCGAGCGTAGAGAAAACCTTCGCTTTGTGCAGGTAGGAGGTTACATCGGCAATGTTTGGGAGGGGGTAGGGATCCGGTTCTGTTTGAATGTTCAGGCGCCTGTAATCCCCCGCACGGACGGAGGGAGCCGTCTTTCTTCAGAACGATGTGTAAGGGTGACGACCATGGGCTGCAGGCCTTTTGGCAAAGGCCCATTTTCTCCATTTCGGCGAACGTCTGTTTGGCGGCTGCCAATCGTTCCGGTGCTAGACGTCTGAATTTTGCGAAGACTGGGGGTCCCGTCGTCTTGATATGGTGATAAATACCGTGCTTGGCAGGAACCGTGGGCGTTTGGCGAAGTTCTGGACGGAAAACTTCCATTTACGACGTGACGAGGTGGGCGTAGGCATCCGTGGGTGCGCTGATGAGGAGAGCGTTAGAGGGGGCGGGTTGAAGAGGTGTCGACAAGTACGAGTCTGCGTGACCAATTGTCGGTGGGCGATATCGACCAGAAGGTGGAAATAAGAGAGGAAATCCGCACCGAGGATTTGCATTGTGACGTCAGCTATGAGAAACTTCCAATTGAATTTACCGTTTCTGAACGATAATGTGAGGTTTTCGTAACCGTAGGTGGGTATCGCAGATCCGTTGGCAGCTACCAAGTGGACGTCAGCAGATGTAGACAGACTACATTGTGCCTTGAAGAGTTCCTTGGAAAAAGAGAACGACAAGCACCCGTGTCTACCCAAAAATTGCACACCCATTCCTGCATCCTGTAAAAAGAAAAGATTATGGGAGGCCACCGCCACAAGCTATGGCCTACTTACACGTTTTTTTGGCCACTGACAATCTTTGGCATATTTCTTCGTGGTTGCCCCGAATCTGAAGTGGTAGTAGCAAAACTGCGGCGGATGGGAGGTAGTAAGTGGCTGTAGAAGTCATTCGTTGGGGAGCGAGCGATTGGTGGGTGGTTGGCGGCTTTGTCTCCGCTTCGGCACGTCATGGGGTAGGCGTGTATGTCCTACGGCATTCATGTCTGCTTCAGTTGTCGTTGAATAGGCATCCTCGTCGTCAGGGGTGGAGGCGTTGATGGAGGTCTTGAAGTGGCTGTCCATAAGGGCGTCGGCTTTGGTCATCAAGTCCTTTATGGGTAAACTATCGACATCGGGTATGGCAGCGCGCACAGGTTCAGGTAAACAGCGTATCCAAAGGGCACGGAGTAGGTTCACCTCACGAGGAGAGCCGTCTGCGGCAGGTTGAAGGCAAGCGATATTGGTCATTTCCCTGAGGGCAAGCGAAGCCCTTTGGTCCCCCAACGGTTGTTGCAAGAGCTGAAAAAGCTTTGCTGTACGGGCGGCTGGCGACTGCAAGTACTGCTGCAGAAGGTATGATTTGAGGTCGTCATACGCTATTGGGGTGTCTCCTTGTTCACAAAGCCAGTCAGATATTTCTGGGAAGGTGTCCTCGGGTATCGCCGCGAGAAAATAATCCGCTTTGGTGGTTGAGCGAGTCGCGCCCCCTGATACGAAAGTGGACTTCAGCGCGTTGAAACCAAGCGAACGCTTCTCCGCTAGCGAACAGTGAAAGTTTCAATGGAGCGGCCGCAGTGCCAACTGCTGAGGTAGAGTCCGCCTCTGTCATATTACCAACGATGGAGGGGCGAGGGAGGTGGGGGTGGAAGGCAGTGGGAGCGAGTCGACTTCCGGGGTCACCAATGTGACGGGCCGAGAGAGGAGTTGTTAACTCAAAAGCAGACTGGAAAACGACTGAGTTATTTATTAAGGAACACTCTTCTTTATATACAAAACCTCAAGGCAACAGGACATGACCTGTTCGAGAGACAGATAATGTTACTGAGCAAAACGGAGACATGATCATTCAGGCTCTTTTTAGTGCGAGGGAAGAGCGCAGATACAAGCATAATATATACAAAATAATTATGTACAATTGTGTGACACACGGTTGGTACAATACTATATGACCAGTCAAAGAACTTTTGTCTTAGTCGATATTGATCATAATTGAACAGACTTATTATACCGATGTATTGTCTGAAAGGAAATATATGTTAGGAAATTGCGACCTTTAAAGGCTAACACAAAAAATGGCTATATAATTCTGTAAGTCATTTCATTTTTGGTTGATCGATGATATATATATATATATATATATATATATATATTGCATATGCAGATGATGCTACTCTCTTTGCATCAATTCCATCCCCTGAATGTAGATCTAAGGTTGGTGAATCCCTTAATAGAGATTTAGCTAGAATTAGTGCATGGTGCAAATTATGGGGTATGAAGTTGAATCCTAACAAAACTCAAAGTATGATTGTAAGTAGGTCAAGGACGGTGGTTCCTCAACATCCGGATCTCAGTATTGATAATGTTTCCTTAAATATGTATGACTCTTTCAAAATTTTAGGTGTGATTCTCGACAGTAAAATTTACTTTGAGAAACATATAAGGTCTGTGTCTTCTTCAATTTCACAAAAAATAGGCTTATTGAGAAAGTCTTCAAGATTTTCGGTGATCAATCTATTCTGAAGAAGTGTTTTAATTCTTTCATTCTACCTTGTTTTGAGTATTGTTCTCCTGTCTGGTCTTCAGCCGCTGATTCTCATCTTAATTTGTTGGACAGAAACTTACGGTCTATTAAATTTCTTATTCCTGATCTAGATATTAATCTCTGGCACCGTCGTTCAATTAGTTCATTATGCATGTTGCATAAGATTTTTCACCAAACTCTGACCATCCTTTACATTCAGATCTCCCTGGACAATTCTATCCTGTTCGTAATACTAGGAAGGAAGTTATTTCTAATAGCCAGGCCTTCTCCATCACGAGGCTCAATACTAAGCAGTACTCTAGAAGTTTTATTCCAGCTGTGACCAAGTTGTGGAATGATCTTCCTAATCGGGTGGTTGAATCAGTAGAACTTCAAAAGTTTAAAGTTGGAGCAAATGCTTTTTTGTTGACGAGGCGGACATGAGTCTTTTTATAGTTTATTTATGACATATTTGTTTTTGATGTTATTGATAGTTTATTATATGACATGTCTGTTTTGACGTTGTTTCTTATTTTAGAATGATTTATTGTTAATTTGTTCTCTTCATTTATTTATTTCCTTATTTCCTTTCCTCACTGGGCTATTTTTCCCTGTTGGAGCCCTGGGCTTATAGCATCTTGCTTTTCCAACTAGGGTTGTAGCTTGGATAGTAATAATATATATATATATATATATATATTATATTTGTGTGTGTGTTTTTTGAATGAGTATATATATATATATATATATATATATATTTGCGTGTGTGTTTTTTTAATGAGTAACGAGAACAGCATGTAAGGAGAGAAAGCAAAAAAAAAAGTTCTTGGTATGTCAAAGAACACATGAAATACCTAATAATAGGTACAGTATTTATATAAAAACAATCCTCGTTTTAACCATATTTTACATCTTATGATCGAATGTATATAATGAATTTGATTTCCTAGATTTTATAGCATTCATAGCAAACTCTTATACCTCGTATCAAGTCACAACTAATCCTTATAATGAATAGCTGTTGATGTCTTTGTACTTATAGCATCATGCTTTTCCAAATAGGTTGTAGCTCAGCATGTACTGATAATAATAATGTTAATGATGATGATGATGATGATGATGATGAGATGATGATGATGAGAGTAATCAAAACTGCTTTAGATAATATCAGAATCTCTTACTCTGTTCACAGAATCTTCAAAAAAGATGTTCCTTTCTCTTTCTGGCCAATGCTGATTTTACATACTGACAGAAATTGTTTTTCTTAGATAAAAAAATAAAAGGCTTTATACTTGAATAATTCTTTACGCATAATCCTCTGTAGGCTAAGAGTATCTCTGAAAAATAATATGTTTGTATGATCGTAGCAGAGATAAAAAACAACAATCTATGATATATTCGTTCGAATCTAGTTGTATATCTTAAACTTTTTTTTTTTAGCATCTAGGTATTCTTTCCTACATACAAGTGGAATATTCAAACATTTTAAAAACTACTTACAAATGATTAGATATATTTGTCTGTCAGAACCTCCCATTATATAAATTTCTATTTTTTATGGAAGAACATCGTCTGTTGACAACTTGGTTTGTTTTTACCTGTGACCTTATGTGATATTCTTGAAACTTTCCTTCGTGGCTTCACCCAGTTGATTCAGGTTTCCTTTCCTAGAAGAGTTGTTGAGATAAAGATTTTCAGTATTAGTTAATTAACGTTGATTGGTTCTTTTTTCATGAATTGAAGCTGAATATAAAGGAGCAAAATATCTTGAAGTTGAACATATATACAAAGAATTATGGATTTTGGCCATTATTTTTCTAACGTTTCTGTGTTTTCCTATCAAATTTAGAAAATATCAGCTTATCGGAAAATTATAGTAATATATATACTGAAGTGTAAAATATTGAATAGATGTAATTGAATGCACCAACAGAGATGGAAATGGAATATAAAATCTATATATATATATATATATATATATATATAAAATATATATATATATATATATATATATGTATATGTATATATATATATATATATATACAGTGTATATATATATATATATATATAAAAATATATATATATATATATATATATATACATATATATCACGAACCTTTGAAGAGTAAAACATGCTAAGTAAGAGCTGTAATGAGTAAAAGGATGGCATTAACACGCCGTCAAAGAACCAATATTTTATAAAATGAGAAAAGAAAGGACTGAAAGGTATTTATAAGACTATGCAAGCAGCCGCCAGTCACGGTGGCTAAACATCCTTTGTAAACGAGGCAAGAATAATTTACATTTCGGTTTTACAACCTTGAATATTGTTGCAACAAGCGGGGATTTTGTTCTTGCAAAATACATGCAACTTTACTTTCCTGGAGCTATCGCGGTGAACTTCCGACTAAGGCATATATTATGAAGGCTCCAGCTTTTCTGAATTTGCCTTCCCTCCCTTTATTTCATCTTTCTTCTTCTTTCTGGCTTTTCCTTCTCTCTCTTTATTTCCTATTGCTATTTTTCTCTTTCTCACTTTTCCCTCTCTTTATTTGCTTCCCATTTATTTCTTCTCTTTCTATGAATACATAATTGTGATGTTGAGTATCACATCTGATTTGATTTCTAAAATGCCACATTTGTATCGCGTTCGTCTGTTTTCGAGAACTTTATATATATAGTTATATATATAACTATGTATTTAGTTATTATAGATCTTCGTAAATTGATATTATTGTTTGTTATAGCGACTAATCCAATTATCAATATCATTTTGCAATTAATGAGGTTTTGTACACATCTGAGGCTTCGTCATTCCGTCTGCAATATAGATTTTATGAGTCTAGTGAATGACATTTTATTACACGAACCAAACTAACTTCCCTCAATAACACTCGTGCAATGAGTTCCATGAGTGTGTCATTAAACTGTGAAAAAAGATGACTAAATATGATGTAAAAAATGTTACTATAAGCACGAAACTTTATTATTATTATTATTATTATTATTATTATTATTATTATTATTATTATTATTATTATTATTATTATTATTATTACTTTCCAACCCAGGTTTGAAAAGTAGGACATTTCAACTTCTAGAGATTCATAAGGGAAAGTAGCCAAGTGATAAAAGGAAATAAGGAAATAAACTACAAGATGAACAATTAACAATCAAAATATATTATTTTAAGAATAGTGACCAAATGAAATAAAACTTTTATTTATACACTTTAAAAGCGTTAAAAAAAAAAAAAAAAAAAAAAAACAATAAGAAGAAAAATAAGATGGGATAGTGTTCCCGGGTGTACTACCAAGCAAGTGAACTCTACCTCAAGACAGTGGAAGACCATGGGACAGAGGCTATGGCACTACTCAAGACTCGAGAACAACGGTTTCATTTTGGAGTGTCCTTCTCTAAAGGAGCTGCTTACCATAGCTAAAGAGTCTCCTCTACCCTTACCAAGGGTGAAGTAGCCACTGAACAATTACTGCGCAGTAGTTAAACCCCTTGTGTTAAGAATTGTTTAGTGATCTTAGTGTTTGCAGGTTTATGATATAGGAGAATACAGTAGGTATAAAATTGGCCCTTCTATGTAGTATGAGCCTAGACAAAGGGAAAATGAGCCGTAACTAGAGAGAAGAGCCTATTGTAGTACTGTCTGGCCATTTAAAAGAGTCATAACTCTCTGACGGCAGTACATCAATGGGGAGCTGGTGCCCTGGCAACCTACTAACTACAGAGTTCTTAGGTTCGTAATATAAATGAAAACTATAACGGGCACTTGATGGAAGGCATATTTCCGCCACCTACACTTTTGTTTAGGACGGAAAAAAAAAAAAGTTGCGGGTATTTAATTCTAAAATACATATATTCATAGGTGGCAATAGAAAAAACGCGCACTTTGGCACTAGTTTCATGCAAATCAGTAAAAAAATGGTTACGATATGGCAAAAGACGTTCATGACCTTGACATGGCCATGGCCTTGACTTTTAATCCAATTAATCACCAAATATAATGAAGTTTTTCTTGGGATCATGGTCAAATCTTATCACAAAATTCTATAAGATTCGGTCGAATAGTTTTGGAGTTATGTAAATCACAAACACGATTACAGACATAGCCTATAAACAAATAAATAGACAAGCAAGGGTAATGATATCACTATTTCATGTATATCATAAGATAGGCAATAAAATTAAGTAAATTTTGACTTTCGTTATATGTAAAT
>NC_090733.1:34825692-34865692 GCF_036898095.1 Palaemon carinicauda
CCCTCATGATTGGAATCAGAATTTTTTTGAAAACCTTTTGTATTCAAGGAGTATAACTAGGTTAATCACATAGAAATTTAATCTAAGAAAAATTTATAGATTTGATAATAAGCGCCCAAACCGTAAGGGGAAACGATGGGTTCATTACTGAACATATTTTGATCATGTAATTCAGCAAATATATAACTGAATTACCGAAGCTATTGCTAATGACTAGTAAATTAAATGTTTAAAGATTGGAAGGTTATTTATGAACGGGAGAGGTAGATAGAGGCCAGTGACAATGCCCTAGAGGCAGTACAAAGCTTTAGGGACTAGTCATATATAGATACCATCATCTAGGACCAGAGAGCGTCAGGCAATGGGTGTTTATGTCTCAGCAGGTAGATATATAGGCTCTCGCAATATCCCCATTCTTAGCTTACAAGGATGGATTGGCTGCAAATACTACATGAAACCATCAAACTTGGGTGGGTCTTGATCTTCAGTCCAACAGATTGGCTAGCAGGGACTTACCATAAGGCTAATACATGATACTTTTCGTGGTGTGAATACCTTCATTATACTTAGAACAGCCAATTAAAACATTAAAGTAATGTACTGTTCATAATATAAATTATCGATACATTTTTATATTACAATCAGTATTCACTTCTGATGAATATATAGTTATTTGTTTGAGTGTGTTTATATATTTGTATTCTTATCTTAGTAAGGATGGCTGTATGTATTCTTTCTGAGATTAGGCTGTTTTTAATAAGATAATAAAATAAGCTACTGATGAACTCATATTTTAACAGGTGGGTCGTGGATATATATCCCTTTGCATTAACAAAATATAATTCTAATATATTCGATAATGAATCTAACCAATATATAGTATAGCCTATTATTCATGCAATCATATGATATGGAATAAATATTATATCTCCTATTTGGAAATAACGAAAGTTATTTTATTTTCTTTATTTTCAAAATGGATGTCGAGTATAAATGAAAATTCTACGAAAAGAAAATTCACATTTCTTTCAAAAGTAACCAAAGTAAAGGTAGAATGCGTCGGTAGAGCCTTTAGTTTAGGCAATTCCATAATAAGGAAATATGGTTTTGCGTTTCCATTTGCATTGTAAACATTGAAAAGGACTTATATAATGGAAAGCTGCTGAAACATCCACTCTCATTTTACAGGTTTAGAGTAACGTCACACAAAGCAAAATGAGTAGGTGGATCCTCCTTGAGATATTTGGTATATGCTGTTTTAAATTTCAAACTAAATAATGTAAGCATGTATGTAAAAAGGTTATTTACATGTGGTTTAGTTCTCACTTCCCTGTTGTTTGCTGATTTATTGCGTGTGAGCATTGTGCATATATACAAATATACATAGATACATATAAATATACGCAAATAATTACACACACACACACACACACACACACACACACATATATATATATATATATATATATATATATATATATATATATATATATATATATATATATATATATATATATATATATATATATATATATATATATATATATATTTGGCTCAGGCCATGTCGTCCTGATTGAAGTTCCTATTAGGTAGCTTTCTAGGGTATATTTAACTACAGTGATATTCCCAGAGAATTTTACCTTAAGGTATCCAGAATTCTAACTCCTAGAGCGAATATCTCTAAGTAATCTCACAGGGATATCGCATAATATCAGAAGACGTATTCTTGACACGTCACATAGCTATCTTCGCCCCGAACAGTATTAACGCTTCAAGGGGGAATAGTGACAAAAATCTGAAACAAAAATGAAAAGAGAGCTGCTCATAAGGCATCTGTCCTATTCCATTTCCAGTGTGTATCTGATGAAGGTGGTATCGCCCTCTTTATTCCTTTTATGTGTAGCTCAACTACTCTATGTTTTTCCTGTGTTCTCTCGTTATATTGGATTTTATTCAACATTTTGATAATTTCTCCGGCCTCTTCTGCCTCTAGGAAGCTAAGTATTATCTTTATTACATAGAAATGTAAGCTCTCGTTGCTTTGAATTAAATTCAAAGTGATTTTAACGTAAAGAAGAGCTGTTGCCTACCGGAGGCATCCTGGATGCTATCACTCGCTCTTATGGGTCATTTAATTAGCTGAAGCGACATTGCCGGTTTGTTACGCTTTAATAATTTAGCTATTTAGCTCCGCTAGGAATGCTTACATTATACAGTCAGTTTTAGTTCGGTGATTTTAACACGGTTTGAGGTACTGATCTTGCCCTTCGTGAGGCTTTGTAGCCTAGACGTCTGGCACTAGTACTTTCATGCATGATATAAGTTTTTCCGAATGTTATATTATTGAAGCTATAGGCAAATATTTTATATATTTAAGATATTGTTGAATGTTTTTTCCAAGATTGTATACGAGACAGTTTTGGTGATTTAGGTAATCGATTTTCATCTTACCTAGTCTAGTATTCTAGGTACAGTAGTATACTTTTGCACATCCACGATTGTTCTTTTTCTCCTCTGGAGGCTAAGCTCCATCCCTCTCTCCCTCTGTAAGCCTTCGGCTTAATCCTAGTGGTTCTATCTGTATAATAATTCAGGTATAACTATTCTAGGATATGTCTGTCCTGACCTGATAACCAGAATGACTGGTTTTTTGGGTTAGGGCAGAACATCAGAGTTTCTAGTCTGTGGTCTGCTTCTTCCTAGCATAGAGAAAGAGTCTCCTTTGCTAGGTTAGGGGAGGATGCAAGAAGCTTTGCTTCCCTAGTCCATGTTGGAAGGATGATACCTTCCTCTAGTGGCCTAGCAGACCGTCCTGTGTTGTTTTTTTTCGGGCTGGAGAATAAGTTTTTTCTGTTGCCCGGCGAAATAACTTCACCTAACATTGTTCTGGTTGGGAGGAGGTTAGCAAGTATTGCCAGTCTTCCTCCCTAAAAGACAACTCTTGGTTAGGATGAGCTTCCCTAACGACTGAGTGTTTTCTCCTGCTAGAACGAAGTGTATAGGACTCTTATCCCTTCCCCACCTCTCTTTCTTTTATTTTCTTTTAGCCACAGTCCTACTTCCGTACCTAGTATAGGTTAGGATGGAGGACAGGCTCAACTCTCTACCGGCTGGCACTACGTGTCGGCCGGCAGAGACCCTTTACTCTTTGCAGAGTGAACCCCAGACCTCCCTTGGTCTCCCTTCCATCTCCGTCGGTAGAGCCCGGCAGACTATGGTTTCTTTGGAAGCCTGAATGTTACATTCTCCCCTTCCATAAGGTCACTTGTTCTGGATGGAAGGTCGTATGGCAATGCCGCCTTATAACCTTGCATCCATACTGTTTCTTTGACTCTTGTGTTGCACCCCTAACCTGGCTCCCGGCTTAACAGCCGACAGCCGGGCAGGTGGAGGTTCTCTGGTTCTTGGCTACTGTTGGAGGCACGGGTTTTATTACCTTTGCCTGCCGGCAGGAGAAACACAGCCCAAATCTGCTGGCTACTACAATTAGCGGCCGGCAGCCGGGTTTTAGCGTTTTCACCGTCGGCTGGCAGTGATTGCCGACAGACACACAGTCCCGAATTAGTGGGCTGCCGCCTATTAGTTAAAGATAGTATATCTTTGATCTATAAAAGGGTAGTTGCCGGCCGGCACAACAACATGAGATGTACAGTAGTTGCTATATTCGTAGTGTAGTACACACTGCATTAGTAGATACTGCTGTACAGAGTTTGTGATAACACTCAAGTTCTTCATCATACTTAATGTTATCTTGTACAGCCTTTTGTTGACACCGTACTTTAAATAGAAAGTGAGTTTCTCTCTCTTTTTTTTTTCAATCCCGTATATTAAAACTACACATTAAATTTCCGTTTAGGAAATTAAATAAGGAATCTTAGTATAGAGTTAACCTCAGTTTTTATATTTTGGGAGGTTACAACAATTGACTGAACAGGAAATACAAGTATGTGTCTTTCTTTCTTTCTTTTATAGCTTTCTATATCAGCTAAATGTTTCAATATAAGTTAAAAGCCTTCACTTGATACTCATGGATTTTTCTTCTCTTTACAGGAGGACCATCTGAAGTGCGGGAGTGTGTTCTGTAATGTCCGCAGTAAGAACTTCTGTGGACATTAATATTACAGGAGGCACGCAGCATGCACAGCCTCCAGAGGTGATCTCCGCTATTGGGACCCTTAGGCTTGTACAGTTTGTTCTAACCTGATTACCGAGGCGTTTTCAGAAAAACACCTCAGGTTCCTACCTTCCAAATGAGAAGATGAGGGCCTACCTATTCCTTAAAGCATCGGCTGATGCAATCATCCCCCAGCCTCAGGTGGAGATACCAATTACTCTGAATCAGGTAGATTCTGAAGTCTCAGCCGCCCTTCAAGACATCCAATTGGACGATAGGATGTCGGAGGTGTCGGATTCTACTGAAAAGGACCTTTTAGGAGAAGGTCAGGAGAAGGTCAGGAGAAGGAGCTTTTTCAGACTCCTCAAGTAGAAGAGCAAGAAATCGACGAAGTGTCGGTTACGTCGGTTCCGGGCCCAGAACCTGTTCCTTCTACATCGTCTGCTATCCCAGATGAACTGGGAAGGACTCTTTCTTCCATTGTTGAGATGATCCAACAAATTCAAAGGAAGAATGATGAGAAGGAAGCTGCAATGAAACTGGAGTTACGTAGACTTGCAATATCACGTGGGCCCCAGAAGCAGCTCAGCGTAAAGGATCTTCCCTTGTTCTCGAATGCCAATCCTTGGAGGTATGCCGAACACAGGCCAAAGACAACCGGAGAGATCGTGATCTCAGAAAAGTTTGGAGCAATTCCCCTGGAAGACGTGGAGTTTTAGCCCAACAAAGATTTGTATTCGGACTGCTATACCCTTCTTAGGAAGGAGCCAGCCTTAAAGGAGGAGACGGAGCCGGAGTTCATCGTTTTTTACCATAGTAAAGCTCGGACGTTACTAACGAGCTCGATGAAAGAGAGGGGCTTCACTAACTCAAAGGTGCCTGCCTTTAGTAAGAAGCTTACCTCTTTTGTGGCCTATCCTACCAGAGCCTTTCCATTCTTGGAAAAGTGACATAAGGCTGCCTTAACCCTGGATAGGTACGCTCCTCGGACACCCTTTTAAGGGTATACTCGGACGCGAACGACCCCGACGCCTAAAAAAATTCTTGAAAAATCAGTTTTTGCAGTAACCTCCTTTTTTCTTTTGCCAAAAAAAAACTTCAATGAATGCTTAAAACAACTGTAAAGATAAATACTACTCATCTGCAGAAAAACTATTTATTATAAATATTTTAAAAAATTAAGTAGAAAAAAAAAAGACCTGACATAAAAATTCATAAAAAAAAAGTTTATACATATATACACAAATCCTTTTAGGAATTGATTCTTGAATGTTTAGGACACATCTTGATGTATTTTGGATGAAGTCAGACCCATGGAGGTGAAGATCTGAAATGAGAAAAAAAGAGTAACTTTTTTTGGCCAAAAAAATTTGTCCAAATTTCATGAATTTTTTTGGGTACCCAAATGAAATAGGAAGTTGCTAATTTTTTTAGGGAATAAACATATGTTATCCTAAAATAGAAATATGTAAAAAAATCTTCATTATTTTGTAAATTACATTTATATCAGGGGCCATATCTAAAGGTAATTTTTTGAGTACTTAGAAATTTCGTAAAAAAATACATATATATGATATATAATATGATATTTATGCAGGTAAAAATATACCAAAATATCACAAATTCTATAGGGAACAAGAATATATATAGATAGGGCAGCTTACGCTTCGGATATGTCCACAAAATGACCGCCAACCACACTGACTCAGACTCCCTAATCTGCCACTTGAAATGTAGGAAGGGTATGTCAATTCCAAGGTGTTATTTACTAATCTAATTATTATTGGATATGCATAAAAATTGTATGGTGGGTTGCTGGATAATTTTCGATTATTTTACGACTATAAAATTGAAATTGTGACCCAAAAAAATTTTTTTGAAGGGAAATAAAATCGAAAAAAAAAATGTAAAACAATATAATATTTTAGCTAAAAAAAATTGATGATATTCAATCAAAAAAAAAGCAAACAAAATTTTCCGACAAATAAACATTCAGAGGAATCATTACTCTGTGATAGTTCCTTAGTACGTAGTAATTTTGAAAGAATTGGGAAAAAACGAAAAAATGGCAATCACCGGAAAATCGAACACATACCTATATATACGCCATATCTGGCTAAAAAAAAGATAAGCATGGGTAGCCAGATCATCTAGAAACACTTTCCAACACTATAAAAATATAAGTTTTGCGACACTACTTGCCAATTCCTTACGGTAACATGACTAAGCGAAAAAATGCAAAACAAATAAAAAGGGGCACTCGCGGAAAAATGGCTAACATTCTAATATACGGCATTTCAGAAAAAGAGAATTCAGCCACGTGCTAGGCAAACCATCAAGGCACATTTTCCGACAAATAAACATCTAGAGGAATCATTACTCTGTGATAGTTCCTTAGTACGTAGTAATTTTGAAAGAAATGGGAAAAAACGAAAAAATGGCAATCACAGGAAAATCGAACACAAACCTATATAGCCTATACGCCATATCTGGCTAAAAAAAAAAAAGATAGGCATGGGTAGCCAGATCATCTAGAAACACTTTCCAACACTATAAAATTATAAGTTTTGCGACACTACTTGCCAATTCCTTACGGTAACATGACTAAGCAAAAAAATGCAAAACAAATAAAAAGGGGCACTCGTGGAAAAATGGCCATTCTAATATACGGCATTTTATAAAAAAAAAAAATTCAGCCACGTGCTAGGCAAACCATCAAGGCACATTTTCCGACAAATAAACATATAAATGAATCATTACTCTGTGATAGTTCCTTAGTACGTAGTAATTTTGAAAGAAATGGGAAAAAACGAAAAAATGGCAATCACAGGAAAATCGAACACATACTTATATATACGCCATATCTGGCTAAAGAAAAAAATAGGCATGGGTAGCCAGATCATCTAGAAACACTTTCCAATACTATAAAAATATAAGTTTTGCGACACTACTTGCCAATTCCTTACGGTAACATGACTAAGCAAAAAAATGCAAAACAAATAAGAAGGGCCACTCGCGGAAAAACGCCCAACATTCTAATATACAGCATCTCAGATAAAAAAAAAAAAGACATGCACGTGTTAGCCCAACCATCAAGGCACACTTTCTAACACATAAACATGAAAAAAAAAATCAATAATATACGGCAATTTCTTACTACGTAGTAAATTTTTACAAATATTGAAAAAAAACAGAAATTGGCAACCGCAGTTAAATACCCAATATACCAATAACTACGTCGTATCTGACAAAAACAAAATCACGCATGGGTAGCCAGATCATCTAGACACACTTTCCAACACTAAAAAAGCAAAAGTTTTACGACACTATTTCGCAATATCTTACGGAAAAATGACTTGGCAAAAAAATGAAAAAAAATGAAAAAGGGGTACTCGCGGTAAAATGCCCGACATTCTAATATACGGCATCTCAGATAAAAAAAAAGACATGCACGTGTTAGCCCAACCATCAAGGCACACTTTCTAACACATAAACATGAAAAAAAAATGAATAATATACGGCAATTCCTTACTACGTAGTAATTTTTACAAATATTGAAAAAAAAAACAGAAATTGGTAACCGCAGTTAAATACCCAATATACCAATAACTACGTCGTATCTGACAAAAACAAAGTCATGCATGGGTAGCCAGATCATCTAGACACACTTTCCAACACTAAACAAGCAAAAGTTTTACGACACTATTTGGCAATATCTTACGGAAAAATGACTTGGCAAAAAAATGAAAAAAAATGAAAAAGGGGCACTCGCGGTAAAATGGTCCTCGTGGTAATGAACGACATTTTAACTAAAAAAAAAATCATGCACATGGTAGCCAAACAATCCACCAAGACTTTCCACAACTGATAACCTATACAAGTTGCACCATTCTACAACAATTTCATAATACGTAATAACTTTGATAATTATGCAAACTACCTTAGAAGGGTAAACTCGGTCGCGCTCGACCCCGACGCGTCTCAGAAATCGGGGAAGGAGTACAGCTACAGCAATACACATCTGGACACTACTAGAGCGTATAGGGGAGACACCTCCTGCAGGTCGATCACCCACAAATTCAGTCACGGGGGTGAGTCACGTGAGAAAAACCTGTTTTTTTTTTACGCTCGGGGTCGCGAACGACCCATCGTACCTATCCAGGGTTAAAAGTGGTGGAGGCAGGGAAACCATGCCCCTTCTTGGAGGAGTGTAAGCCGTTATCCCTGACCTTGCCCTTGGAACAAAAGACTGGAAAGATGTACACCTTACCTTCTCAGTCAGGATAACTGGAAGCTGATATTGCTGAAATACACTAGAAACGATATCAAGTGACCACAAGAACAAGGACAAGTTCATGGTTGTGGCCAAAACCCATCTGGCCACAGTTACGAAGGTTTTCTATGGCTTTATTAAAGCTAGGAGAGCCTGTAGAGAGGTCGTGTTCACCTCGGTTGTGGTGAGGCACGAACCGAGGAAACTGATCTCCTCTCGTATTTGGGGTAAAGACCTCTTTCCCAATGAAGTGGTTAAAGAGGTAGTAGACAAAAGGCTTAGGCCATCCTCTCGGCCGGCTAAACACTACCAACAGCAACATCAACAACAACTTCCTGTGACCGCGGTGCCTCAGATAGTGGCACAACCTCCAACCACGTACCAGCTGGTACCTCAACAAACGGCGACACAGTCGCCAGTTCTTAACCCAGCCTCCGAAAGGCAGACTTCTTCCTTTCGTTTGAGAGCCAGAGGAACAGCCAGAGGTTCTTCTAGACGCCCTTCGAGAAGGCGATCCAGGGGAGGACGCCGTCAAGAAGGCAAGGGCTCAGGTCAACAACAGCAGAATTAGATACTTCCAGTAAGAGGGAGATTAAAGCTTTTTAGGGATCGCTTGACCTTCAATCCCTGGGCCCACAGCCTAAATAAGAATGGACTAGGTTGGAGATGGAGCAGTCCTCCACCTCAATTTCCTCAATTCTTCCAACACTCAACCCACCGCTCTGGAAGAATATGTCCGAGAGCTCTTACTCAAAAGAGTAATCCGGAAGTTTAAGTCCATCAAATTCTAAGGAGGGCTGTTTTGTGTTCCAAAGGAGGACTCAGAAAAGCTCAGAGTAATTCTGGGCATATGCTGTGTCTATAGACTTGTTTGATGCTTATTGGCATGTTCCATTTAATCGTCACTTCTTCCCTCACCTAGGCTTTAAGTTACATTGATATCTTTACGCCTTCATAACCATGCCTTTGGGGCTAAACATACCCCGAAGAATTTTCACGAAGCTCGCGAACGCAGCCGTTCATCAATTACGCCTAAAGGGGGTCCAAGTAGTAGCCTACTTGGACGACTGGCTGGTGTGGGCAGCATCCAGGACAGAATGCATGCAAGTTCTAAGATAGTGATCCAGTTCCTGGAACATCTGGGATTCAAGATCAACATCAAAAAGTCTCATCTTTCTCCAGCTCAAAAATTTCAGTGGTTTGGAATCCACTAGAATTTGGAGTCACATCATCTTTCCATTCCTAGTAAGAAGAGGAAAGAAATAGCAGGATCTGTCAAGAGACTATTGAAATCCAAACGGGTATCAAGACACGAACAGGAGAGAGTGCTGGGCTCTCTACAGTTTGCTTCGATAACAGATCCAGTGCTAAAAGCACAGCTTAAGGATGCAACAGGAGTCTAGAGAAAATACACATCAAACGCGCGAAGAAATGGCACCTGTCAGCTGTTCACATGCAAGAGTTCCGCAATGTGACAGCGGACGCTCTATCTTGGTTTACACTTATAGAGTCAGAATGGTCCCTTGACGCAGGATCGTTCTCCTTCATCTCGAGTCAAGTCCCAGAGCTGCAGATAGACCTCTTTGCGACGAAAGACAACAAGAAAATAGTTCGTTACGTGTCCCCTTACGAGGATCCGTTAGTGGAGGCAGTGGACGCTATGTCCCTGGACTGGAACAGATGGTCCAGTATCTATCTGTTCCCTCTGCACACCTCCTTTTGAAGGTCCTCGATATGCTGAGATCTTTCAAAGGGAAAGCTGCAATAGTGGCCCACGATTGGCCAAATAGCGTGTGGTTCCCTCTGGCATTGGAACTACGATTAAAATTCGTACCGCTATCGGATCCATCCCTGTCTCAGCGAGTACAGAAGTCGACTGTCCTTGCTCCATCACAGAAAACAAAGAACCTACATCTCATGATTTTCTCTCCTTAACGATGAGAAAAAGATTCAGTGTTTAAAAGTCGGTTTAGACTTTTGGAGGAAACCAGAAGACATTATGAGGCTTCAGGGAAGAAATAGCTATCCTTTGTCAGGGCGAAGAAACCGAAAGAAATATCGACAGATGCCTATTTATCACTCTTTATTCACCTTCATGAGCAAGGTTTAGCAGCCTACAGAATTCTATTGTTCAAGCATGGCTTGACAAGTCAGATACCATATGCCTTAAAGGTCGACCTTTCTAACGACGTTCTTAATGAACTAGCCCTTCAGTGCTTCCAAAGAACATTTGCTTGGTCATTAGATATGATTCCTCATTGTGTATAAATAATAAACAATAAGGAATGGGCTTGGAAGGTTTTAAATTTAAGTCATATTTCTGTTTGTACTCGCCTTGGGGGCCAGATTAGTGAATAGTGGCTCTCTCTAGAGAGGAAGGCCACGTCCAGTTCATGGAGGGAGAACTGAATCTAATTCCAGACCCAACGTTTCTGACCAGGAACAAGCTACCCACCATTAGGTGGGGTCCCTAGAGAATCTGCCCTCTGGAGGAAGATGCATCGCTATGTCCAGTGAAGTGCCTAAGGGTCTATCTTCATAGAACTTCAGACTTTATGGGAGGACAGCTGTTTAGAAGAGAAACCTTGGGTTCAAAGTTATCTATAACTATGGGCAAAATTCACTCGTGTTATTCGCAGAACGGATCCAGACAGTACACATGTTAGTCATAATCCAAGGAAACTTGCCTCTTCCATAAAATTTCTTTAGTTATATGGACTTTGAACATCCTTGTTTGCACACCGGCTGGTAGTCATCCAAAGCGTTCTTTATGCACTAAGCGAAGCAAGTAGAGCAACTTATGAGATCTGTGGTAGCAGGTGGTAGAATTCTTTAACCTTTTGTTTTAAGTCTGCGATGAAAATTGTAGTTAATTTGTGATGATTAATTAAAAGGGTGCGCGTGTAGTCACCGTATGTTACTTACTACACGCTGAGCGATAGGCCATGAAAGTGTCCTTATGAACTGTTCCATTGACGTCGGTAATCTATAGCATAATACGGACACTTAAGACAAGCGTTTTTCACGTTAGTGTATGTAAACAGTATACAGACTATATCATTATTATTAATAATTCTATTGAAGTAGCAAATCTGTTTCCTAGTAGATTTAGGGATATTCGCTCCAGGAACTAGAATTCTGGATTCCTTAAGGTAAAATTCTCTGGGAATATCACTGTAGTCAAATATACCCTAGAAAGATACCTAATAGGAACTTCCATCAGGACGTTATGGCTACCTCACCCAAAGATAGAATTTTCGCTTTGCACAAAATCCGTTTTATATATATAATATATATATTGTCATATATCGTCCTTCAAGAAAGGACTGGAACGTCCCCTGATCGGGGTTTTCAACTTGAGTCTGAAGGATTAACTTGAGTCCTGGACTGAAATGACTTCTAAGAAGGGCTAGAAACACGTTCTCTGAGTCCAAATGGGGGTTTTTGAGGTCAGTGAGTTCAATAGTGACATTTTTAACACCACCTGGTGTCATCTTCATCATCTTCAAGGTCAAAAGGTCATATTTCAAGGTCAAAATGGTGAATTTTGGTCATTTTTACTCGTTTTTGTGTGTAACTCATAGATGGTGAGGGATTGCTAATTATAATAAGGGGCAAGTCTGTAGTTCTGTCCAAATTTAATATATATTGTCAAATATTGTATTACTCAAACATTCCAACCAAACCCTAAAACAATGAAATACTAAAATAATAAATAAAACGAGTAAAAATGACCAAAATTCCCTATTTTGACCTTGAAATATGATCTTTTGACCTTGAAGATGATGAAGATGACCCCAGGTTGTGTTGAAAATGTCACTATTGAGCTCACCGTCCTCAAAAACCCCCATTTTGACTCAGAGAACGTGTTTCTAGACCTTCTTAGAAGTCATTTTAGTCCAGGACTCAAGTTAATCCTTCAGACTCAAGTTGAAAACCCCGATCAGGGGACGTTCCAGTCCTTTCTTGAAGGACGATATATGACAATATATATTAAATTCAGACAGCTCTGCAGACTTGCCTCATATTATAATCAGCTATCTCTCACCATTTATGAGTTACACAAAAAACGAGCAAAAATTACCAAAATTTACAAATTTGACCTTGATAAATGACCTTTAGACCTTGAAGATGACCCCAGGTGGTGTTGAAAATGTTACTATTGAACTCACCATCCTCAAAAACCCCCATTTTGATCCAGAGAACGTGTTTCTAGCCATTCTAGAAGTCATTTTAGTCCAGACTCAAGTTAATCTTTCAGACTCAAGTTAAAAAACCCGAGGTCCTGACGTTCCAGTCCTTCCTTAAAAGAGTCTGTGATATATATATATATATATATATATATATATATATATATATATATATATATATATATATATATATATATATATATATATATATATATATATATAAATAATAGAAATAATTGAATTATATCAACAGAAATAAAACTAAAGTAAAACAGGCACTTAGTAATGCGCATACCTTTGTCAACGTCACGTCAAAAAACAGTCAATTGAATAATGTAAATTTTTCCACTGATTTCATGCAAATCAGACAACAAATGGCTACGTTGTAGCAAAAAAAAAAAAAAAAAAAAACCTTTGGATATATTCGTAATCCTGGCGCATACCTTTAATCCAACGCCTCCAATAGCCTTATCAAGTTGTTCATGGATCACCTTCGACCATTATAGAAAAAAAAAAATACATATTATTTCTTTTACTTTTCTTGACGTTAGAAATCCTACAGATCTCTAAAACGAATCTAAAACTAATATGATTTTTTACATGATAATCATCCAATTGATTAATCTTGAATGCTTTGCAATGTTTTTTTAACCTTGAAATGAATATGTAACAAAGTTATATTCTTAATAACTATAACCATTAATTGTATCATACTATTCGGTTTAGGTCGAAGTGCATGTCTATGATCTTAGTCCCATATATCCATGTTCTGTAATAAAAATAATAACTTTTAAATTCCCCCCTTAGTCACGTTGTACTTTGATATGTAATAGTCGTATTCCTAATTATCAAATCAATCAACCACCCACGCTTATAGAAATTTCTCTTCTGGATAACTCTCAAATCCTAAAATCTCAAGTCAAAGTATGGTGTCTTCGAACATGGCTTATTGACTCACAAGTAAAAAAAAAAAAACATTTTTTACTTGAATGTTTCCCCTAACAAGGAAGTTTAATACCTGGAGGTGCCCTATTCCCGGATTTCTGAAGCAGACCCGCGTGTAAGCCAAAATGCGCTGTCTCCCTTGGCTTATCCTACCTATATTTTGGTCCTGCCAAAGCACAGTAGCTCACGATGTTTAATAAAGAGAAGCTATCAAGAGTAGCTTAGCTCAACTAGAAATATTGTTTAGGAAGGACATAAGTTCTCATTTTATTATTGAAAGGTTGCCTAGTTCGTGTTCTCCATATAGATGCACTCAAAGACTCAGCAAAACGTTGAATTCATTGGTTACATTTCATCGGTGTTAAGGCCGTATTTACGGCCGTAATTTCAAGGGTTCTTTCTATTCAGAAATTTGCGGTCAGTAAAAATGTAACACAGCAATTTAGGAACAAAAGAACAAACACCTCAACAAAAGATACAATATTTATTTACAAACAAAAAAAAAATATAAGTAATGGTTGGTAATGATAATAAACGAAATTAATGAATACACAAATTGCAGGAAAACCAACCTTAAGATCTTTAAAAGATCACCTACAACTAAGTTAATCCCTAGGCTAAGAAATAGGAAGACTTTAAACACAACATTTGAGGCAGCTACCCTTCAAAATCACTGGCCAGAAAAACTAACCTAACAAACTAAGATAGGTAGAAGGAAGAAAGAGAACATAAGTGGGAAACTTAATATTACTCCTACCTAGCACAAACAAACTAACTTAAACGTTAAACTTAACTTAATAAACAATGAATTATGAAAATAATTATCTTACAAATTATACAAAGGGAATTATCACAAACAGCTCGGTAGATTGTCCCATCAGGCCATCCAAGGTCCAGAAGACCATACTGCAAACAAGGGCGTGCACACCTACAGGTACTCGGCGATCCACGATCGTCGTAAATAACAATAAAAATATCTCATACCTGTAGTATGCCGCCCTACGTATCTCCATGAGTTCCAAGAACTCACTGACGCTGATGAGCAGGTCAACTAGATCAAGCTGCAATGCCCGAAGGCAATCCAAAATGCCACAGGAACGCCAAGGGTGGTAGCCTCCGAGAATCCGGGACTTCAACGGATCTCGCACGTCGCAAACCGCACCGTTCTCAGTAGAAACGGGCCAACTCGTTCGCAAATCCTCCGACGAACGAGGGAAGGGACGTGGCTGATGAATGCCGCGGGTGACAAACACCAGCGACCACACACAAAGTAGCGAAGGAAGTGCTTCAAAAACTCCAAAGGTCACCAAGATGAAGTGGCAAAGCCTCAGACTGTGAGTAGGAACTCGAACTAACCCTGTCACTTATCACCACCATTCGATCAAGCCTCTCACTCGAGTCAACACAGCTCATAGGAGAGAAAAACAGCGATCGTTAATAAGGCACTTCAGTAGTTCACTAATACCGGGGGAGAAGGTGGTAAACAAAAACAGAACTGAGAAGTCATATGACTCTCTACAGAGTTCATCAAACTAAGAATGACGCTGGCTTATTAATAAACTAAAAACTAAAACAAGATCAAAAGGTTGGAAAAGTATTAACAACTTATAATCAAATTATAATGAATTTACTTTAATCTTAAAACCTTTCTCCCCCTACAAAATTTTTTTTTATCATAGAATAAAAATTTTTATACATCCTAAAGAATCAATTAAATCTAAAAAAATAAAATAAATCTCAAAAGTAAAGATAACCTTAATATAAACATGCATAGGATTATCTAATACAGTACACACAAGGGTGCATTACACATCCTGAAATAAAAAGGTCAGCATTAAATGTAACTCAAACATACAAAGATATAAACAGTCTAATTAAACACAGAACCTGAAAAAAAAAAACCTAAAGCCAAGAGCAAAATGTATTAAATCACAGAAAATGATAAAGTTCCGAAATTCCAAAAGTCCTTGCTAAAACTTAAAGTCATAATAAATGGCACAAAGAGCTATCTATCTGCTAATAAGAAACTAAGACTAATATAGAACAGAATATTTCTTACAGCTAATACTTAAACTAAAAACAACACTGGCAAAAAAAAAATATAGCATAAATAAACGAAACAACGGAACATTGTCGGAATAAACCATAAAGTTAGCACTTGCTTTCACTCTAAATGAACACAAAGAGGAACGAGCAGGGCGAAAGAGGCAGGGAGACCAAAAAAAACCCAAAAACAAATAAACACTTTACATCCTACACAAGGTGTCCGGGATCTTATTATCAGATCCTTTAATATGCTTAATTACCAAGTTGAGCTCTTGCAGTTGCAAGGCCCAGCGTAAAATTCTTTGGTTAGACCCTTTCATCCGTTCAATAAACACTAACGTATTATGATACGTCCATACCTCCACTGGAAAAGAAAGATTAGTTAAGTATGGTTTAAAATGAGATATGGTACGGATCAGGGCGAGAGCCTCTTTCTCAATAGTTGAATACTTACGCTCTGCCGTTAACAACTTTTTGCTGTAGTAGGATATTGGGTACACCTCCCTGTCTTCACCCCTTTGAAAGAGAACTCCTCCAATACCTATATCACTAGTGTCAACAGCAATTATAAAGGGAGCTTGAAAATTCGGAGAAACCAAAATAGGTTTAGACATGAGAATAGTCTTGATTCTTATGAATGCTTCTTCACAATCACTAGTCCAAAGGAATTTCTTATTTTTTTGTAAAAGATCATTCAGGGGACGGGCAATGTCAGAAAAGTTCCTAACGAACCTTCTATAATAGCCCATCATACCCAACACCTTTCGAACTTCTCGCACATTGCACGGTCTCTTTAAATTAGTTATAGCCTCGACGTTAGCCTGTTTTGGGGCTATATGACCCAGACCAACCTCATGACCCAGATACACAACTTTAGCCTTACCAAATTCGCATTTAGCGAGGTTAATGACTAAACCCGCAGCACGGAGAGCTTCAAAAACTTTACGTAATCTGAGTAAATGAGTTCTCCAATCATCACTGTGGACAACAAGATCATCAATGTAAATCTTAGTACCTTCTAATCCACAGACCACACGGTTCATTAATCTTTGAAAAGTACAAGCAGCATTCCTCATCCCAAAAGGCATGACCTTGCATTCATACAAGCCGAATGGGGTGACAAATGCTGAAATGTCTCTTGCTCGATCCGACAAAGGAACTTGCCAGTAGCCCTTGAGCAAATCCAATTTTGTGATATACTTTGCTGAACCAATGCGGTCTATGCAGTCGTCAATTCTAGGAAGAGGAAAGGAATCATTTTTAGTATGTATATTAACCTTACGATAGTCGACGCACATCCGATACTGTCCATCGGATTTCTTTACCAATACTATAGGGGAGCTCCAAGGACTAACAGAAGGTTGTACCAAATCATGCTTCAACATATATTCTATTTCCTTATTGACTATATCCATTTTAGTGGTATTTAGTCTATAAGGGCTTTGTTTAATTGGTGAAGCTTCTCCTACTACCACATCATGTTCAATTAAACTAGTCAATCCGGGAGAGTCTCTAACCAAATCTGAAAAAGAATGAATTAAACTTTCCATTTCCCTTCTTTGATTTAGATCAAGATGCTTCAAATGCTCATCCAGCCCATCCAAACATTGCACATTCTTAGATAGAGCATCCGAAGGTACTTGATTAATTATTTCCTCAGATCCATCAGGAAGCACCTCTGCCACCAAAGAAACTGATTCATACCCGGTTTCCAAAGTATCAGATCTACTAGAGACATAAGGTTTCAGTCGGTTAATGTGAAAAATTCGACACTTTCGTTTGGTCCCTGGAGCTTCTATTTCATAATTAAGATCGGATAACTTCCTCAACACCTTCCAAGGCCCCTTATACCTGGGTTCAAGGAAGTTATCCGAATCAGTACCCAACACCAAGACTAATTCCCCAGGCTCAAACGACCGTGCTCGAGTTTTCTTGTCATAATTACTTTTCATAGCAGCCTGAGAGATAGCTAAATTTTCTCTAGCAAACTTCCAGGCGCTAGAAAGTTTTTCTTTAAGGTTATCAACAAATTCACCCACGTTCGTCTCCTTTATTTGATCGGACTCCAAAATTACATATAGAATTTCTAAAGGACCCCTTATTTTATGTCCAAAGACTAACTCAAAAGGAGCCACGCCCGTGGATGAATTTGGATGACTTCTAAGAGCAAAGAGAGCAAAAGGAAGACCCTTATCCCATTCCTCTCCATGCTCATAGCAAAATCTCCTTAAAATTGATTTAAGAGTTTAATGGAATCTTTCCACCACTCCCTGACTTTCTGGGTGGTAAGGAACACTAGTAGTGTGCAGAATGGCCAGACCTGCACACTTACTTCGAAATTCCTTACTAGTAAAATTAGTTCCACAATCAGTTTGTATCTTACGAGGGATTCCATACCTCGAAAAGAAAATTACCAATTGATCAAATACAGCTTTAGACGTGATTTTCTTCATGGGAATGGCTTCGGGAAATCGTGATGCCCGATCCATCACAGTCTGTAAATATACAAAACCTGTTTTAGTTTTAAGCAGGGGACCTACTATATCAACTACTAGCTCACTAAATGGCTCGCCAATAGCTGGTATAGGATATAAAGGTGCTTTTACAATTGTCTGATTAGGTTTACCTACCACTTGGCACACTGGACATTCTTTCACATATTGTTTTACTGACGATTTCATTCCTGGCCACCAAAAACATTCAGCCAACCGACGGAACGTCTTCCAGACACCAAAATGACCAGAGAATGCATCATCATGAGATATATTTAATATTTGTTTCTGAAAGTGAGAAGGCACCACTATTTGCTCAATACGAGATATTTGGGGATCATTAGCAACCAGGGGACGACTCACCCTATATAACAGGCCCCTTTTTACCCAGAATCGAGGCTTTATCAGGTCAGAAGTATCACCCAAATTAAAATTATACTCTCTTTTCTGGGCTTCAATAAAAGCTGTTCGATCCCAATCTGGAATTATATTATCACTACTTACTACATTACTTACTACTGACCCGGGTCTTCCTACATCTATATCTACCTCTAAACTACTCAAATTTAACTCTTCATTATTATTTAATAAGTCTGCAGCTCTTGCTGCAGCTCTAGTGGTAACCGCCACTGGACACTTATTGATTGACAATATTGGAAATAATTCCTGGCCATCACTATTAACCATATCATTTCCTAATATTCCATCAATACCAGCTATAGGAAGACTCTCAACAACGGCCAACTCGATCTTTCCATAATACCCAGGGAATGACAACATTACCTCTGCTAAAGGAGCCGAAACTATTGTGTTCGGGAAACCTCCCAGAACAATAAAGTTCCCTGAATACTTCACCAAGCCCTTCAAACTGCTTTCCAGCACTAACGAACGAGCAGACCCTGTATCTCTCAAGAACTTAACATCAATAATGACAGAATTATATATTACTTTACCAGGCCATATGTATTTATCATACTTCAGTCATTCCTGTGGATTATTATTTCCATCTCCAGGCGTAATATTACTACCACTATCACTACTAATTATGGGTAATTTTACGTCAGGAGATGTACTTGGCATTAAAGCCACAGGATTATTTTTTTGAAGATAATTTGTTCTGGCTTGACATTGAGCCTGGAAATGACCGGGTTTCTTACACCAGAAACAAGTCTTCACATTATTGTTTCTCGTTCCAGTACTACCTCCATTGGAAAATACACGAGTACCAGGTTTACCCGTGAATCTTCCATTGTTACTAGGTTGGAAATTACTTTGAACTACTGAATTCTTAGGCTTAGTATTATCACATCTTATTCCTTTATGAAAATTCGCTGACTCTACTACATTATTACTTTCATCTTTGCTGACGAAATTGCCTGAACCTGCTCTATGAGTCAAGACAAATTCGTCAGCCACTTGAGTTGCCTTACCTAAATTAGTGACCTTTACTTCTTCCAAGTAAATTCTTAGTTCTTTGGAGCAAGATTTCTTAAACTCCTCCAAAAGCATTAGTTCTCTCAAGGAAGAAAAAGTGACAACTTGACGACTTTTCAACCAGTCGTCAAACTGTTCCTCCTTGAACCTGGCAAATTCTACATACGATAAGGAAGGATGTTTATTAAAATTTCTAAACTTTAATATGTATGCCTCAGGGACCAAATCATACGCTTTTAAAATTAGTGCCTTTACCTTGTGATAATCCCTGGCTATCCCTTCCTCCAAGGCATTATATACCCTGATTGCCTTGCCTACCAATTTACACTGGATTAGCACCGTCCACATCTCTGGTGGCCAAGACAATCGTGTAGACACCCTCTCAAAGGCCTTGAAGAATTCTGGAACATTTCTTTCATCGAAAATGGGAACCAATTTTAATGCAGCCCCAATATTAAACCTTTCAGGCTGGCTACCTCGTGGGGTACTAAATTGGTTTGGAGCCCCCTGTAACCTAGCCATTTCCAAATTAATGTTGGCCATCTCTATCTCATGCCTCCTCACCCTCGCGTTCTCCGCATGTTCCAATTTCAACAACACTATCCTTTTACAAATTAAGTCATATTCCTGAATTTCCTTGGAATTAGAATTTACAGGAACAGTAGGAACTGATGGCCCTAAACTCTCTTCAGACAAGAAAGGGTTTGTGGTTATATTTCCCTTTGGCAGCAAATTAGCCGGACCTTCATAAATAACTCCAGTCTGAGGAGGATCGTCAAATAATGAAAAACCTGCACCACCACTAATGCCATTATCATCTGCAACTACCCTATCATCATTTCCTAATTCACTACCTCTATCACTAATATTTTCACCAAGTAATCCTTCAGCCTCAGCCAAACCTTGCATGACACAGTTCTTTACCATTATAAGCTATTTCCTCTTTGTATCAGTTCCTTTGAAAGGAATACCCAACCATCTAGCACAACTAACCAGATATTCCTTACCTAGTATTGGTAAATGACTAATACAGTCGGCTGACCCTAAAAACTCTGCAGGACTAAACTCAAAGTCATCCAAATTAGCCATAGTGATAGGAGGGAAGGGTATTAACAAAAAAAATAAATACTATAAACCCCAATGAGGAGCGTTCCCAAGTCCCAACTACTGTGTACACCTGAGCGCAAATCCTGGCAAGGTCGCCAGATTGTTAAGGCCGTATTTACGGCCGTAATTTCAAGGGTTCTTTCTATTCAGAAATTTGCTGTCAGTAAAAATGTAACACAGCAAAGTGGGAACAAAAGAACAAACACCTCAACAAAAGATACAATATTTATTTACAAAAAAAAAAAAAATATAAGTAATGGTTGGTAATGATAATAAACAAAATTAATGAATACACAAATTGCAGGAAAACCAACCTTAAGATCTTTAAAAGATCACCTACAACTAAGTTAATCCCTAGGCTAAGAAATAGGAAGACTTTAAACACAACATTTGAGGCAGCTACCCTTCAAAATCACTGGCCAGAAAAACTAACCTAACAAACTAAGATAGGTAGAAGGAAGAAAGAGAACATAAGTGGGAAACTTAATATTACTCCTACCTAGCACAAACAAACTAACTTAAACGTTAAACTTAACTTAATAAACAATGAATTATGAAAATAATTATCTTACAAATTATACAAAGGGAATTATCACAAACAGCTCGGTAGATTGTCCCATCAGGCCATCCAAGGTCCAGAAGACCATACTGCAAACAAGGGCGTGCACACCTACAGGTACTCGGCGATCCACGATCGTCGTAAATAACAATAAAAATATCTCATACCTGTAGTATGCCGCCCTACGTATCTCCACGAGTTCCAAGAACTCACTGACGCTGATGAGCAGGTCAACTAGATCAAGCTGCAATGCCCGAAGGCAATCCAAAATGCCACAGGAACGCCAAGGGTGGTAGCCTCCGAGAATCCGGGACTTCAACGGATCTCGCACGTCGCAAACCGCACCGTTCTCAGTAGAAACGGGCCAACTCGTTCGCAAATCCTCCGACGAACGAGGGAAGGGACGTGGCTGATGAATGCCGCGGGTGACAAACACCAGCGACCACACACAAAGTAGCGAAGGAAGTGCTTCAAAAACTCCAAAGGTCACCAAGATGAAGTGGCAAAGCATCAGACTGTGAGTAGGAACTCGAACTAACCCTGTCACTTATCACCACCATTCGATCAAGCCTCTCACTCGAGTCAACACAGCTCATAGGAGAGAAAAACAGCGATCGTTAATAAGGCACTTCAGTAGTTCACTAATACCGGGGGAGTAGGTGGTAAACAAAAACAAAACTGAGAAGTCATATGACTCTCTACAGAGTTCATCAAACTAAGAATGACGCTGGCTTATTAATAAACTAAAAACTAAAACAAGATCAAAAGTTTGGAAAAGTATTAACAACTTATAATCAAATTATAATGAATTTACTTTAATCTAATAATCGGTATACATTTTGTAGGCTATAAGTTTTGCATATTTGTTTAAACCACGAAGAAAGAAAACCGTCACATGAATAAATAAACAAAGCATTTATAATAACTCACATTTTATTGTTTTTATATGCAGTGGTTGAAAAGTATATCAAGGTCAGATATACATACGCTGCCAGGCATTTTACAGCAAAATTGCTAGCCCCCAAAAATGCAAAGTCATAAAATTTATACTAAGCTGATTGATTTTAGTGGCCAGTAGTTAATTTCCTTATATATGGGTCAATTCAGGTGTTATATTCGTCGAATAATTATTGATTTTAGCAAGGAGGGTATGTATTAAACCTGCATGGTTAATAGCTCTTTCATGTATAAACATATGTCCTAACAGGTTGTAATGATTTGAAAGTTGACCGATTCGTTTGAAAGGCCAATAGATAAGTTTCCTTTTATTAGTGAATCTCCACGTCTAATATTAATTTGAGAGTTGTTGCTTGTAGCTGTTTCACAAATCTCCCTGTCAGTTTCGTAGGATAAATTTCTGTTCTCCACTGCTTCAATGCTTTAGGAATGGACAGATTCATTTTAGTGGTCAATACTTAAATTCCTTTTGATGAGTGGTGCATCTACACACATTATATCAATGTGATTATTGCTGCTTGTAGCAGTTTACTATAATAGGATTCTATATTTCCCTTCCATAGTTTAGTGTTTCTATGATGTCTTTCTTCCTTGAATGAATTTGAACTAGTTTATTTTCTGTATTTATTGATAGAATATATCTTTGTTAATATAGAATTTTAATTTCTTTATGATGAAAAGAGGATAAAGTCTGAATTTTAAAAAGTATGGCTATGACGGCATGAGACTGTCAAAGGATTGGGCCTTTTCTTCCCTACATGGTAGGTGTGTCCGCTATCAAATTGGCTTTGCTGATTTGTTTGGGAAAGTAACCAGTGGCATCTTCAGTTATTAACCCTCCTTGTCCCCTATACAGCTGAGTGTTTCTCCTCTAGCATATGCCATTTGACAGCCCTGAAAACAATGTTTTCGGTTAATCCTGTTCTGCTATTGATAATCCACTTGCATTTTCAGACCACCCGCTAATACTTAAATCAAATGTGTACCCTCCTGGAGAGCCAAACTCTTTTATAGCCGATACCAGATTAGTAGTGTCATATATCCAGTCATCTCTAGTGAAAAATTAAACATCTGCCCTCAACACTTTCTCCATTTGCAATTAGATTACCATTCCTTTGAAAGTAGCATCCCTCAAGATCATTCAGTAATCCATAGTTTTGAGTCTTGGGCTGCCCTCTTCAGGTATTTCTACCCAATTGTGTTCATTCAATTCAGACAGGAAGCTATTTTATTTGCCATGGCCAATGGACGCTTCCATGGGCAGACATGACAACCTCACCCTACTAAATCTGAGATAAAAGACCCGTCCCCGAGAATGTCTGTCCCCTTCCAATGCTTTTATCCTAAGAATAGAACTATACATCAACAATGCAATGACTCCAAAAAATTATTCTGTCACAGCTATATTTTACTTTATCATGTGCATCTCAAGATTTTGTTATATGTGTGCCTATTTCAACCTTCACCAATATAAATAATAAAATTTACTCAGCGTATTTTTGCCAAAAAAAAAGAATGATAAATTAATCTGAAAACTCTCCAAGAGAAACACCCCTCAATTACCCAGATCACTATGGTTATTTAGCGATTGGTCATCAGAAGCCCCCCTTCTTTCAGTAACACTGAATTATCAAAGTGAGAGGACCAAAGGTCTACATGTTAGAAAATACAGGGTGATTCACGAGCCGATATACTTAGTGTACCCCTTTTAAACACGGAGTACAAATATTTACCCCCATTCTATAGGGGCTCAGAGTCAGTCTTCAAGAGAAGTGGTGCCAGGAGCATATCCACCAAACATGACCTTGACCTTGTTCATGTTATCATATTACCATATACATAATTAAATTTTTCACATTTCATCTCAGGTTTCCTGCAAATCGGATAAACATTTACCATGCTATAGCAAAATGAATGCTATCCCCTAGCCTTGGATTATGACCAATCACTCTCAAATCATAATATAGGAAATGGAATTATGTAAATTTTAGCACAAGTTTCATGAAAAAAATAGATTGAATGATATAGCAAAAATCTTAATCTGAAAAGATTGTCTTTTAATCAGGGCCAGAATGACCATCAAATATAATGAAATTTGGTCTAATAGTGTGTGAATTATGGGGATCAAAACAAACAGATATACAAACATGAATAAATACACGCCTATCAAAACATAAGTTTCTGACGAAGGTAAGAAAAGAAGAAAGATATGACAGCTATAATTGAATGGATGAAACGTTGGTTTTAACAATGGAACTTGTTGATCATCATAGATTCATGAATAGGTAAACAGTGGTTATTTAATACCTATGATCATAAAATATTTTTCTCTCAATATTTAGTTTACATAGATTAGTATAATTTCAAATATTTGAGTGTTCTGGAATGGATATTCTGCAAGCTCACACCCTCTATGGCCGGGGTGCCGAACTTTTGGTGCATGCGCCAGCAGTGGAGCATTGCACGATTACAACTAACTTACTTTAACCCAGAGATAATAGAAGAAAAAACAATTTAACTGCTAATATTACAGATTTAGTGAAAACAAAGAAAGTCAAAAGTTTCATTAAACCAGGTTATGTTTATTTTTCCCACATGTAAAAATACTTATCTTTAGAACTGCTAATTATGTTCATATAGTTTTATTAGTACTTTCAGGAATTACTAATGAGCAATATGAATACAAAGTGAAAGTGCCAATTAAGTAAGAACAGTTTACTTTGTATTCATGTTAAATCCTTTCCTTTACAACTGCTACATTTGTTCACACTATCACACATACACACACACCCATATATATATATATATATATATATATATACATATATCACAGGCACACGTGATTTCAATCAATGTAAATATCACCCACGAACGGCATTTAATACCGAATTCTATCTTGGGAATATAAACCCATCTCCACCATGATAGCTGAATCGTGAGTTTGTAACACGTGGTTATTTTAAATGTACATATATCACAGGCACACGTGATTTCAATCAATGTATCATGGTGGAGATGGGTTTATTTCAAGTCTATGAACAGATTCCTGAATTCGACAGGAATATGTACGCAGATTTGTCATAAACTTTTATCTCTCTTGATAGCTCACTCGGTAGAGTCACTGTAGGCATAGTTTCCAGCTGCACAGAAGGCGGTTCGAATCTCCACCCGGCCAGAAGCTGTTACCATAAAATGAATTCCAAGTGGATATATATTCCCAAGATAGAATTCGGTATTAAATGCCGTTCGTGGGTGATATTTACATTGATTGAAATCACGTGTGCCTGTGATATATGTACATTTAAAATAACCACGTGTTACAAACTCACGATTCAGCTATCATGGTGGAGATGGGTTTATTTCAAGTCTATGAACAGATTCCTGAATTCGACAGGAATATGTACGGAGATTTGTCATAAACTTTTATTTCTCTTGATAGCTCACTCGGTAGAGTCACTGTAGGCATAGTTTCCAGCCGCACAGGTGGGGGTTCGAATCTCCACCCGGCCAGAAGCTGTTACCATAAAATGAATTCCAAGTGGATATATATTCCCAAGATAGAATTCGGTATTAAATGCCGTTCGTGGGTGATATTTATATATATATATATATATATATATATACATACTGTGCGTATATATATATATATATATATATATATATATATCAAACTATTATACGTATAACCGCCAAATATATCCAAATCACCAGACTTAAAGGATTGAAAGGGGGTTAAAGTTTGTATGGCGCATCTAAATTAGTGGTAAAAAATAATTGTTGCATGGGAAACAAAAGGTTGCCCACCCCTGCTCTATGGGAATCAATCTCCCCTTTAACAACCTCTTGGTCAATCCAACAAAGGACCCATATTTAAACTTTGGGCAAATTAATTTATGTATCTAAATTCAAAATGATTCTTAGGGATTAGTTTTACGTCAACCACTGGAAAGTTTTGGTGGTTGATTAAAAGACAACCTGCATCATTAAACACGCAAGCTTCTTCCATTCAATTATGTGTCATGGCTTTCTGTTTCGTTATTTATCTGTTGATAGCATTTTATTTTTCATTACACTTAAGGGAGGTTGATTCTACTATGAAATTCTGTTTCTCATATATTTTCTTTAAAATTTTCAGGATACTTTTTTGGGGGGGCTAGGGCTAATTTATTCCAGGGGCATAAGGAAATATTAGAGGCGACATTGTGCAAATTTATCTTCAAGCATGAAATTTGGCACAGATACACGTTAGGCCATACTGAACTCATTTGTTGAGGGCACCAAAGCCGATGATCACTGGGGCCGCCATACTGGCAAAATCCAATATGGCCGCCACTTAGGTTTTCATTTTACAATAACTTCACGACTAAAGGTCATGTATCATCGTGTAAAAGCACTTCATAGGGGTATTCGACGTCAGGGAATCCGAATCTGTGCACAAATTTTGCATAGCACATCACATATGCTGAGTATATTTGCATAATTTCTTTAAAATACAGATATGAAGGGTGATTTTTCAGACTTTGCTCTTCAATTGGGGTTAATTTCCAGTAGATTAATTTTTTTTGTCATACCTACCATATAGAATCTTACACTGTTTTGTCGTTAAAAGATGATTTAAGACATCTCGTTTAATCCCGTAAGTAATATTTTTATTTTTCTCCTCAGGTACGTGTGACATGGTGGTGATGGAAGAGACATAGACATGTGATTTTTGAAAATATCAAGTACCAACTAGGAGCTTTGTTGTCTCTGTCAATCCGGCAAATATGAGCATTTATAATCACCAAAGGAGGAAGGAATTTTAAGTCTCGAAATGACCTAGATTACTTCTAAGAAATCAATGCTGTTCCTTCTAGTATTGCATTGTCGTTGCAACAACTCAACGATGGTTCAGAAATAGCAAACATGCTTCGATCCAATAATTGAAAATACCACAAGACTCGCAGAAGCTACTGCAGTAGTTCTTGTGTAAAGAGACTGCGTCAAAACAATGAAACCACTGCACAAGCTTCAACAATTGTCAGGCAGTAACGTAATTTTAAAGTAAAATTTTGTTGTTTTGCCTTTTTGCACTGATGGCTTTCATTTTTATTTTGTTTACAATTTTGTAAAGCTAAATTAAGTATTTTGCTGTTGGTTTTACATTAGTACATATATTTTGGTTAAATGTAGTGTTTAATTTGCTTTGGTTGAAAAAGCTTAAGTTTTGTGGCGCCATCTATTGAGTGCATTTTGAAGTGCGGCCTTCCTCAGTATTTTTACTTCCTTGGCAAATTTTTAACTCATTTATTTTTCTTTGTGGTGACTGGGAGTGTGGTAAGGAGAGGTGACTTGTGACTCTCCTAAAGTATTCTCGAGAGTCGAGTTCAAGGCCGTTGAAGACTCTGGAGCTGCTGATCTGCCTTGGATGATATATACAATTTGTCATTGAGCTGCTTCTTAATGTGGAAGGCAGTTTACCTGTGAAGCTACGTGTGAGAATAAGACTTCCAACTGTGATTCAAGTGATCTACTGCTTAACCTGGACATTGGCAGTTTTGTGTAGAGCAGGGCTCGAGAGCCTTTTTCATCTTTGATGGATATATCTACTGTATCAGCACCAGAGTGGTCTTGTTGGAGCAAGTAGGGAGGCTTCTCTCAGGTAAGAGGAACATCCCCTGTATTTTGTCGAGCCATAGACTGAAAGTGTATATCCACCAACGGTTGTGAAGGGCTGTTCTACTGATGAGAGTGACGACTTGTGACCATATTTTTGAGCAGCAGATGGACTCGTCTATATCAGTACCGGTCTGTGTCATAGGACCAATATATTTGTGCATTTAACTATTGTCAAAGCTGATGAAGGTTTAATATGAGAGTATTGTAAGATTATGTACTTTAATATTAAGGTTTAGATTGTGATATAGGTAGGATTATTGTTTCTTTTTGTATGTTCTTCCACTTCTTTCCTTTCTGTTTAGTAATAGGTTAGCGTGGTGGGTAAAGGCTTTTGGATACCTTAACATTAAAGATTTGATTTCCTCACTATGAGTAGGGTTTAGTTTTAGCATTAGGTGACTCATTGAGTTAATCGATGGCATATTGTACTTAATCAAGTTATTACTTTTTGTGGGCCATCAGTGTTAGTACCTTATTGTTGTAATAAATATTGTGAAATTTTTGCCCTTGTGTCTTTCTGGTTTTCCTCGTTCCTACTGATTTGAGTTTTTGTCACTGGATTTGTGAATAAGATAAAAGAACCCGTTATGGCTTTCTCCTAGAGGGAGTTCGTAACATATTTTGGCGACCGTGACAGGATCCAGGACAAACTCAATTGGTGGTGTGAGTTACCAGACTGTGCTCTGGGTGAGATTTTTCAGTATTTATTTTTGTTGTGCTTCACCACCTTCCTTCTTTTCCTTTTCATTATGTCTGATGTAGAGTTTAACCCTGCCGAATTTTTGGCTTCTGAGGATTGTGTTAGGTATTTGGGTGCTTTGACTAAAGAAAATTTGAAAGCTTGTGCTAGGTCGTTAGGCATTTCTTTGACAAATAGGGAATTGAAAAAGGACGTATATAATATGGTAAAGAATAGGCTGTGTGAACTTAAACAAACTGCTGATGAATTAGTTAGTGAAAGCATGAGTGAGTCTGATGTAGAAGGGGCTCCGGGATTGAGTCTTTTTCAGGATCCGTCTCAATGTGGACTGATTTTTGAAGGGTATGGCAGTCTGCCTGATGGTAAAAGTCAGACTGAGGGGGTTCCTCGTACTGATAATGTGTCTCCAGCTGTTCCTACTCGTTCGGTCAAAGGAGAAAATAAGCCACTAGTTAAGGATTTCCAGAACATGTTAGAACTAAAGAAGTTAGAGTTCGAGGAGTTTGAGAGAATCAGAGCTCATGAGAGAACGATGCTTAGCATGCAGTTAGAGCTGGCCAAGATCCAGCAAGGTAAGAAGTGTGAGAGTACCTGCATCCATGAAGATATTGGGGAAAAGTTTAGCTTTGGGGATGCTCTAAAACTTGTACCTTGTTTTACTGAGGAGAATGTGCCTGAATTCTTTAAGGCTTTCGAAAGGGTTGCTTATAGGTTGTCTTGTCCTAGGGAGGTCTGGACAGTGTTGATTCAATGTCGCTTACTGGGCAAGGCTCAGAAGGTTTATAATGCCATAGAGGAGCAAGTATCTCGGGATTATGAGAAAGTGAAAGCTTTGATATTAAAAGCATATGATTTGGTTCCCGAGGCCTACAGGCAGAGGTTTAGGAATTTTAACAAAACCCCGAACATGACTTATGTGGAGTTTGCTCGTGTAAAGCAGGAGCATTTTGATGATTGGCTCAAGAGTCGCCAAGTAACTACTCTGGCGGCCTTGAAAGAGTTGATATTGATTGAAGATTTTAAAAAATCGTGTGCTAAAGATTTAAGAGTTCATTTAGAAGACTTGAAAGTGACTTCTTTTCCCAGAATTGCTCAGTTGAGTGATGAATATATATTGACCCATAAGGTTGGTACTGAGAACGTCAGGGGTAATTTCCCTGTGGTCAAGGGTAACTGGGAGAGTAAAAAGAAAGTGTTTGTTAACCAAAATAATTCTAATTTCCAGGCTTACTCTAACTCTAAAGCAAATTCCAATTTTCAGGTCAAAAATCAACCAAACAGTAATCCTAGTGGTAATTTTGTAGATGGGAATTCTGCAAAAACTAATATTGCTCATCCTAGTCGTACTATAACAAGTGGTGTGGGAAGTAGAACCTATTACTGGTGTAATAAGACAGGACATATACAAGCTAATTGTTTTGCTCGTCAGAGGTATTTACAGAGGCAGACTACTACTCCTATTGCTATGGTGAATAATGTTAAGGCTTCTCAACAATCTGTAGAGAATGAAGAAAATGGTAACAAAGGTAATAAGGAGAATGATTCCCCCATGTGACTGTCATTCAATAAGTATATTTGGCCAGGTAAGCTGAGATTTGAGAAGGAAGTTATAAATATAAAATTTTTGAGGGATACAGGTGCTGCTCGATCTTTATTGTTAAGAAGTAGGTTACCTCTTAACGTGAAGATTGCTAACTATATTATTTTAAGTGGTTTTCCGGACACTGTTGTGTCGGCTCCTGTGGTTGAAGGAGAGATTGACATATTGGGTGTCGTAAAGAATATTAATCTGGCCATTGTTGATAAACTACCTATACCTGGGATAGATGGTATCCTAGGAAATGACTTGTGTAATGTGGAGGGACAAGAATTGTTTCCCATTTTAACTTTAAATAAATTACCCATTGCTGTAACTACTCGCTCACAGAGGAAAGGGCGTAACCTCTTGATGGACGGAGAGGATTTACATTTAGACCCTGTTCAAGTAGATGTAGCAGTAGGAAGGCTCGAGTCAGTAGGAAGTAGTGGTAGTAGTAAGGTAGTTAGAGCATGGAATAGGGCTGATTTTATAAAAGCTCAGCATGATGAATTTGATGTGGAAATAACTGAGGGGGATGATATTTCTAAGCCATGTTTTGTATCGGAGAGAGGATTATTGTGTAGATTAAGCCGTTCTGCTCTTATGGAATCCTCAGAGTATCATAAGCAGATTTTGGTACCTAAACAATTCAGAGACGAATTGCTGCAGTTAGCTCATGAGGATCCTTTCTCGGGACACTTTGGGGTAACAAAAACTTTTAAGAGATTAACCAAGCTTTTTTGGTGGCCTAATATGAAAAGGTGTATTAAGCAGTTCTTGCGAACTTGTGTAACGTGCCAGGTCATGGGTAAACCTAATCAGGTATTGCGAAAAGCTCCATTAAAACCCATCCCTGTAATTGGTGAACCATTTTCTGAGATTGTCATTGATGTTGTTGGTCCTTTACCTAGAACTCAATCGGGATATATGTACTTATTAACTGTGATGGATAGGGCTTCTCGGTTCCCAGAGGCTTTCCCTCTTAGGAAAGTAACGTCAAAAGCTGTCTGGGAAAAGTTAGTAGGATATTTTTGTCGTTATGGGTTACCTTGTACCATTCAATCAGATTGTGGTACTAACTTTACTTCCAAGTACTTTAAGGACAGGTGTGCTGAACTGGCCATTCAGCACATCACCAGTGTCCCATACCATCCTGAAAGTCAAGGGGTTGTGAAAAGGTTCCACCAAACCTTAAAAAGTATAATTGGTAAGTACTGTTATGAAAGGGAGAGTAGTTGGGATAAGGAACTACCTTATGCATTATTTGCAATAAGAACTCACCCAAATGAATCTACTGGTGTTTCTATCTACTGGTGTTTCTCCTTTCAGATTGGTGTATGGTCATGAGGTTCGAGGTCTTTTAGAAGTGTTATTTGAAGTGTTGATTGGGGGACGAAAACAAATTCAAAATCTTAATATATTTTTATCTAATTTGAAAAATAAATTGAGGGGTGCCTGGAAGTTTGCCAAAGGTAATCTGGAAGCTTCCCAGGCTAGTATGAAAGCATTCCATGATCGTAAAGCAGTTAGTCGTTCTTTCGAATCTGGAGATCTGGTTCTGGTTTTAGATATGGACCCTAATAGTTTTCTGAAACCCAGATTTAAAGGTCCATGGAAGGTAATAAGAAAGGTGTCTGACTTTAACTATGAATTAGATTCTCCAGGTTCTACTAGGAAGAGTAGAATTTTTCACATTAATAGGTTAAAGAAATATGAAGGTAGAAATCTAAGTCCATTAAATATTGTTTATGAAATGCCATGTCCTCTAGCTACTGTATTTTATGATAATATTGGTGACCATGAAACTGTAGAGAATTTTAGAACTAAGGTTGAGATCTTTAATAAGGCAAATGTTTTGTTGGAACATCTGGATGAAGTCCAGAAGAAAGATTTGTTATGTTTGATAACAGCTTTTCCAGAAGTGTTTAGAGAGGCTCCAGGGCTTACTTCATGGCTTGAACATGATGTTGAGGTTGGTAATGGTCTTCCAGTAAAGCAGGCTCCTTACCGCCTGAACCCAGAAAAAGCCAAAGTAGTTGAGAAGGAGGTACAGTATATGCTGGACCACAATCTTATTCAACCCAGTTCAAGTCCTTGGAGTTCTCCTATTGTTCTGGTAAAGAAACCTGATGGTAATTATAGAATGTGTGTTGACTACCGTAGGGTTAATCAGGTAACAAAGAGTGACAGTTTCCCTCTTCCCCGGATTGACGATTTAATAGACCGAATAGGTAATGCCAAATTTGTAACGAAATTAGACTTATTGAAGGGTTATTGGCAGGTGCCATTGTCTCACAGGGCCCGTGAGATTTCGGCATTTGTCACCCCCAATGGGTTATATGAGTGTAAGGTGATGCCTTTTGGTTTGAAAAATGCAGCCTGTACGTTCCAGCGCCTTATGAATAGAGTGATATGCGGGCTGGAGGGTACCGAAATATATATTGACGACTTGGTGGTATATAGTCAGGACTGGAAAACCCATGTTGAAAGGTTAAAAAACTCTTTCAGGTTTTACAAAAGGCTGGTTTGGTTGTAAACATCGATAAGTGTGAGTTTGGTAAGGCTGTAGTGACGTATCTGGGTCATGAGGTTGGTTTGGGGAAGGTTGCTCCTAAACATGCTAATATTGAGGTTATAGCCAACCTTCCTCAGCCGCGTAATGTCCGTGATGTCCGCAAAGTTCTTGGCATGTTAGGGTATTACAGGAGGTTCCTGAAGAATTTTGCTGACATCGCCCAGCCTTTAACTAATCTATTGAAAAAGAACACTAAGTTTTTGTGGAGTACAGAATGTGAAAAAACATTTTCTAATTTGAAATCGGTATTAGTCTCGGAACCAATTCTTAGCTCTCCCAATTTTAATAAACCTTTTATTTTGGCGGTGGATGCCAGTGACGTGGGTGTTGGAGGAGTTCTGTTTCAGAGAGATGATGAGGGGGAAATGCACCCTGTATCTTATTTCAGTAAAAAGTTACTCCCGGCTGAAAGAAGGTATTCCACTATAGAGAAGGAAGCTTTGGCTCTTGTGAAGAGCGTATCCCATTTTTCTATTTATTTATCTAGTTCTCTCTAGATTGAAGTGTTGACGGACCATAACCCGTTGGTATTTATAAATAAGATGAAGGGAGCGAATCAAAGGATTCTGCGATGGGCACTTCTCCTTCAGGAATATAACCTGGTCTTTCAGCATATAAAAGGAGTGGACAACAAGATCCCCGATGCACTTTCTAGGATGTGAAGTGTGGGCTGCTGTGCCGTTCCTGATTTTTTTTTTTATTTTCTTTTCAGATGATGTATAGGCTATTAATGTATTCTAAGGTTGTTTTTTTTTTGTGCAATCCCGGAGTTCCCTGTTTTTTTTTTTTTTTTTGGTGGGGGTGTCCAGTTAGGTTAAGTAGTCTTAGTGTGAGTGTTTTGGTTGGTCATGTTTACTTTCTTATTTTCGTATTAAGATTAAAGAAAAAAAAAAAAAATATTTTTCCTGTTTAGTCAAATTATTTTTTTTTTTTTCGTTGAAGGAGGAAGGTGTCAGGCAGTAACGTAATTCTAAAGTAAAATTTTGTTGTTTTGCCTTTTTGCACTGATGGCTTTCATTTTTATTTTGTTTACAATTTTGTAAAGCTAAATTTAGTATTTTGCTGTTGGTTTTACATTAGTACATATATTTTGGTTAAATGTAGTGTTTAATTTGCTTTGGTTGAAAAAGCTTAAGTTTTGTGGCGCCATCTATTGAGTGCATTTTGAAGTGCGGCCTTCCTCAGTATTTTTACTTCCTTGGCAAATTTTTACTCATTTATTTTTCTTTGTGGTGACTGGGAGTGTGGTAAGGAGAGGTGACTTGTGACTCTCCTAAAGTATTCTCAAGAGTCGAGTTCAAGGCCGTTGAAGACTCTGGAGCTGCTGATCTGCCTTGGATGATATATACAATTTGTCATTGAGCTGCTTCTTAATGTGGAAGGCAGTTTACCTGTGAAGCTACGTGTGAGAATAAGACTTCCAACTGTGATTCAAGTGATCTACTGCTTAACCTGGACATTGGCAGTTTTGTGTAGAGCAGGGCTCGAGAGCCTTTTTCATCTTTGATGGATATATCTACTGTATCAGCACCAGAGTGGTCTTGTTGGAGCAAGTAGGGAGGCTTCTCTCAGGTAAGAGGAACATCCCCTGTATTTTGTCGAGCCATAGACTGAAAGTGTATATCCACCAACGGTTGTGATGAGAGTGACGACTTGTGACCATATTTTTGAGCAGCAGATGGACTCGTCTATATCAGTACCGGTCTGTGTCATAGGACCAATATATTTGTGCATTTAACTATTGTCAAAGCTGATGAAGGTTTAATATGAGAGTGTTGTAAGATTATGTACTTTAATATTAAGGTTTAGATTGTGATATAGGTAGGATTATTGTTTCTTTTTGTATGTTCTTCCACTTCTTTCCTTTCTGTTTAGTAATAGGTTAGCGTGGTGGGTAAAGGCTTTTGGATACCTTAACATTAAAGATTTGATTTCCTCACTATGAGTAGGGTTTAGTTTTAGCATTAGGTGACTCATTGAGTTAATCGATGGCATATTGTACTTAATCAATTTATTACTTTTTGTGGGCCATCAGTGTTAGTACCTTATTGTTGTAATAAATTTTGTGAAATTTTTGCCCTTGTGTCTTTCTGGTTTTCCTCGTTCCTACTGATTTGAGTTTTTGTCACTGGATTTGTGAATAAGATAAAAGAACCCGTTATGGCTTTCTCCTAGAGGGAGTTCGTAACACCCATTAATCAGCCGGGACTTCTCATGGAACAGGAAAATGTAAAATATTTGTCATCTGCGATGGAGACGACAAGGTAGCAACTGATAAAGTTGATGCCAACCTTAAAAGCTCGTCAAAGTTAATAATAATTTTTAGTTGGTTTGAAAAATGGTTGCACAAGCTGCCGATGCCCATGCCGGTGACACTTACGATCATGATAAATGTTACTTGCGTCTTCCAAATTCAGGACGTGCTGCACAAAGCCAAGCTTCCACATGCCTTGCTCAACCTCAGTTTGACCCAATCACCATGGCACAAATAATAGCCATTGTTAAGGATTTTGACTCATTGTTTGAGCTCTCCTCTCTTGTCACAAGTATCACACACTAATGGAAGAAAGAGGGACTCCATGTCTGGACATCAGGGAGCCACATTAAACATGATTTAAAGATCATCTTCCGGAATGGGGCGGGTTTGCAAAATGGAAAGAAATATACATTTCTAATTCTACCAACGTTCCTCACTTAGTTACAAAATCCCATGATATCCTGCTTAACCAAGATATGCTTTATTGTTGATATGGGCCGCGGTGATTTCACGTAAGCTTTGTCTTATGAAGCAGAAATAATTCAATAGGTCATTTTCGTCAGGCTGCCTTACTGTTAATATACCAGAAGAGCTCGAATCTTCATGAATGTAATTCTTCAAGGTCCATCCGTCCTGCAAGCTCAGAGAAATATTGAAATGAATAATCATGTAAAAGAGAGTTCCTTTGATGTGGCAAAAATTTGCTTTGACATCCTGCTAAAACACTCAAGGACTCACAGAAAAACTGATGGTATTGACCAATAAACCAAACCTCCTCCGCCTCGATTCTGTACACATGTGTACCAACCGTGTGTCACACAATTGTACATAATTCCTTTTGCATATATTATGCTTGTATCTTCGCTCTTCCCTCGCACTAAACGTACATGAAATTTCTGGTCTGCTATTTCCTCTGTAACATTGTCTGACTTGGTAACTTGTTATGTCCTGTTGCCTTGAGGTTTTGTATATAAGGAGAGTGTTCTACAATAACATGACTCAGTCGTTTCCAGCCTGCCTTTGAGTTCACAGCCTTACTCGGCGCCGTCACATTGGTGATTACCGGAAGTCGACTCGCTCCCACTGCCTTCCACCCCAACCTCCCTCGCCCCTCCATCGTTGTTACTATGACGGAGACGGACTCTACTACAGCAGTTGGCGCTGCGGCCGCCCCATTGAAACTTTCACCTTTCGCCAGTGGAGAAGCGTTTGCTTGGTTTCAACACGCAGAAGTCCACTTTCGTATCAGGGGCGTGACTCGCTCGACTACCAAAGCGGATTAAGTTCTCGCGGCGATACCCGAGGACACCTTCCCAGAAATATCCGACTGGCTTTGTGAACAAGTAGACACCCCAATAGCGTATGACGCCCTCAAAACATACCTTCTGCAGCAGTACTCGCCGTCGCCAGCCGCCCGTATGGCAAAGCTTTTTCAGCTCTCGCAACAACCGTTGGGGGACCAAAGGGCTTCGCTTGCCCTCAGGGAAATGAACAGTATCGCTCGCCTTCAACCTGCCGCAGACGGCTCTCCTCGTGAGGTGAACCTACTTCGTGCCCTTTGGATACGCCGTTTACCCGAACCTGTATGCGCTGCCATACCCGATGTCGATAATTTACCCATAAAGGACTTGATGACCAAATCCGATGCCCTTATGGACAGCCACTTCAAGACCTCCATCAACGCCTCCACCCTTGACGATGAGGATGCCTATTCAACGTCAACCGAAGCTGACATGAATGCCGTAGGACATACATGCCTACCCCGTGACATGCCGAAGCGGTAACAAAGCCGCTCACCACCCACCAATCGCTCGCGCCCCAACGAACGACTTCTACAGCCACTTACTACCTCCCATCCGCCGCAGTTTTGCTACTACCACTTCAGATTCGGGGCAACCGCGAAGAAATGTGCCAAAGAATGTCAGTGGCAAAAAAAACGTGTAAGTAGGCCATCGCTTGTAGCGGTGGCGTCCCATATTTCTAATCTTTTCTAATTACAGGATGCAGGAACGGGCGTGCGATTTTTGGTAGACACGGGTGCTTGTCGTTCTCTTTTGCCAAGGAAACTCTTCAAGGCACAACGTAGTCTGTCTACATCTGCCGACGTCCGCTTGGTAGCTGCCAACGGATCTGCGATACCCACCTACGGTTACAAGAGCCTCACATTATCGTTCGGAAACGGTAAATTCAATTGGAAGTTTCTCGTTGCTGACGTCACAATGCCAATCCTCGGTGCGGATTTCCTCTCTCATTTCCACCTTCTGGTCGATGTCGCCCACCGACGATTGGTCAACGCAGACTCGTACTTGTCGACACCTCTTCAACCCGCCCCCTCTAACCTCGCTCTCCACATCAGCGCATCCACGGATGCCTACGCCCAACTCCTCACGTCGTACCCGGAAGTTTTCCATCCCAAACTTTGCCAAACGCCCACGGTTCCTGCTAAGCACGGTATTTATCACCATATCAAGGCGACGGGACCCCCAGTCGTCTGGCAGTGGAACGATTGGCAGCCGCCAAACAGACGTTCGCCGAAATGGAGAAAGTGGGCCTTTGCCAAAAGGCCTCAAGCCCATGGTCATCAACCTTACACATCGTTCTGAAGAAAGACGGTTCCCTCAGTCCGTGCGGGGATTACAGGCGCCTGAACATGCAAACAGAACCGGATCACTAACCCCTCCCAAACATTGCCGATGTAACCTCCTACCTGCACAAAGCGAAGGTTTTCTCTACGCTCGACCTCCTGTAGGCTATTATCAGGTGCCTATGAACCCAGAAGACATCCCCAAGACGCCATCACCACATTGTTTGGCACATACACCTTCAATTACTCCTGTTTTGGCCTTCGTAATGCTGGGGCAACGTTTCAACGTCTCATGGATGGCATCTTAGGGGACCTCCCTTTCTGTGTATGTTATGTGGACGACATACTTGTGTTGTCCTCCTCAAAAGCGGAACACCTCCGTCACCTGCGCATCGTGCTCGACCGCCTGCAACAAAACGGCCTTGTAGTCCTTTACGACAAGTGTACCTTTGGCGCCAACGAAGTGTCCTTCTTAGGGCACCGTATCACTCCTGAAGGAGTCCATCCCCTCCCTGAGAAGGTAGCAGCCGTTCAGAATTTCCCCGCACCCTCGACCGGCAAAGCTCTGCAGGAATTCTTGGGCATGATCAACTATCATCACCGTTTTCTGCCAGCCATTGCCGCCACTCTTGCTCCCCTCTACGCCTCCCTTAAGGGCAAGCCAAAGGACCTGAAGTGGGGTCCCCTTCAAGAAGCAGCCTTCTACAATGCAAAGAAGGCCCTATCAACTACTGCGGCTCTCACTTTTCCTATCCCACACGCCCCTCTCCTTCTCTCCACCGATACCAGCGACGTCGCTATTGGTGCAGTACTCAAGCAGTTGGTCAAAGGCTCGCCCTGCCCATTGGCCTTCTTCAGCAGAAAACTGTCCAAGGCAGAATCGGGTTATTCTACCTTTGATCGAGAATTGCTGGCGGTGCACTTGGCTGTCCGTCACTTTCGCCATTTCTTAGAAGGTACACCCTTCGTCATTCGCACAGACCGCATGACTCTGGTGCACGCCTTCACTCGACAGTCTGACGCCTGGTCCGCCCGTCAACGTCGACATCTCTCCGCTATGGCTGAATACAATTGCACCCTCCAATACGTCCCTGGGAAAATGAATCCCGTTGCCGATGCCCTGTCAAGAAACACGTTGGCTGCCGTTCAACTGGGATTGGATTACAAGCCCTGGCTGAAGCCCAACTACAGGATCCAGAGTATCAAGCTTGTAGGACATCCTGCACGTCCCTCCGTTGGGAAGACTTTCCCCTCGAAGACTCCAACACCACCCTCCTCTGTGACGTCAGTACTGGCATATCGCGACCTTGGATTCCTACTCCCATGCGCCGACAGGTGTTTGATTTCATTTACTGCCTTTCACATCCCTCGCGCCGTTCTACTGCACAGCTGCTGAAGGCAAAGTTCATTTGGCACGGCATTTCTAAGGATGCTAAGGATTTGGTCCGTGCCTGTACTTCTTGCCAAACTTCCAAAGTACATCGACACATGGATTCAGGAGTAGGCATCTTTCCTCAACCTCAGCGTTGTTTCGCACACATTCACATCGACGTTGTAGGCCGTCTACCCACATCACAAGGACATCGTTACCTGTTTACTGTCATCAACCGCTCCACTCGTTAGCTTGAAGCCATTCCCATGGAAACTGCAACATCCGCCTCATGTACATCTGCCTTACTCTCTGGATGGATTTCAAGATTCGGTGTCCCAGAACATATTACTTCTGAGAGGGGAACCACTTTCACCTCTCAATTGTGGACGTCATTAGCGAATCTCCTGGGCATCACCCTACATCAGACATCGGCCTACAACCCCGCTGCCAATGGAATGGTTGAATGTTTTCATCGCACCCTCAAAGCAGCTTTGATGTCCCGCTGCAAGGATTGCAACTGGTTTACTCAGCTTCCCTGGGTCCTCCTGGGACTAAGGACCACTCCTAAAGACGCTCTTGACGTCTCGGCAGCCGAAATCGTGTATGGCGTCCTGTTGGTCGTCCATGCCGAATTTTTTCCTTCTACAACCTCCTCCGACGATCTCCAGCGCATACGTCACGTCGTGGAAAAAATTATTCCGTGCCGCCAGACTTACAAGCCCCCAGCGAAGCATCACATACCAATGGACTCGCACTCTGTAACGCACATCTTCCTGCGCAACAACACTAGCAAGCCACCACTAACGCCTCCTTACACGGGCCCTTTCCTTGTGATCCGACGCAGTCCGAAACCATTCCTACTAAACATTTGGGGCAAAGAAGACTGGGTCTCCATTGATCATCTAAAACCTGCTTATCATCTGCCAGATGAGCCGCCTACAGTTCGCCTCTCCAGATCAGGGCGCCCTATTTAACATTTACAGTATGTCATTTTTAGGGGGGGGAGCCCTGTACCAACCGTGTGTCACACAATTGTACATAATTCCTTTTGCATATATTATGCTTGTATCTTCGCTCTTCCCTCGCACTAAACGAATATGAAAGTTCATGTCTGCTGTTTCCTCTGTAACATTGTCTGACTTGTTAACTTGTTATGTC
>NC_090733.1:34889616-34892116 GCF_036898095.1 Palaemon carinicauda
AAATTGAGTTAACAACCATTAGTTGCAATCGCTTAAAATCAACCTTCGTTGAAATTGTCAATCGCTCTTAAAGTCTCATTCAAAATGACTTCGCTCAAAATAACATCGTTCAAAATGATTTCGCTGTAATAAACTTTCACACATCTGATCAATTTTGGAAATATCCTGTGTTGTATCTAACATTATGCTATAAAATGCAGCTGCTTTAATGGCATAAGTAAGTTCTTTTTCAGTTTCCTTTGAAAGCAACTAAATGAGTTCATTTTGTATCATTGGGCTCATATACTTTGTTTTACATTTAGGTTTACTGATTCATTCTGAAAGAACTGGATCATATTTAGAAAGCAACTCAATGATGCCAATGAAATTTCCACGTTTCCTTTCATCCTCATCATAATATTTTTCTCCTTTTGAAGATTACCTTCAAGTGCTTCACTCAAAGTTCCATGCAAGCGCCATTGTTCATACACTAGGCATGAATTATAGTGAATTTGGGATGATTTGTGCCTCTTCATACCCTCACCTATGTGTTTCCAGTCACAATAGCCATCAATCCATGTATCTTGAAATTTACTCGCTCCTCGATTAGCAAACAACCAACATGTCTCACAATAAGCCTTATCAAGAACAACTGAATAGCATAACCACGACATCTCAATTTTCACACCTGATTTGGACACTGCATGATAATATTTTTCAGAGAAAGAACGACCTTCTGCATCCTTTTTGAAAGGGCCATTAGGCTTGCAATGTCCATTTGTAATGATAAATCGTTTTGTTTGGTCCTTCAAGTTTTGTTCCATAAAATGTCCTCGGTCTGTAAGCCACAACGATGTTATTGTGTCAAATGAGAGCTCAGGCGCATGGTCTTTTGAGGTACTAGGTTTACACTCATCTTCACAGGTATTGCCTAATATAGTGTCAGAAACTGGGTCAGAATCATGCTTGCCAACTTCGACTAATTTCTTTTCACCTGTATCAGTTGCTGTGTTTGTTTCAACTAAACTATTACTAGTAGTAGGCATTTCCACACTAATGACACTACTATTAGTATTTTCTCCAATAGCTTCACAACTATCATTGTCCTTTGCATTTTCGCTAATCACTTCTACTGTTGGGGAAAAGAAACCACAAATTTTTGAAGCTTTGCTGCCTTAATTTCATTTTCTTTTTTCTTTTTCCGCTTTTCACTGCCACTAAGATGTGTTTTGGGAGGCATGATATATCCGATTCACTGTAAATAAAAACTATTATTAATTGAGAAAATTATACTCAGTTATCATCTGATATACAAAAATTCTATTGTTTTTTGTTTGTATGGTGTTTTTCAGTGGTTATTCAGCAACGGAACCAACAGCTTTACGTGACTTCCGAACCATGTCGAGAGTGAACTTCTATCACCAGAAATACACATCTCTCAACTCCTCAATGGAATGGCCAAGAATCGAATCTGCGACCACCGAGGTGGGACGCAAACACCATATCGACCACGCCACTGAGGCGCTATAGGAAAATTTGATATCATTGTGAAGATATTAATTACATCTTTCTTCAATGCATTGTTCTTTCTATTACATTATTTGTATTGTGAGTCAAATATTAAAATTAAGTTCACAATTCGTAATCAACATAATCTTTCATAAGGTGTAAGATAAGTATCAGTTGTAGTCCACTTATAAAAGAATACTATGTAAAACAATCACGAAACAAGAAAAACTTCTCTCACCCTTTCCTTTAAATGATCAAAATATATTGGCAGTCACAGGCAGTGACAACTGACAAGCTCTGGTAACTGGTGTACACGGAGGCCAGGACTTGGATAGGAACATAACGCGTTCAAACCAAGATCTCATACGGACCTGTAGTGTACGAACAGTAATACTCCCTATGACCTCCTAACTTATAACCCATAGAGGCCATCATATACATTAACAATATGTAATGTGTTCTCAGTTTCTGTTAATAATCATTTACCAGTATTATATTGAGGAATTTGAATTTTTTTTTTCTAAATCACTAAAATATAACAGTAAGCAGTAGCATATTTTTTTCTTCTTCTTCTTTTTACGGCCATGGGCCCATATCCCTTGGGTCCCTTGGCTCCCTTTCTGTGACTCTACGTCCATGGGGCCCTTTAATCATTATAGGCCCTGGGCCCGTGGCAGTTTGCCACCTCTGCCACCCTATTGTTACGCCTCTGCCAGGACTAGAGAACAATGGCTTGATTTTGAAGTGTCCTTGTAGAAGCCTGCCCTACTATAGCTAAAGTGTCTCTTCTACCCTTACCAAGAGGAAAGGGGAAACTGAACACTTACAGAGCAGCAGTTAACCCGCTGAAAGAGATTACTGTAATTATGCATATACTTTGCTTTAAATATAAAAAAAAAAATAAAAAATATTCAAATGTAGCTCAGTGAATTCTTGCTGCAACAATGATTTTAATTCTGATATGATAGTGAGAGATAAGAGAAAACTTCAGTAATCTAAGGAAAAATGCGAG
>NC_090733.1:34902116-34907116 GCF_036898095.1 Palaemon carinicauda
ATATGAAAAAAAAAACTAGAAATGAAAACTCTCGTTACCTGGAAATATTTAATTTACGTTTTGAATGCAGATGGCAAATTAATTTTTTCAATTGTAAATTTTGTATTGATGTTTTGCATATTGAGGTGTATATGTGTCTTGTGAGTGTTTATGTGTGTTTGTTACTATAGATTCTACCCCAAATCGGAGGCCGACCTCGAACAAATTGCAACATAAGGAATTTTTTTTTTGGACAATACATTACCTCAGTGTCTGTAAAAAACAAAAAATTCCACTCGAATCCTCCTTGAGTAAATACCCTTTTATTTAATATAGTGGAACGACAAGATTTGTCGATTTTCCTTAGTTGTGGGTAAGTTTATTCATCTATTGATTATTAGGCTTTTGTGTTCAGTATTACTGTATTTTACTATGTGTTTGAACTGCTTTTTTTATCTTATCAAAATACCAAATATTCAGTTTTTATATATCAGGTAATCTCCAATCATGAGTAATATTCCAAGCAGTAATGAGAACTGCGTCATCAGTGGTGAATCACTGGCCAATGATGAATAACCTTTTATATCAAAGACTTAGGAGTGAACCAATAAAATCAATGATTACACCTTATGGAGATGCTCATGTGTTAAGGGGAAGCAAGATGTAAAGTCAATTACTTCTGCGTTTTACTTCAGAACACATTTCCTATTTTATGGCCAACATTTAAAAAGTAATGTAAAGAGAAAATCAGTATTATCTGTAATATCATCAGTGACAATCAGGGAGTTTGGGAGAAACACATTTGATAAATGTAGAGAAAGAAACGATGACTGGCCCAATAAGTTCAGAAAAGGAATCAATGTTCAGTACATTTGGTAGCAGCAGATGGGATTTATTACCATTCATGTATCTCAAATTTAAAAAAAAATACAGTAAATGAAAATCACCGCGCTTGCAAACCAACCCAATAAAAACACAGAAAAAATAGTCATACAGGACGTAAAAACATGAAGTGAGGAATGAAGCATTTCTCAAAGTTTCTCGATTCTCTCAATCAAATTCTGATGAGCAAATAACAGTACAAGGACTTGAAAAGAAATAAAAGTGATACCACTGAGATGGTTATTGTAAAGCTTATTACCTAGATTCTTGAAGCAAAGATTACAGGTGGTTTATGGTGAAAGAATTGCCATAGAATAGGTTAATTGTAAACCAGATGTATTAACCTTTTTATAAAAAGCACAGAAAATTATTGATGACTTTTACTGTGTCAAAGAGGGAAAATGCTGAGAAAGAATACTTACGAATTATTGAAATTAATGAAAAATTAAATATAGAGCTAAACTAATAGACAACACTTATTATTTCATTAGTAAAGACATGCCGGATATAATATCTGCTCTGGCCTAACATAGCGTTATGACAAAATATAAACCTTAAAATTACGTCCACTGAAATATCTATCATTTAAGAACCCGCTACGTGTAATCCTAGCTCCACTTTGCATTGGGGTAGGAATACAGGTATACCATATTTTTGGCTCTATAGTCCATAGCTGTATGACACATTTCATAAACATAACTACTGTTTTATATATATATATATATATATATATATATATATATATATATATATATATATATATATATATATATATATATATATATATATTTATATATATATATATATATATATATATATATATATATATATATATATATATATATATATATATATATATATATATATATATATACAGAACTCAAGAGATTAGCCATGAGTGCATCAATTTTTTACCCGGTCAGTGATGATAGCGCAATCCATAATATATGTACCTAGGATGGCAAAAGTGAATATCACTAATGAGAGGATCGTGCTTCAAAGAGAGATATTGAATGTTTTATGATGCCTCTTAAAAAACTAGCAAAAATTACCTTTTAGAAGTTAAATGACATGCATATCCCTGACCAAATATCACATTTTAACATACTGTGAAAAACATCTATGCGTTTCAAGGTACCTCGTTCAAACTTGAATAACATGATGCAGATGGTTCAAAAAGCCCAGCACCCCAAGAAATGCTCAATCATATTTCTGCCTGTGATAGACATGCCCCTAACTGATTCTTCATGTATTTACACTACACTTATTTTTATTGTGAACCAGACCCAGAGATGTTAATTTTCACCAATAATTACATTTGATCAATCATTATATTGGAAAACATCATAGAATAGGGTCAGTGGAAGATGAAAACCCAGTCAAGTCCTTTGTGCTGTGGGCTGGAGATCTCCAGACTGAGATGAGTTTTCTCAGGGCCATAGGGACCATAATGAGTGGTTCGAACATACATGAGATATGAGAACTCACTTACGCAATAAATACATTACCCCACATAATATATGGTAAAGCCATTACCATGCCAGTCCAAACTCACCTTTTTTTTAGTTCACCTCTCCATGCTTTGTTCATTTCTAAATCATATGATCTGCCATTTCATCTGCTAGCAGAAAAGGATCGATTTGAAGATACAGAGGAGTGAAAAAGTGCTACCTCCAGGTCTAGCAGCTGTAAGAAATCTACTTCAAAAGGTCTTAAATGGATATACAGATGTGATTACTAAATGTTTGTAAAACCTTTGTAAAATGAAAGAGAATATAGATGCTGAAAAGCAAAAAAGAAAACTTGAAAACCTTAGAACTCCCATGTTTTGCCTACAATAAATGGACCTTGCAAATATCCCAAGAAAATTCATCACAGGCGAGAGAATCAGGAATGGAAGTTTCACCACAGCTCAATTTATGACATAAAGAGATTATCTGGCTGATGCTTAACGCAATTTATATGAGAAATTAATGCTCCTCATTTACAGATAGTCGAAGCTGTCGGCCACACATCCAGCGGTCTATTGAACTTTCCTAGAAATGTTCATGTAGTAAGATAGAATGAAATTTTTTGGTCAGATCTCATTAATAAGCAGGTCCTTGAGAGAAGTTTGAAGATTACTAATGGCCTCACCCGAGATAGAAGGCTAACCGAGATTCACTTTGTGGTACTGCTCTTATAATTGTCAGCTCTTGCCTAGGTCAACACCAGTATGCAGCAGCTGACTAAAGTTTCGTATGAAACCAGTGCTCACGCACAAAGAAAGAGTAAATGCAAGATATAGACAGAAGGGAAACAAGAATTGTTCCAAAACCTTGCTACATGGAATCCATTCTGCTTAGACCTAACGCTGAAGAATATTATGAATGGCATAGCAGTTGAATCAAACGCAAATGCTGATAACATAAAAAAAGAAAAAAAATGAGAGATAAACTATTCAGAACATGAAGAGAAAATGTACCGAGACATAGTTTCAAGAAAAAGACCAGATTAACCTACTGGGTAGCTTAACATATCTAAACAATAATAGTGAATCAATCCTTGTCCACTCTCAATTAATGTTTCAAGGGTTATTACCTACAGCTCTAAAATCCTGAAGATTTAGGAAATCGGTTCCATTATGAGTCCTTTATTTGATTCCTCAGCCTAGCCACACCAAATTAATGATAAAGGGTGCCTAGCTGACACTCTATTGGAAGTAACTAAAGAGGTGAGTGAGTCACAGCCATTTGGGAGTATACCATATGAACTAGATTGGGGTCATTACTTTAAACATTACAATGACCACAAGGTGAACCATAAATAATATCCGTTCCTTTAGTTTGAAGTATAGGGAAAAGAGATGCAAACATTCAATCATTTAAATGCTTTTTTATGGACACTGCAGTGGGTCAAGTACTAAAAATGTAACCCATATAAGAAAAGCCCAAGGAAAAAAAGATTTTCTATTAAATCAGAACAAAGAAAGGTTCATACATAAACTCAAACTATCAAGTCCTACAGTATATGCTGATGTTAATGCAGATTTTTTTTTTTTGGGGGGGAGGGACTTTTTACAAATACCCTCAATTTCTTTTTATTCATACCATTCCATCATTACACAGTGAAGTCAAATTGATAAGAACAAAAACAGTCCAGGACTTGAAACTTTGGTAAAACTTGGATGCAATACAGTATCTAGCATCAAAAAAATTGGAAGGGTTAAAAGTCTGAAGAGAATTAAAAGTCCATCATTCAGACAGTGTGCTGAAGTCTTTTGGGATAATTAATCTTTGAAGGGTGACATAATCAAAGCAAGAGACAGAGCTATGTTCATATTATGACGTGATCAAGCAGAGGAGTCACTTGACTCACTTGGACACAGAATTCTTTGCCATATCTGCAACTAACACTGTCACTGTTCAAGTGAGCAGTTTGTCTCCAATATCGCCTACCACAAAACTCCACTCTAAAAGTATTCTACCAGATATAAGAGTGGAAAGGTGAAAAACTGTGATGAACCAAGTACATTATGCAAATCCAATTCAAACAATCATTCATTTTATGTCAAATTGGACTGATGTTTTGTTACTCCTGGGAAGTGTAACGGCATATTACTTAGAAAACTCATTATTAATCTTATTTTTTTTTCATCTATTAAGAGGAGCATAGGCAATATGGATCTCACGGAATGATGATGGATCTTGAAAGATAGTAAATCTATACCAGTTTTACCAGACCAAGCTCCTGTCAAACCTCATTTCTTAAACTTATAGGATGGGGCTATACTGGAGTCTGCACCTGTTGCAAGTGTAGCATAGAATGTACCACCATGTGTGAAGACTGTAAGGGGGCATTTTACCACACGTGTTTCACACATACTCGTAGATTGTAATGGTATTTTCTTTTTTTTATAACAGAACCTGTTTAAGCTTGCATGAATCCGTTTGAAGTTTTTGACGTTTTCGCTCAGAACCTTTTGTATATAAACTTGATACATATTGAAATAATACTAATGCATTCATCTGATCTCTCAGTTACAACCTAAAGGCCCACTCACATACCGATGTAGCCAAAGGACCAGCTCCCTCCTGCCTTTCCCGTCACTAATGTATCTTACTGGTTGATGATGATGGCCCCCAGCCCTGACTGTTCAA
>NC_090733.1:34912116-34917116 GCF_036898095.1 Palaemon carinicauda
TATATATATATATATATATATATATATATATATATATATATATATATATATATATATATATATATTCATATGTATATATATATATATATATATATATATATATATATATATATATATATATATATATATATATATATATATATATATATATATATATATATATATATATATATATATATATATATATATATATATATATATATATATATCCCATAATATACCTTTCAAAATGGGGATACTTTAACGTAGTAAACGTGTCCTTGCATCACTATGATCCTGAAAGCTGTACTAGTCAGGGGCACCGTTATTAGATTGGTTATCTGTGAGTGATCAGACTAAATTTTCCTACACTCACCGATCCGCACAGTCCAGTTTGATGATGAAAATTGGCCAAACCCAGACATGATTAAAAAGATGTCTGAGCCCTTTTGGCCTGGGGTGGATTGAAATATATATATATATATATATATATATATATATATATATATATATATATATATATATATATATATATATATATATATATACGTATATATATATATATGCATACATACATATATATATATATATATATATATATATATATATATATATATATATATATATATATATATATATATATATATATATATACATACATATATATACATATATATATATATATATATATATATATATATATATATATATATATATATATATATATATATATATATATATATATATATATATATATATCACCTTCATCAGACGTTACTAGGCCCCTACAGAATAACGGCGTCAGTTATGTCCTTCCGCTTTTGTTGGGTTATATGGTACCTGTGCCAGTACACTTGCAAACTTTCTGTGTTAGTCAATCCATCCTGTTTCTCTTTTATAATCCATAGGGACTCCTTCTAATGTTGTTAATGCTCCTCTATTATATGTCATTCTTATTATTTGTCTTGTCCATGTCCATTTCTTGTTCATACGTATTCTTATAATATCCTCTCCTTTAGTTTTCTCTTGCATTATTAATAATGTTATTTCCATCGTTCTTCTTTTCAGAGCTCTTTTAGTGTAACTAAGTTATTTAATAAAGCTTTAAGGTTCTGATGCATAAGTTGGGCACTCTCATTGAATTTTTTTTTTTTTCTTTTTTCTTTTTTGTGTGTGAGAGAGGAAGTGACTGTTTTTATATAATCTCATTTTGTTTAGTAAATGTTCTCTATCCCATTCCTATCTTTTTAATTTTGGTTTCATTTCCCAGGGAAATTATTACTACCTGGCCTAGGTACGTCTATTCAATAACAATCTTCATAGGTTCGTCTATAACTTTTGTTTGTATTGTCAATGAAGTTTCATTTAATATTATCTTAGATTTACTCATTTTTTATTTCCGTCTACCAATTTTGTATCTTTTTTATTTCAACTCATCTATCATATTTTTGTATTCCTATCATGATTAACTAAACATAGCTATGGCATCTGTAAATCTTAAGTTGTTAAACGATTCCTCATTATTATTAATTCCTACACTTTCTGGGCATGCCGTGGATAATTTAGGAGAGATGGGATCTCTCATTGTAATTTTCTCACTATCTTTATGTAATTTTAACATTACTGTATTTTCTGTATATATTTCTTAAGTGTTCTAACATAAGTTCCCTTTATTTATTGTTTTGAAGGGTTTTTATCACTACTCACGTTTTGACAAAATCAAAATTTTTCTCATAGTCTAAAAAAGACATACATTTTTTTGGGGTCATATTCGAATGATTTCTATTAGCTGGTTAATTATATGGATATGGTCAGGTGCTAAATACCCTCTTCTGAAGCCCATCTGCTCTCTTGGTTAATAAAAGTCTAGCTATCTTTCTATAAATCTTCATATGATCTTTAGATATCATGGAGAGTAATATTATTGGGGGGTAATTTTTCAGGTCTTTTGTTTCTCCCTATTTGTGAATATAATGATGAAGTTTTTCCAAGTATAGCGAGTTATATTACTATGAAATCACTTCCATTTATCATTAAACGAATTGTTAGGCCATCTTCATTAAGTTTAGTAAATGTTCTCTATCCCAAGCCTATCCTTTTAATTTTGCAAATTTAGAAACGAAGATCATTATTATTTTTTTTTTTTTTTTTTTTTTTTTTTATCAGATAGCCACTTAATATTATGGAATATGTGCTGGTTTAAACGATAATAAACTAATAAAATATTCTGATATTTTTCTGTAAGAAAGACAATTAACTGTTTTTATAGATATTTTTTGTTCTTCTTAAACCAAAAATTGTACACTGTTGACTACCCGACATATAATAAAAATAGCATTAGTTTTCATGAGCTGAAAACTCTGCATTCAGAATCAGATATCTCCAGCAAACGATTCTGTACAGCAAATGCAAAGCCTTCGTATTTTTTGACCGAGAAGATAAACCAAAAATACGCAGTTCCATTCGTTTGTGTTTGAGGATTTGAAACAGTATTCGTTGGTTTTATTCCTTTTTTTTTTTTTTTTTTTTTTTTTTTTTTTTTTTTTTTTTTTTTTTTTTTTTTTTTTTTGCATATAAATAGGGATATGATGCTTCCTTCACCATACAACCAAACATTTCCGGTTTGAATAAAATCTTTTGGTATTGGATACAACGAAAATACAGTATGATATTCTAAAGACTTCCTAATAAATAGATATATTTAAAAAGAAAGGCCTTACTTGACAATTCTATTGATAAAATAAAATGTTGCCGAAATAAATGCCTATTCTTTAAATTGCATGGATCTTATTAGGCTCGGTAATGTATTTCCAGTTCTTACAAGCAATACAAAATAAGTATTGGATTAAACACCAATTGGATCATGATTAAAGATATTTGAAAAGAAAATCACTTTTCCTATGAAAAACGTAATGCTAATCAAGGTTACAATTGACAGAGCATACAATCATTTAGCAAATTATTTTCTGCTTCTTATTGTGAGAGACTCCACGAAAAAACTTGTTCTAGTTTTTTTCTCAGCTGGATCCAGGAACAATGCCAATAAGTTAGATCAAAACGCCCAGCAAAATAGGGCAAAAAGAAATTCTTATGATAAAGATTTACATATATGAAAATATTTTCTTTTTTCTGTCCTTGTCTCCATAATCTTGTGATATAATTGTCACAATAGGAAAGATTGCCAAAAAATGCATTTTCTTAAGCATTTTGAATGTTTATTAAAAAAAATTAGAAGAGGACGAATATCAACCTACTTAAATATCTTATTTTTTTTTATTACTATTACTAATACAGTAAGAATACATTTAATATAAATAGACATAGAATTAGATTGCAGATGTGATATACTAGTTGTAGTTATTATGTATGTATATATATATATATATATATATATATATATATATATATATATATATATATATATATATATATATGCATAATAAAAAGTATGTATTATAGTAACGAATGGAAAAAAAAAGATATTTAATAGGAGTAGGTAATTTTCTTCTGATTAATGACTTCCACCAGGAATCGATTTGCAGTCATAGAGACTTTAGAAGACGAAGGTCAGACAACCATTGAAGAATGGTGGGATATTAACAAATATCAATCAATTGATAGTGAAATTTTGGGAAATTCAGTACAAGGAAAACTCCGTGGATATCAAATGATACTTGGGATACTATAAAAACGTACCATAGCAAAAAATTAAAAGATGAAAGTTTTCGAGGAAGTAATGAAAATTGCAAGGTAGAGCATGTTAAGTCTTCCAGTTAGTAGGTTGGCCAGGGCAACAGCCGGTCGTTGTGATACTACTGCTAAAGAGTAGTTATGGGGTCATTTGACTGGCTAGACAGTACTACACTATTGGATCCTTCTCTCCGGTTTCGGTTCATCTTCGCTTTGCCTACACATGCACCGACTAGTATGGCATATTCTTTACAAACTTTCCTCTGTCACCATACTCCTGAAAATAATGAGATTGCCAAACAATTATTTTTCCCGCAAGGGGAAAACTAATGCACTCTAACTGCTCAGTGGCCACTTTCATCTTGGTAAGGGTAGAGGAGACTCTTTGGCTATGATAAGCAGTTCTTCTAGAAGGACACTCCAAAATCAAGCCAGTGTTCTCTAGTCTTGGGTAGAGCCATAGTCTCTGTTCCATGATCTTACACCGGTTTGGGTTGGAGCTCTTTTGCTTGAGGGTTAAGTTGGACACATTATACTATCTTTTTTCTCCTCCTAATGTTTTTTTTCTTTGAAGTTTTTATAGTTTCTATAGAAAATATCTATTTTCATATTAAGACTAGTTTTGGAAACATTTCGTTTCCATTGTTTCCTTTCCTCACTGGGCTATTTTACCTGTTGGAGCCCAATGGTCATAGTGCATCAACCTTTTATAACTAGAATAATAGCATAGCAAGTAATAATAATAATAATAATAATAATAATAATAATAATAATAATAATAATAATAATAATAATAATAATAATAATAATAATAATAATAATAATAATATTGACAGTGTGGGGAAAAGAAAAGCCATAAATAACTGGATAGAATATGTAGACAGTAAAGCAGATGAGGCTGACAAAGCTATGGATTTAGGGAGTGACTATGGTGTAAGAATTACTAATAGATCTATTAATGAAATACATAATAGGGCAAGAATAACAACCATATACTCATCAAAGAGAGAGATGGATCTGTTATGACAACATATTGGATGGACCAATTTAGTGAGGGTAGGGTTATGAGATATGAAGGGAATGATGTGATTGTAATACTTGAAGCTGGGGAAGACCTTGATATGCTCATGAAGGTCTTCAGTCTGTTTGAAGTAAAAGTAATCATTAGAAATTTCAGGAGAAAGGAAGCCCCTAGATACGATATAATAATTTCTGTGATGATATTACATAAAAAGGAAGTGACTCCCAGAACACTTACAGTATAAGGTTATTGAGCAGAATGTGTCGTGCAAAAGCAAAAATTGATGAATGGGAGCTAGGAATGTTGGTAA
>NC_090733.1:34922116-34924616 GCF_036898095.1 Palaemon carinicauda
TCCCTAAAGTGATTTGAATTACAACATACAGGTTATCACATCATGATATATTAAACCAACACTCAAAAATTTTAAATATTAAAACAACACTCAAAAATAATTATTAAACAAACTGCAAAAACATGACAAACAAAAGGACCAAGGTTTGCAGCTCACAAGGATAGCAATATATAACCAATACTAAAAAAAAAATCTTAAACCTAAATTAATCACAAGTAAACTTTCCAAAACCAGAAAACCAAAAAATCACCATTAGATAAATAGGTACCCAACCTAAAAATTTCACATCACTCATATCGTTAATAAACTTAATTAAGAGTCATTGCACTAACAACCGGATTCTGTATATATAGTCCAAAAGCTATAACCTTTTCCACACTTAATACACTGTTCATTTTCAGGGATACACATCACTCACTATCAATAAATGTTGATCATAAAAACCACTGTCTATTTCAGTGTTATATATCACACTTATCACCATAGTGTCCAATACATACACACACACCGAACGACACAGAGAAGACCACCACAAGACTCCCCTGCGCAAACAAACAAACAAACTCGATGAAGCGTAATTATTAGCCTGAAAATACAGAATACCAGATTAGTGCCTATCTCTTTTCTTAGCTTATTATAAACCTTATCGTACCTGACACCTCTAAACCTTAGTAGATTAACCTTAACTCAGTCTAGGGTACCACTCATACACCAGCCTGTAGCGCCTAAAAAACGGCTGTGTCGTGCTACAGACCCGTGAGCCCATGACCCATCTAATTAATCAATCATTAGAAAGTACCAGTGATAACCCTCACCTTTTAACCTTAAAGATCCCATATAATATACCCATAACATTATAGTCTTCTGTAAACAAACCATGATTAATAAATCTTAAATATACATTTACTTCTACTCACTACGTGCCCACTTCAACAGCACACACACCATAATTAGAACGATACAGATACTACCTTTAATAACTGCATAGCCCTCTGTCAAGAGAGAGAAAATCGGCAACAATATTATCTTTTCCTGGGATGTGGGAAAATTCCAAATTCCACTCTTGCAGCATGAGACTCCACCTCATCAATCGTTGATTTTTATTTTTGTATCTGCTGATGAAGGTCAGGGGATTATGGTCTGTCAAGACCTTAATAGGTGTATCTGAGGAGGAGAGATAAACCTGAAAATGATTAATAGCGAATATTAACGCAAGTGTCTCTTTCTCCACAGTTGAATACCTACGTTGGGCGGAGGACAATTATTTTGAAAAGAATGCGACAGGATGAGAAACTCCCTGCTTGTCATTCTGCAAGAACACCGCTCCTACACCAACGTCACTTGCATCCGTGGCAAGAGAAAAAGGAAGGTCAAAATCAGGAGCTCTCAAGACAGGGAAATTAATTAAAACTCTTTTAAAATTATCAAAAGCCCTTTGCGTTTCATCCGTCCAGACAAATGCTACCTTCTTTCTCAAGAGATTTGTTAACGGATCGGCTATATCCGAAAAATTCCTAACAAACCTCCGGTAGTACCCACTCAAACCAAGGAATCTTCTGACATCCCTCCTACATTTAGGGACTACCATGTTTTCAATACTTTCGATATTGGCCTGCTTAGGAGCAACTTTACCATTACCAACCTCATGACCCAAATATACCACCTTCGCCTTTGCGAAATCGCTTTTCTTTAAATTAATTACCAAATTTGCCTTTTCAACACCTCTAATAGTGCCCTAATACGTTTTAAATGGGTTTCCCAATCATCGCTATAAATAACAATATCATCAATATAGACAACACATCCTTCTAAACCATGGACTAAAGTATTCATTAACCTCTGAAAGGTGGCAGCCGCGTTCTTCATACCAAACGGCATAACTTTACATTGAAACAATCCCTGTGGTGTTACAAAAGCAGACAGGGCCCTTGCCCGCTTTGAAAGAGGAACTTGCCAATAACCTTTCAACAAATCGAATTTGCTAATGTATTTGGCCTTCCCCATTCGATCAATACAATCCTCAATTCGAGGTAATGGATAACAATCAGATTTAGATAACTCATTCAACTTACGGTAATCAAAACATAACCTGAAATCACCGTCGGATTTCTTTACCAATACAACAGGTGATGACCAAGGACTTTGACTAGGTTCAATTAGGTCATGTATTAGCATATAATCCACTTCCTTTGCTACAACCTCATTTTTGAAGGGATTCAACCTGTAAGGAGATTGTTTCACAGGAGTGGCGCTACCTACCTCTACATAATATATATATATATATATATATATATATATATATATATATATATATATATATATATATATATATATATATATATATATATATATATATATATATATACACACACACACACACACACACACACACACATATATATTTATATATATATATATATATATATATATATATATATATATATATATATATATATATATATATATATATATATATATATATATATATATGTATATCACA
>NC_090733.1:34939616-34944616 GCF_036898095.1 Palaemon carinicauda
GCCTATATGTTTGGCAAGGCAGCACAGGTCTTGGGATCATGTTCTGTGTTTCTACTTATGTTTACCCATTGGAAAGCCTTACCCTCTCTTCTGATGCATACTAGTAGACCTCCTTGTGACGCCTAAACCAAAATTACGCCTCTCTCTTAGTCTTTGGTAGGCTATGCCTGATTGTGATCACTTGTCTTCTGTGCCCTATTACCTCGGACATTTTGAAACACTATTACTGTTCTAATTTTGCTCTTAGACCTTACTGCCCTGCCACCTCACCATTTACTGAGTATCCCATCACCACCCGTTCTTTTCCCATCCTTGTGCCTATTAGAGTGCCTATTTGTAGGCTATGTTTCCTGGCCCAGGTAAGTGAGATTATCTCCTCCCCTGGTTAAAACCTCTCTGCTGCCTCCTTAGAGACCACCCTTGGGTGCTTCTCTGCCCCTCCCCCATCCTAGTTAGGCCATAGCCTGACCCTTCTTGCTGTGTTGTCAGCTTGAGATATTCCTCTTGCTATGGAGTCCTGACTTCCTTCCTGGGTTAGCCTATCTAGACTGAGGTGCCACATTCTTTCTCTGTTTCTTGTCTTGTTAGCTTGAGTTCTTCTAGCAGTGGCTGTGTATTCGCTATTGGTTATCCACAACGCTGCCTCAACTGCAGCCTTTGAATAGTAAGCTGCTCTTTCCTATCCTACATCTGAGGAGCATTATCCTGTAGAGGTGCTCTTATGGATCTTACCTGGTTGTCAGGACATCCTTTCAATTTATAATTCTTGGCATCCTGGCCGTCTTGTACAGCTCTCATTATCTTAGGTGCTGCACATCCACTTTTCATAAGTTAATGATAATGATCAGGTCTTGGCAGGTTCTCTTATTAGCTGCCTTTCTTGCCTCTACTTCCCCTGAGTGTAGACCCTTGCCTATAGGACTGTTAACTATCCCCCTGACGACTTTATAATGCGTGTGCCGCCTTTATCGACATGCCTGCGGTATTGACAGGTCAGTCTTTTACTGGCTACTATATAATAGGCTTCCATGAAACATTCCATTGATTGAAGACATTAAGGCTTTCAAGAGGAAACTCAAGAGTTTCTTATTTCAACAGTTAAACAACAGTGACGACTTAACAGTAAATGAACAATACGCGACATGAAACATTAAATACTCTGAACGAACAAGGTAAAACGACAGTGGAGGTCCTGTAGAGATTGGGGTTCCCCTGCTGTATGGGACCGGAAAAGCAGCCATTAAAGTAAAGTAAAGTAAAGTACTAGAAATAGATGCCGCCTCCCACCTGCTGCAGGCACAGGGGCAGCTTTTGTGGGTCTAGGCAGTATTATGAGTAAACATTCCTTCCTAGGCTGGATGTGCTGGTGTTAATTTCATGCAATCCTTTACTCCATATCCCTACCACACCATCATTATATTTTACTTTATAAATCGCCATGGATTTCTAAGCTGTTTGGCAAGTGTTCTGATTATGCTTTTTCTTAGCCATTCTTTAGGCGGAAGATTTATTTAGGTTAGGATGAGTTTTATTAAACTGCTTTTAAGAGGATATAATTTTTAATGGTATGTACTCATTGAAATGTCTTATCTTTACAGGTCACTGGTGATATGGCGTGTTAAACAGTTCCCTGTACCAGGTGGGTGAAGTTACCCTGTGGCCACAAGACCTGCCGGAAACATGACGATTGTCATGTTTCCTACCGATCTGTTGTAATCTGGGAACCTACCAACAGCCTTATTTGCTAAGATCTCCTTCAAAACGGCTTCTATAACACTGACGTCTTCTTGGACGTTCGATATCGAAGTCGAAGGATGCTCCTACACTGGGTAAGAGACCTCCAGAAGAGTTCTCAACAAGATGCACCTTATCTTCCTTCTCTGGAACTGAAGGACCTCCTCTTTCCCAAGGATGAGGTGACCTCTGTGTATAGTTACCAATTACCGACCGTTCAAATCACACCAGTAGCAGAAAATCATGCGGATGATGAAGTCTGTGACGCTCTGCAAGTCATGACCCTGGACACCGACAACTTCTCGACTATTTCTCCTGTGTCATCAGAGAGGGAGAGGATCCTACTGACCACAGAAACCTCAGGAGAGTCATCGGATGTACATCAGATGAGTACAGCTCCCAGGGCCTCTTTAGTTTGCTCCCCCATTCACTTCAGCTTAGGCCCCAGCTTCCACCTCCACCCAGTTCGGATATTACACAAACATTCCCTCCGTAATATCTTAGAACTAATGGCTTCTATAAAAGCTTTCATGGAGAACCAAACCGCCAAATATGAACGTTTTGAACCGGACCTAACAGCGAGGATAGAAGCTTTACAAAACACAGCTTTTCTAAGGCTCCCCCAACTTCAAGTCTTCCTGAATGTACAGTTAAGAACCCTTGGTGCTACACTACGCACTTGGCCTTAACCAAAGAGTTCCTCCATATCGAAGATGGGTTGGGCTCATAGCCAGTTTTGGACTTGCATTCTTTCCATCGATTGAATGTTGTCCTTACTGCTATGTTATGCTTAACTCGGAAGAGTCCATAAGGGATGATACTTTTCCTAAGGAAACAATCATTCTGAACCATAGCAAAGATTAATCCCTTCTGGTTAGGGAGGTAAAGACGGCTGAATTCACTAATACCCAACTTTTTGCCTAGTGCAGGAAACAGGCCACCTTTGTTTCCCCAAAGGATTGTGTCTTCCCTCTTTTTTCCTCTAAGAGCTTAGAGGCTGTAATGTAAGCAGTAGTGGAGAACTGGCCATTCCCATTGCTAGAGAAATGTAAACCTGTCTCACTAGCCCTTCCTTATGATTCAAACAACTCGGAAGACGTCCAATATACCTTCACTGTTGAAAAACTATATAAGGACAACTGAGGCAAACAGTTTAACGAGAACCTGCATAGGATTCCCAAATTCCATCTAAAAGATGAATTGAAGGCTGAAGAGAGACCTTCTACCTCTTTATCCTCCCAATCTTATCTAGAAACCTTTATTGGAAATTACTCCAAATCTGATATCTTCCCTGTCTTGGCAAAGACTCATCTAATCATGTATCATAGGGATCTCCATGCTTTCTTCCAAGCCAAGGGGGGTATGTAGAGAATATGTTCTAGCTGCTCCTACGATCAGACATGAACCTAGAAACCTGATCGACTCCAATATCTGGGAAAAGGATCTGGTCCCTAAAAAAATTGGTTAAAGAAGGAATGGACAAAGTGGCTCAGGAGAATAAGAGCCTTATCAACAAGTGGGGTATTTCATCTAAACGGAAATTTACCCCAAATGAAGGACCTCAACCCAATGAAAAGAAGAACAGAAACAGAAGTCACTTCAAGGAAAGGAATTCCTTTCCTGTCATGACAGCGTAAGTAACTGCCATCCCTCAGGCTCTGCACACAGTTCCCAGCAGGATGTTTCACAGTCTCCAGCATTCAATCTAATATACAAGAGAGCTAGCAAAACGTTCCACCCTGCCAAATCTCATAAGAAGGGCTCTGGTAACAGGGGAAGGTCTGGAAGAGGTGGTCAAACTATAGGGTGAAGGAGTAGAGGCAAGATGACAAAAGATGCAGGTCCTTCACTACAACAATGAGGAGCTTCTGGGAGGGAATGACTTCACCTGCTCCGGGATCAGTGGGAGCTCAATCCCTGGGCTCAGAGCACAGTCTCAAAAGGGCTAGACTTGAATTGGAGACAAAAACCACCGAGGTTTAAGAGGTTCTTTCAACACGCTACCCCCTTTTTAGAAGATTATATTTAGGACCTTCACTGGAAAGGAGTCATGCAATGCACAAAATTTATGAACTTTCAAGGGCGGCTAATCTGCGTGCCCAAGAAAGATTTGAAGACTCTTCAAACTATTCCGGACTTGTCCCCACTAAACAAATTCTTTCTGAACGACAAGTTCCAGATGTTGACTATCTCGAAAATACAGACTCTACTACTTCATGGGACCTATACCGTCAGCATAGATCTTATAGATGCCTATTGGGATCTTACAATAGGTCGGGGTTGCTCCTTCTTCCTTGGTTTCAAACTGGCAAGAAAGGCCTACATATTCAAAGCTATGCTCTTCGGGCTGAATATACCTCCAAGGATTTTCACAAAGCTAGTCGAGGCCATTGTACAACAACTTCCGAACAGAGGCCTTAAGGTGATAGTGTACCTGGATGACTTTATAGTCTGGGGTGAAACGAAGTCAGAATGTCTTTGAACACCCCAAGAGGTCATGAACTTCTCACAATCTCTGGGCTTACATATCAGCCTTGAAAACTCCAGGCTATCTCCAGCTATGATATTCCAGTGGCTAGGACTTCACTGGAATCTGCAGTCCCACACCCTCTCTCCACTACAAGGCGAGAGAAAGGAAATCACGAATTCGGTCAGGTGCCTAGTTTGTTCAAAAGTACTCCCCAGACGGCAACAGGAAAAGGTCTTGGGGTGGTTACAGTCCGCTGTCGTGACAGAACCAATCCTCAAAGCAAGACTCAAAGAAGCCAACAAAGTGTGGAGAAGAAAGACATTCAATGCTCAGAGAGATCTTCGCCACAAAACCGCGGTCTTACTGCGGGAGCAGCTCAAGCTGTTGTCCAACACCAAGAGTTTATCAAACTACGTACCTATACAGTACTCTCCTCCTTCTGCGACTATTGACACGGACACCTCTAAACATTGCTGAGGGTGGGGGGGGGGGGTTGAGGGATACTCCTCTCACAAGAAAGTGCAGGGTCAGTGGTTAATTGCATTTCCAAAGTTCCACATCATTGCTCTGGAAGCTATGGCAGTGTGTCTGACTCTGAAGAGACTATGCCCAAGGACGATATTTCTTCCAAGAAAGTGCAGGGTCAGTGGTTAATTGCATTCCCAAAGTTTCACATCATTACTCGGGAAACTATGATGGTGTTTCTGACTCTGAAGAGACTTTACCCAAGGACAAAATCACATATCAAATTGGTCATCAACAACAATACAATACTACATTACGTCTACAGACAGGG
>NC_090733.1:34952116-34954616 GCF_036898095.1 Palaemon carinicauda
GTCATTGATTTATAGACAATATCTCTAAAGATATTTGCTCTGCAGGCTTGAACTTCGTTGATATCTCTAAGGTAAAATTTCTCTGGTACATCACTCACAAAAATATCCTAAGTAGAAGCTACCAAAGGGAAACTTCCGACAAAAGGATATGTCTATATCACACAGAATTAGATTATTCCAATGTCAAAGTCCGTTATATAAATATATATATATATATATATATATATATATATATATATATATATATATATATATATATATATATATATATATATATATATATTCATATATATGTTTATATATATATATATATAAATATATATATATATATATATATATATATATATATATATATATATATAATATATATATATAAATATATATATATATATTTATATATATATATATATATATATATATATATATATATATATGTATATATATATATATATATATATATATATATATATATATATATATATATATACATATATATATATATATATATATATATATATATATATATTTATATATATGTATTATATATATATATATATATATATATATATATATATATATATTTATACAGTATGTTATATGTATATAGACATACACACACACGGACCCACACACACACATATATATATATATATATATATATATATATATATATATATTATATATATATATATATATATATATATATATATATATATATATATATATATGCATGAATGTAAAGACTGTTATATATGGATCGAAGTTGTGGGGAATGAAAGTGTTTGAAATGAAGTGTCCAATGAGTATTGGTGGTGTATCTCGAATAGATAAGGTTTAGAACAATATGGTGAGGGTGAGAACGGGTGTAAGAAATGAGTTACCAGCTAGAGTGTATATGAATGTGTTGAGGTGGTTTGGCCATGTTGAGAGAATGGAAAATGGCTGTCTGCTAAAAAAGGTGATGAATGCTAGAGTTGATGGGAGAAGTACAAGAGGAACGCCATGATTTGGGTGGATGGATGGAGTGAAGAAAGCTCTGGGTGATCGGAGGATAGATGTGAGAGAGGCAAGAGAGCGTGCTACGAATAGGAATGAATGGCGAGCGATTGTGACACAGGTCCAATAGTCCCTGCTGCTTCCTTCGGTGCCTTAGATGACTGCAGAGGTAGCAGCAGTAGGGGATTCAGCGTTATGAAACGTCATCTGTGGTGGATAACGAGGGAGAGTGGGTTGTGACACCCTAGCTGTGCCAGAGGAACGTAGATAGGAGAGGTCCCATTGTATTTTTTTTTTTTTTTTTCATTTGTGGATATCAGCCACCCCCCAAAATTAGGAGAAGTGCCTTGGTATATATATATATATATATATATATATATATATATATATATATATATATATATATATATATATATATATATATATATATATATATCTGATTCGTAAGTACAAATGTCTTGATATAGAGAAATATGAAACACGTTATATTGCCAAATAGAATTTCCATAGACATTTAGAGTGAAGTAGCAAATGATTCAAATAATTTGTTAAAACAGATGTTATTGAAACAAAGGATGATTGGTAAATCATTAGATACCTGAATGGTTGAATTGCAAAAGCTGTATTAAATGAAAAAATATAAATCCTAGGTGTCAGTTTTACGTATATATCAGAGTACATATGTATGTTGAAAGTGATCTTTTATATAATTATTGCTACTTTTAGAGCCTTAAGACACCTTATAACATATGTAGTGTTGAAGATGTCTATTTTAAAGAATTATATATTTCCATAAAAAAGTTTACTATCAAAGTATACATCACTTCAAAGGGCAAAAAGTACAATTCTGTTGGATCATCATATAACAAGTGTACTTTGCCTGTATGGTTTGTTTGATAGACTCGTAATATATAATGAATTCTAGGAATCGTGAGATCTATGAAAACAGAAGATAAGGTAATGTGGCAATGATTGTATATTTACTTGGTATATGTGCATACATGTATATATGATATATATATATATATATATATATATATATATATATATATATATATATATATATATATATATATATATATATATATATATATATATATATATATATGTATATATATATATATATATATATATATATATATATATATATATATATATATATATATATATATATATATATATATATATATATATATATATATATATATATATATATATATATATATATATATATATATATATATATATATATATATATATATATATATATATATATATATAGAAGAACACTTGGTCATGACTCTCTAACACCTAGAAAAGGAAGGTGTGGTCACGGATGACATTGGACCTCAAGCCCTCAAGTTCGCCCTATAATCTCAAAAAGCATCAATCAAAAAGAAAAAGTGGATAACACAAAATTTCATCTCATCGCCCTCAGAGCTCACATCAAAGAAAGAATTTAGTTCCTGACCGTGAGTGCAGGGAAACAGTTCGTGCCCGCAAT
>NC_090733.1:34959616-34967116 GCF_036898095.1 Palaemon carinicauda
TAAAGAATATGATCTTGAATACGACAAATTTCTCCTGTTTTCAAACGCATTAAATAGTTCCAAAAATATATAAGAAACATTCACAGATGTTACACAACTTAACCAAGTTCAGTTGACTCTTTCAGACTGATGCGAACGAAAAATTTAATCATTACATGAAATGACCTATTTCCTTAGACAATCGTCTCACAAAAATGCGAAATGTTAGTGAACCCAGTAATCAGAATTACTATCATGTAACGATCACTGAAAGGTATGAAGCTCTGAAATAAATTATTTACCATTACCTTCATAGGATATGTTCAACGTTTCATATCACGTATTGTTCATTTACTCCTAATTCGTCACTGTTATACTACTGATGAAATAAGAAAGTCTTCAGTTTCCTCTTTAAAGCCTTAATGTTTTCAATCATTCGGGTGTCTCGCGGGAGCTTATTATATACTACCGGAGCTTAATATTTAAATGCTCAGGGGCTTACAGTAGACGTATATCTAGGTTCCAATAATTTGAAACCATCTGGAATTATGCTCGTGTCGACACGATTTGTTGGGTGCGCAATATGTAGCAATTTTCAAAAGTATTTTGGACGACTGTTTCTGATAACTTGGTGGATTATTGCACACATCTTAAATTCAATTCTCGCTTTAATCGGCAGCCAGTGTAAATTAATTAGTATAGGGGTGATCCTATCTCCAGGTGGGACACCTTTCACCAGTCTTTGAAATTTCATAAGTTGCACTTTTGGTAAACTGTAATAGGTGGAGTCAATCCTGGTAATATAACAGTTCATCACAAGATTCATTTACAGAATTCTCTTCCAGGTACTTTTTAATAAACAGTATTTCTTAGATAACTAACAGTTTTTACTACATTACTTATTTGGGCATTGAGAGACAGGTTGTCGTCAAGAAATGCACCTACATCACGAACTTTACTAGATATCGGGACTGAGTCATTATTTACGTTTATTTGTCACCCAAGTTTTTCAAGCTGTTTCTCTTACCCACCACCATGAATTCAGTTATGTTCTCATATAATTTCATTTGTTTAAATGTCATCCATTCTCTAACACTTCAATGATTTGGTTTAGAATTTCAGTAGTGTCATATATGTCATTTAAGAAGAAGTAAAATTGTGCGCCATCCGAAAATAGTTCAAACTTCACACCGTGCCTTTGTAGTATTTTCGATATACCAATAGTATACTGTAGATGCAGAATAAGATTGGGCCAAATACACTCCCCTGGGGTACCCCTGGGTTTAAGGGTTCATACGATGAATAAGTTTCCAATTTGTACGCAGTAATGTCTACCAACCAAGTAGTATCTTACGTATTCGAAAGCTTGATCTTCAACTCCGATGGCCCGTAGATCATTTAGTAGTAGTTCAAGCACAACTTTACCAAAATCCGCACTAAGATCAAGTATTATTAAAATACCACATTTATTTTCATCCATCATTTCCAGTATAGCATTTACAACAGAGCAGATGGCTGTCTCCGTAGGTTATAGTTTTCTGAAAGCAGATTGGTTGTCAGGAAGAGCCTCTATTACTTGTAAGTGACTGACTAGTTGTTCAGGGATTACGTTTTTTAAACAAAGGATCTAGATTGGAAATAGGTCCATATAAGCTTAATTCTTGGTAGTGTAGATAATTTTTCAGAACTGCTGTCACAATAGCCATTTTCTCAGATCTGGAAAACTTACATTCATCAATGCTTGCATTTGCTATTCTCATTATTATTTCAGCTAGATTAGTAAAGTTTCTCTTTCCAATTACTTCCGATATTGCTATAGAATCGATCACTCAGTTTTGTTTTTTGTTTCTTCATTGCTCTCTTGACAATCACGGTGATGTCATATTGTATAATGTTATTGAATATTAATCTTTGCTCTGTGCCTGGTGTATCATTAAACTGACATTGAGTATTTAAAAATGACCTGGTTATATTTTCAATATTGTTTTTAATGAATGCTTGAAAATGATTTGTTAGTTCTTGGTCACTGTATCCATCAGGTAGCTTCTTTCCTTTTACATTTCCCTGTATACCATTTGGGAGACGATTTGATTTATTTATTTATTTTTAGATAATTATAGAATCTTCTAATTAACGGTAATATAACTAATACCAAGAGAGATGTGGTATTGATTGAATACCTTTTATTTTACGTTATTATATTCATGAAAATATTGTTTAGTCTCTTTTTAGAAACTTGTATTAAATAATTATGCATTAGTGAATACCATCAATAATAAAATAATAGCTAATGAAATTTTGATACCATTTCCATTATAAAAATAACTTTATTATACCAGCAGATACGAATCTGTAACCCTTATTTTTCACGTATTCTTTTTGAATACCACGTTTCAATATTCAGTGATCAATACCCAAAACTGTAAAATTATTCATAATAATTTTTCTATGGTTTTAAAGCCCAGTTTTTAGAAAATGCAATAAAACAATTCTAAAGCTGATAGAAGAACTGTAAGAAACATAATAGAGTTATGACGGTTTCTTTTTGTTAACATAAGAAACTGTTAGAGAAGCCTCAATACTCTTTCCTCACAGCTCTTCCTTTATTCATGTGAGGCTCCTGATATATGACGACTACATACGATAAAGTTAGCTTTTGTTTTATAGAATGGTCATTAGATATGTATCTAAATGTCAATGTAAACGTGCCCATATACCTACGATTGAAGAGAAAATAACTTTATTTATTAGTAAATATTCATGAAGTGGATCTGATTGCAAGTCTTTGAATAAATCGATATTATGAAAATAAAAAATACAGTTATATATCTGTAAGAGAAAAATTGAGAAGTTTTGGATGTAGAAGACATATAAAAAGTAGAATTTCAACCTAACATTCCCAATCCTATAGATTTAGTCGTATCTACGTAAATTTTTTTTTTTTTTTTTTTTTTTTTTTTTTTTTTTTTTTTTTTTTTTTGCCATTAGGAATGCTTATATCGAATTAATGAGATGGCATCGATTTTCTGACCGTAAAATGTTACTCCTACGTTTAAAGTATTTTGTTGAAAACATCTTCTACTGTCACTAACTACCTTGAATTTTAAATCTCCAATTGCATAAGAATAAAGAACAATGTCAGTCACTTGCTTCTAATTAAAGCCAATTGGAATAAGAAGATTGTTTTTACGTACGAATTTGAAGTTTGATTCCAAATATGTAATATTCTTTTCCAACAAACAAATTTTCCTCGCTCAAGGGGCTAACTACCGCACTGTGATTGTTCAGTGGCCACTTCCCTCTTGATAAAGGTAGAAGAGACTCTTTAGCTATGGTAAACAGCTCTTTTAGGAGAGGGACACTCCAAAATCAAACAATTGTTCTCTAGTGTAGGCTAGTGCCATAGCCTCTGTACCCTGATCTTCCACTTTCTAAGGTTAGAGATCTTTTATTTGAGGGTACACTCCGGCACACTATCTTAATTCTTTTCCACTTTTTTGTAAAATATTTTTTTAATAGTACTGGTCTTAAAATACTGTATTTAATTTTTCTTGTTTCCTTTCCTGACTGGGTATTTTCCCTGTTGGAGCGCCTAGGGCTTATAGCATCCTGCTCTTCCAACTAGGGTTGCAGCTTAGCAAATAATGAAAATAATAATAATTTTATAATTTCGGAAACAGACATTAAGTTTAAGAAAAATTATTATAAGCTTTCCAGTAATGACTACTTTTACCAGAGGAACCCAAAGGTGAAAAATGTAAACTGCGTATGAGAAACATTCATATAATTTTTCATAATACACTTGCCTATTTTTAAGTGGCGATTTCTTTAACGTGGTAAAAGGTTTTGTGTATTGCCATGATTAGTGACGTTGCACTATTAAGGGCCACACTAGTTTAGATTGCTATGAGCGATCGGACAAAGGTATTCCACTAACACTAATCTGCACTAGCTAGCATGGTGATGAAAACTGGCCAAGCCTCAGCCATAAACTCAAATGTTTGAGTCCTTTTTCCTATGGTGAGATAGACACGGCTGAATTTGCTGGTGTTGTTGTTGCTGCTGCTGTTGTTGTTTTTGTTGTGTCTTTTAGATTACCTCTATTTTCATTGACTGCCTCTTCACTTAATTTCATATCTTCATGTAACTATATCCAAGATCCATTATCTATTTTTTTAAACTACTTATATACCAACGAACCACAAAAATCTAACATGAAAACATTGTCTTGGGGAAAAATATACCATCGAATCTCTTCTAAATTTCCTTTACCAGTTGCGTGATTTGTTTGACCGATTAATTTTGTTTGTAAATAAAAAAAATCATTAACGGATACCGATTAATTTAGTTTTGAAATAAAATCTTTTATTCATTACTAGGTTTCTCCTCTTCATGAGTTTTGTAATGTTATTGCAGCAGTAGGGGATGCAGCATTATGAAGTTTCATCTGTGGTTGATAATATGGGAAGGTGGCCTGTGACACCCTAGCAGTGCCAGCTGAACTCGGTTGAGTCCCTTGTTAGGCTGGGAGGAATGTAGAGAGTAGAGGTCCCCTTTTTGTTTTTGTTTCTTTGATGTTGGCTACCCCCCAAAATTAGGGGAAGTGCTTTGGTATATGTATGTATTATATTTTCATACAAGAGCAATAGAAAACGGATATATTTTCTTTTAAAGAAAACTGAAATCTGGAGAGAATTGAACTTATCAAATCTGAAACCATTAAAAATTATGTAAATATCTCTACCCCTTCCTATCACAGATTATACCTTATGTAGGACGAAGTTTAACTGGTATATGGTCTCAATTTATCTTGTTCCTCGACATAGGCGCGCTGTACTATACGAAGGTATGTAAAACTTGACAGTGAAAGTCATGTGTGATATCTAGACGGCGGGTTATGTAACAAAACATGGCCACACTAGCATGAACAGAATATTTACAGGTAATGCTAAGACACTACTAGTTACTCAGAAGTAATGAATGATTATATATATATATATATATATATATATATATATATATATATATATATATATATATATATATATATATATATATATATATATATATATATATATATATATATATATATATATATATATACATAAATATATATATATATATATATATATATATATATATATATATATATATATATATATATATATATGTATATATATATATGTATAAATATATACACACACACACACATATATATATATATATATATATATATATATATATATATATATATATATATATATATATATATATATATATATATACATACATGCATATATATATATATATATATATATATATATATATATATATATATATATATATATATATATATGTGTGTGTGTATAAATATATATACACACACACGCACACACACACACACACATATATATATATATATATATATATATATATATATATATATATATATATATATATATATATATATATATATATATATATATATATATTTATATATATATATATATATATATATATATATATATATATATATATATATATATATATATATATATATATATATATATATATATATATGTAAATACTGTATATATATATATATATATATATATATATATATATATATATATATATATATATATATATATATATATATATATATATATATATATATATATGTATACATATATATATATGTATATATATATATATATATATATATATATATATATATATATATATATATATATATATATATATATATATATATATATATATATATAGTGGTACCTCTACATACGAATTTAATCCGTTCCACAACCGACTTCGGATGTAGAAAATGTCCAGATGTATAAAAGAATTTTCCCATAAGAATACATTGAAATAGGATTAATCCGTGGTTGAGCTCAAAAACCTATGATAACTCCTTAAAAAATGACTACACGTAATTACACATGATAATGTGCACTCTAAATTAGATAATAGAAATGTAAAAATGAATAATTATCAAAAATAAATAAATAAGAAACAGGTTTTTAGCGTCAGTTTACCTTAGAAAGTCCATCGCAGGTATTGGTCTTGCTACGCAGAGAGGAGATGGACAGGTGGTGAGGAGGTAGAGAGGGTGACTACAATAAACGTACACTACCGTAGCTTATCCTAACTTTCACTAAGTGAACTTTAACCTAAGTTAGCTTGTTTATTTTTTTTTCATTTTTTATTTTACATTTTTTTTACATTTTCTTTTTTTCTTTTTGATGACTAATTTTAATTACTTTCACTCTCTCCACTTAAAATTGATTGAATTTTTTTCTCTTCACTCTTTGCCGTTTTCTTTGAACCACTTCTTTCCTCTTCATCACGAGTTTGCTTTGTAGTTTTTTTTAAAGAAGCTATCGTTAGAAAGTTGCTTGGTACGGCTTTTCAGAATGTTTCGGAAATGAGTTAGGCAAACATCATCGAACTGCGCAACTAAACGACAAACCTACAATTTTTTTGGATGGTATTTGTCAATGAAGTCGACCACGTCTTGATATTTTCCTAACATCTCTTTTATTTGCGCCGAACCTAACACATGTTCTACCTCCTCGATCCCTTCCTTCTCATCACTCACATGCTCAGACATATCATGGAGTTCTTTGAGCTCCTCTGTGGTAAGTTCGTCGTGATGTTCGGCGACGAGTTCTGTGATGTCATCTGCGTCTACCTCCAGACCCATGGACTTGCCAAGAGAGACGATTTCCTCTACGTCTTCCGCTGCATCCACCATGGGATCAGGTTCGAGGTCAAAACCCTCGAAACCTCGGGGAGAAACTGCATCAGGCCACAGCTTCATGCAGGCAGAATTCAGTGTCCGTCGAGTTACTCCTACCCAAGCCTTATCTATTATCTTCAAGCTGTGCACGATGTTAAAGTTGCTTTTCCAAAATTCACGTAAAGTTCAGTTTGTGCTTTGCGTGACAATAAAGCACTGCTTGAATAGGTGCTTGGTGTAGAGCTTCTTGAAATTCAAGTGGACTTGCTAGTCCATGGGCTGAAGGATATAGGTGGTATTCGGTGGAATATACAGCACCTTTATGAACTTTAATTCATCGAAGATATCATCTTCAAGTGTGTGTGTGGGGGGGGGGGGGGGTTTGAGCGGGTGCATTGTCAAGGCATAGCAGGCACTTTAAAGGCAATTTCTGCTCATGAAGATACTTCTTCATAGAAACTGAAAACTTGGTTAACCCATTGGACAAAGAACTGCCTTGTGACCCAGGCCTTCGAGTTGGATCGCCAGAAAACATGAAGCTGATCCTTATCCACATTCTATGACTTAAAGGCCCTAGGGTTCTCAGAATGATAAACAAGTAAGGGCTTGACTTTAAAGTCCCCGCTAGCATTGGCACATAGGGCAAGAGTCAACCGATCCTTCATTGGCTTATGCCCAGGCAATTTCCTCTCTTCGGCGGTGATGTAGGTTCAACTGGGCATCTTCTTCCAAAACAACCCGGTTTCATCACAATTAAACACTTG
>NC_090733.1:34979303-34999303 GCF_036898095.1 Palaemon carinicauda
GGTAGAACATGTGTTAGGTTCGGCGCAAACAAAATAGGTGTTAGGAAAATATCAAGACGTGGTTGACTTTATCAACAAATACCATAAAAAAAATTGCAGGTTTATCATGTAGTTGCGCAGTTCGATGATGTTTCCCTAACTTATTTTCAAAACATTCTGAAAAGCTGTACCAAACAACTTTCTATCGATAGCTTCTTTTAAAAAACTACGAAGCGAACTCGCTGATGAAGAGGAAGGAAGTGGTTCAAAGAAAACGGCAAAGAGTGAAGCGAAAGAAAGTGAAACAAAGAAAACGGCAAAGATTGAAGAGAAATAATTAAATCAATTTTAAGTGTTGAGTGAAAGTGGTTAAAATTAATCATCAAAAAGAAAAAAAAAGAAAATGTAAGATAAAATATAAAATATAAAAATAAAAAAAATAAATAAGCTAACTTTGGTTAAAGTTCACTTAGTGTAAGTTGGAATAAGTTACGGCAGTGTATGTTTATCGTAGTCACCCTCTATACCTCCTCGTCGCCCATCCGTCTCCTCTCTGCATAGCAAGACTGACACCTGCGCTGGACTTTCTAAGGTAAAGTAACGCTAAAAACCCGCTTCTTATTATATATTTCTTTATAATTATTCTTTTTTACATGTCTATTATCTAATTTAGTGTGCATTATTATCATGTGTAATTATGTGTAGAAATTTATTAAGGAGTTATCATAGGTTATTGGTCTCAACCACGGATTAATCCTTTTTCAATGTATTCTTATGGGAAAATTCGTTTCTACAACCGAACATTTTCTACACCCGAAGTCGGTTGTGGAATGGATTAAATTCGTATCTAGAGGTATCAAATATATATATATATATATATATATATATATCTGATCCCTTTTTATATATAGGGAAGATACTGAGGTGATTTTCACTCAGTAAATATTTTAGTCTTCTTTAAGAAAACATGAAACTTTAATACAGTGTGAGGAAAATAAGCTACAAGAGATTATTTCTTTTTGTTTTTTTGAAATATCAGCATAAATTATATCTGCATTTCTTTGTTAGACTGATAAACGGTAACCAAATATAAATTATACGTGAAAAGGGATTACGCTGACTTCAACTTTATGTATGTCAGTCTATGAACTCCAAACATATTATTGTGAATAAAATTATTGCCATGGATCTCTCTCTCTCTCTCTCTCTCTCTCTCTCTCTCTCTCTCTCTATTTGAAATTAAAACTAGCATAGAAAATCTAATCTATTTCTAAATCCTACTTCGATTACTTCAATACCTATGTATCTGACTTGAGTAAAAGAACGTTATATTTCCTATAGAGAATATAATTCCTGGGAAAAGGCAATACACAAGTTACATACATACTGTTGTGATAGAATACCTAGATAAAACTTCATATGGCAAAAAACCCTCGGACTAGTCTTCTAGCTGGAATTTAGTAGTGACTTTTAATCATTTATATATATATATATATTATATATATGTATATGTATATATATATATATATATATAGTGTGTATATATATATATATATATATATGTATATATATATATATATATAACTAGTAAGATTTTTGCTTCTGGCAAGCTTAAGTTTAATGATGAAGAGGACAGCAAGAAGACTTTGGATGATCTTACATATTTATTCTACACCAACGTTTTGTATTACATTCCCATCATCATGCGTACATACAACAGGAAATTCTGTTACATTGAATATTAATGATTTATTTTTCCTTAAATTTGTTTAGGTATAAAAAAAAATGTTAAAAAAACGGTTAAAAGAAAAAAAAATACAGAAACCTAGACGGTATAAAAAAACATATGGCTAACTAAGATCCTTTACAATTATGATAATAAAATTACTTGTGATCAAAACAGAATGTTAAAAAGCAAATATATACATATATGTAAATGAATGTTCGAACTTACTGTCAAGAGATGTGATTGAAAACTATAAGAATATTTGACAAAATTCTTGAAACAAAAAAAATGCTTCAAGTACGAACAAAACAAAATAGATCAACAAAGGATAATAGGTAATGGCAGTTAGGCAATATGTAATGGAGTGGAGGTGGTTTGATTATTTAAGGAAGGAAACAGTTTCTTGATGTAAAGAGATTCCAAGAGAAGGAGCGAAAGGTAATCGGATGTTTTGGAAAGAATTCCGAAATGGTTGTATTGGATATGAATTTTACACGAGTTTCAGATATTTCTTATTGAGGTAAACTCTTGGGATTTTGATATGGAACCAGTGCGATGACTGACTCCCTTTTGGAAATTGATGCGACTTTCAGCAATCGTCGGATAGACCCGATATAGTTTTCAAAATTACATTTTGGACAAGTATACTTGTAATCAATGAAGGATTCCATCAACGCTGAGAGAGTTTTTTTTAACCTGAAAAGTTGCCATATTTGAAGGGTTTTTCAATATAAACTTAAAATTGACATATGGATACAGATTGCTGAGGGCTGTTGTGAGCTCGTTTCTTAAAATATAATTTTTTTACATATGGCAATGATACATATACTAGTTTTCTGGAACATCAGGATACTTATATTTAGGCTGAAAAAAAATACTTTAGAAATTAATTTTGTCATAAAGGTGTGGAGGATAGCAATTATACATAAAATAGGATTTTAAAAATAAAATTTCTTTATGGAAGTTATGCCAGTTTGAACATAAGGAATATCCTCTAAATGAAAGGGTTTGAATAGAGCTAATATTGAAATTGGAAAATAAGTTGAAACAGTTTGAAGAGTTAATTAACATATTGGTGGTGGAATGAGAACAGGAGCGGCGTGCAACCACAGCATATCCGACGTACATAATTGAAGTTCAAACGCACACAAGTGAAAGTACACATGCACAGCCGAGTGAAGCTATGCAAATCGTAGTTTGAAAGTTCCAGAACTCCAGGCAAGTGTTAGGCCTTTTGATGATCAACGGCCCAGCGAAGGGTTTCAATCGATTGAAGAGTTTTTGAGACTTTGAGGTAGCCACATAGGCTGGTCGGAAAAAGAAAAAGAGATTCAAGTAATTAGATTGCTTAAAGATGTTCCAGCAATGGAGATAATGTGTTGGCCATAAGAAAGTTTAATAAGTTATACTGAAATAAAATGACGTTTAATTGAGAAGTATACCTTGCCTGATGCGAGAAAGGGAGACCTAAAGAAAATACATACCCACAATACGGAAGGTGAATCAGTTCTTAGTTTTTCAATTTGCATTTTTGGGGATTGCGATTCCTTTGCTATCGGAGAGCCAATCTCCCTGTGGGTGATAAAAAGACAATGGCCCGTAAACATATTCGCAGATTAGTAAACCCGTATATATGTGGTTATTTGTTCGATGAAAGTCGCTCGGTAGCAGATTTAGTGAGTGCGATAAAAAACATTCTGGACAGTTCGCCAGAAGGAAAAAGGACTGTGAATAACGGGGTCGATTCCAAGAAGTTGGCAGCCATGGAAGGATGTCGACCCCTGAAGAGAGGAAATTGGGAATGCAGTTACCAGTTTAGCAGAGTATTCAGATGTTGGCACTTTGGGGAAGAGGGGCACCGACTAGTGGAGTGCCCCACATACGGATCCCCCCAACCCCACCTTGTTACACTTGTCAGCAAAAAACGCCCAGGGCAGGCGGGCTTGGCCACACGTACACCTTCCCCCGCAAAACGTCCGAGGAAAAGGAAACAGAGGAACGGGGAGACAGGAGAGTTCTATGCACCCCCCCCCCCCACTGCATGACATCAAAAGCAGTAGCCAAGGAAGAAGTGACGACAAACGTGACAGAGCAAGCACTGGAACCTCCATCGGTAGCCCTGATCTCACCTACGCCGCAATGGGGAGAGGACCAGGGAGAGGACAAGGAGGAAATAAACTACCCATAAACCCTAAAACAATCTTAAATTCAAGGTGGGGCTTGAAGTTTACACAAGATTTTTTTAATCTTGCCCACCTTGGGAATTCCAGGAATTAAGGTTATCTTAGAAATAGTATTTATCTCTAGTAATAAAATTTTAATTTTTGGGGGAAAAGATACAATATCAGTAAAAGCAGGAGGGTACATTTTGCCGATAGAAAGTCATGAGACTATATGTGTGTGTTAGCTCGGGGATATATTTAAGTAGGGTAACAGCTGTACCTGAGAGAGGAAAAGTGTTGTCCCCCTAGACCCTTACGAGCATATCTGTGACCCCATGTTGCCCTCTTGCGGAAGGAAATAAGGTAGTTGTTAAACCCCATGACAATTGGGCCCATATGATGTTAGAGGGCTTGACAAAAATTAAAGAGAACAGAGCTGATATAACGATTGTTAATTTTTCATATAAAAGATTTGTTTTAGGATATGATTCTGAGTGAATTAGAGTTATGTGCAATTGCTTATAATGGGATGCTGGGAGCCACAACTCCAGCCCGGACAGACGAACGCGCTCAGAATTTTATTATGCAAGCGCGAGAATTATGTCTCAGAATATCAGCCTGTAGTTAATGACATTATCAGAAATTATTCTGATGTAATTGCAATTGGAGATGAGCCACCCGGGAGGATTGATCAATTTCCCTTTAGCATTGAAACTGATTAGGTCAATGCCTTATAAGGCACCCATTCATTTCCAGGAGAGACAGAAAGGGAAATTAATAAATTAAGGGAATAAGGGATAATCCAGGAGAGCGAATCCCCCTGGGCTTCTCCAATTTTAGCGTTTAGGAAAAAAGATGGCTCTGCAAGATTGTTTGTTGATTATAGGAAATTTAATGCAGTCACTAAGGATAATGCATTTCCATTGCCCTACATCGACGAATTACTTGTAAAAATACAGGATAGCAAATATTCTACAAATGTTGATTTAAAATCTGGATACTATAAAATACCCATTCAGAAAGACAGTAAATGTAAAATGGCATTTATAGCTAATGATAAATTATTTCAGTATATTTTTCTTCCTTTGGGTGTTAAAAATGCTCCAAGTAATTTTTCTAGAATAATGATGGTGGTTTTGTCGCCCGTAATTGGGCTTAATGTTCTTGTTTATTTAGATGATATAATTACAAGGAAAACGACTGAAGAACATAATAATAGTATTCTTAAAGTTTTAGAAGCATTGCGACATATTGGTATGAAAATAAATTTTGTCAAAGAGCAAATCTTTCTGTAAACAGGTCGAATTTTAATGTCACATGATAACCCCAGAAGGAGTCCAACTGGGCCCCATTAAAGTAGTGGCAATTAGAGATTTTCCCATGACATGTAACTCTAAGGAAGTAGCTGGATTCCTAGGGCTTGCTGGTGTTTACCATAAATTCATAAAATGTTTTGGAGAGAGAGCAAGACCCTTAGATGCTTTAAAAAAAACAAAAAGGGGTAAATTGGGAAGGGGAAGAAAAAAGGGCCTTTAACCTTTTGAAAGCTGCCGTAACTGGCAATGAATTACTCACATTTCCTAGATTTGATCGCCCTGTTTTAGTGACAACAGATGTCAGTAGCGCTACGCTACTGGCATCTGTTGTCGATGTAGTTTCTCAACGAGATGATGAAGGCAGAGAGAGACCCTTTTGTTTTGCTTCCCGGGCATTAAAAGGGGCAGAAAAGAATTATAGTACATTCGTCCGAGAGGCTTTGGCTATTCTTTAGTTTCTAGAGAGACATCGGTTCTTTTTATTAGATCAGTCGATTGAGTTACAATGTGATCATCGCCCCTTACGTGATTTGTATTACAAGAATGATTTGACCTCTCGTCAAGCGAGATGGATTGAAAGATTGTTAGAGTTTAATATAAAGGAATTTCCCCACATAGAAGATAAAGCTAACAAGGTACCTGATACTCTCTCTAGAGGTGCAGTTATTGGAGTAACAACTAGGGCACAAAAGAGGAACAAAGAACATAACCAAAATATAGAAGACCCCCATCAAAATTGAGAGCATAGAGAAAAGGATGAAAATTTTCCCGATGAGCATTCAGAAAACAGGGTGACTGAGAGAGAGGGAGTGAGAGAGAGAGAGAGAGAGAGAGAGAGAGAGAGAGAGATATGAACGGCGAAGAGGAATATATTTGGGGGTACCGAGGACGTGACCAGGGGTGTCCAGATTGAATGCCCTGATGATGCAGGTTTGATTGACTTGGGAGATTGGGACATAAAATAAGTCCGAGAAGGACAGAAACAAGAGGAATGGTTGGAAAGATTGTGAGCAGTGATTAAAGGGGAATCGGAAAGTCATCTGTCATATCTGAATGTGTCTCGTGAGAAATTTTTCATTGAAAATGATGTCTTATATTGTACTTACGAGAAGAGGGGAGGGGAATTCTGTGCACAGGTAGTACTTCCTCCCTCTTTAATGAAACGAGCCATCCCCATTGTACGTGCAAGTCCGTAGGCAGGGCATTTAAGGATTGATAGAGTACTGAGGAAAGCACGTGAATCCTTCTTTAGGTTAGGAATGAAAAAATTTATAGAGAATTATATAAAAGGTTGTTATGCTTATAACTGTTTCAAAGAACATAAAAACACTGTACCGGAAGCCAGAAAGTGGCCTGTGATTCGTATTAAATTTTATAGAGGGTATATGGATGTAGCAGGACCATTTCCTAGTTGGTTAACACAACATAAGTATATATGTGTATTGTGGATGCATTAACTTGGTACACTCATACTTACGCAATGTTGGATAAATCTGCAAATTCATTAGCTCAGGCCCTGTGCTCTTTCATTACTGGTTTGGTTGCCCAAAAATTTTGATAAGTGATAATGGTCTCGAGTTTATAAATAAGGGGGTGAAGTCGGTCATGGACTTGATGAAAATTGAACACTTTCCAGTGACCACATATAGGCCTTCAGCAAATGGATTTGTTGAATCACATGATAGGGAAGTTGTGCGAATTTTAGGTTGCTTAGTGGCTGAGCACCCCATTGATTGGCACACCATGCTTCCTATAGGTGAGCTAGCTTTGAACATTGCATGTAAAGGTTCGGTCAGGCACAAGCCTTTCTTTTAAGTGTATGGACAGGATCCTGTGTTACCATATACAGTATCCATTAATTTGCAACAATTGCCAAATTATTCAAATGAACAATACCGTGTATATTTATTAAATCTTTTGAGGAAAGTAATGAACACCACTGAAAGGTTTTTGAAAAGATCTAATAAAAATCACAGCTCAAAGTATGATGGTCGGTTCAAAACCGTAACGGTAAAAGTATCTGTGGGCGATCGTGTGCATTTGAAATGATTACAATCTAGAAAACACAGACTAGAGCCAGCGTATTTGGGTCCATACCGAGTAAAGATGGTTTTTTGGGCTCAAGCCATGACGTCCTGATGGAAGGTTTCTTCAGTAGCTTCCTAGGGTATATTTAACTACAGTGGATATTCCCAGAGAATTAAACTAAAGGTTATCACAGAATTCTAACTTCTGGTGCGAGTACCCTAAATGTTTCCCTCTACGGTATCGTATATCAACAGGGGACGAATGTATTAACACGCCACATAGCTATCTGCACCCCATATAGAGTTAACACTTCGATATGGGAAGGTGGAGAATAACTGGGGAGCCGTTTCACAGTTACACTCATCCGTGGCTGCTTTTGGTACTCGAGACGTAAACAAACGGTCGCTATTGCTAAATGACGTCACGTCTGTCCTCATCCTTCTTCCTGTAGCGTCTCGCTTTAGTTGGATTTTCCTTGAGTGGGTTTTTCATATGCTTACATTGCCGTTATGTCGCTACCTCTGCCTCGCCTTCTTCTGGAAAGTTGAGTACCCGGTCCCAGTATTGTTTAAATAAGCTCTAGCCGTAAAGTAACTTCTACTTTTCGTAAAATATTAAGTTTTGTGGCAGAGCTGTGCCGATACCGGACGCGCCATTTTATGGCATCGCTGTTCATGTTGCATGCCTTATTTAGTTAGCCAGAACAGCCCTCTCCGGCCATTTAACACTAGAACGACTGAGCGGTCATTTTGACCGCATTTTAATTTTCGGATGCATAGAGCTATTATAATCTTTCCCCAACAAACTTGATACTCATTGACTTTTCCTAACTTTTCATGATATATATTGATAATAAGTTTAAATTAAAATATGCTATAATCCTTTGAGATATAATAGGTAATACCTAGAAAGACCGAACGGTCATTTTGACCGCTAGGGAGCAATACAATGGTAATTATGGTGGTGCGCCAGTCAAAACGTTTTACAGCTTATATTCCCGGCACCTGTAAGTCTGGCGGCGTGTTATTGTTTCAGCCAGTTTCCCCTGAAGTCCTAAATGATAAACAAATCGTACAAACGCTCTTCGTTGAATGATGAAATTGTGACATATTTGTCGACACTATCTGAATCTGAGTCTGAAGGAGATCCTATATCTGAGGATGAAGAAAACGAGTATATCCCCAATCAAGAAAGTTCATCTGAATATGATGATTATTATGACGATAGTGATAATGAAAATTTACAGTTGTGAAGTACTGTTGCTCATTGAAACAAGAAGATATTGTAGATGTGCAAACAACTTCTACTACTATTCCGACTGGCAAGGATGGAACACGGTGAGAAGTTATAGAACAGGATCTTGTCAATGCCGGGAGAATTACCGCCCATAACATAACACGAGAAATACCGGGACCAACATCCCTTGCCAAACCTCAAGTTTTTCCTGGACAAGTTCTGAGCGCTTTCACATTATTGATAGATGACTTCATTATCAAACACATACAAAAGTGTACAGAAACTGAAGCGTGAATGAAATTGAATGATGAGAATTCAAACATATCATTTGAAGAGATTCGTGCTACTATAGGCATTATGTATGCCAGAGGAGTTCTTGCAAAAGGACAATCTGTTGAAAACCTTTGGTCAGTAAAATGGGTGCCTCCCTTTTTCCAAGAGACAATGTCAAGAGCACGTTTCAAGGAAATTATGAAATTCCTTAGATTTGACATTCGATCATCACGATCCATTCGAATGCAAACTGGCAAATTTGCTATGATTTTAGAAGTTTGGGAAAGAATTGTGTAAAATGTAACCAGTAAATCATACATTGTAAGGAATTTAGCGCTATATATACAAACACTCACACAATATATACATACATACATATATATATATATATATATATATATTATATATATATATTTATATGTATATGTATATATATATATATATATATATTATATATATATTATATATATATATATTATATATATATATATATATATATATTTATATGTATATATTTATATGTATATATATATATATATATATTCCTATTATATATATATATATATATATATATGTATATATATATATATATATATATGTGTGTGTGTGTGTAAATATATAAATATATATATATATATGTGTGTGTGTGTGTGTGTGTGTAAATATATATATATATATATATATATGTTTGTGTGTGTATATGTGTGCGTTTTCTATGTATGTGTAATAGGGTTTATGTGAATATTGTTCATAGAACCTACCTGTATTTTGCTGTATCCATGTTAATATTTTTTCCACATACTCTTTCAATATCAGCAGCCTTTTTAATCATTATAACAATTGTAATCTTTATTATTTCATTCCTTAATATTGAGTTTCCCTATTGAACAAAAATAAATGTACCCTTAAATGGCATTGGTTTAAATAAAACACAGCTTGTTTATTTCATGAACAGTTTTCTGTTATCGTAGAATAATCATAAGTTACCAAAATTAAATTAGGAATTATAAATTAAAAAAAAGAATAGCATAACTCCAATGGATATTTATGTGCTGTCATTTTAACCGCTTGGTCGTTCTAGGGGGTTAACCAGCAGTGGCCGTTCCAGTGTTAACTAATTATAATTATTAGTTATTTAGTCTTCATAGCAAGAAATTACTTATATAGTGTTTTAGCGCTCATCAGACTCGGTCGCCGTTCGACCCCATACTAGATCGCTAGCTAAGCCGCTAGGTTGGACAGCCTACTGCTTGTTTTCATGCATGATATATACCAGTGTTCCTAGGTTAAGTTATGAAGATTGTGGCATTATTAAACATACTACTAACTGTGATGTAAGTGTTTTCACCTTCGGAGACCATATAGGGGACCGGGTTGATTGCGTATCTTTCCACCCTAACCTAATGTAGGAACCCCTATATGGTCCCTAATCCCCCCTGCCTGCGGGCGTTCCCTATGTGTAGCCTTGCTTCCCCTTCTATATAGGGGAATTTTGTCTACAATCAGAGTATTTTCGCTTCTCTGCCTACCCTAAGGGAATGACCCTCCCTTAGGGTCGGACCGAGAAATAAGGAACGGCTCTGCCCTTCCTCAGTTGCACCTGGTTGGGTTACTCCTTCCTCCCTGCAACTTGCGATGTGTCTTTCAAGCTTACCTAGCCTAGGAGGTAGCCCTCCTTCTCTAGGTTAAGCTCTGGGGGTTGACTCTGCCCTATTATAGTTTGGGACGGTACTCCTGTACCGTTCCCATTCTGGGGTACCTAACCTAGATTAGGGAGCATTCACCCTTACCTTGGTGGCCGTTCTCATAGAGAGTCTCCTCTATAGAAAGACCCCTCATCTTCCCCTTCCCCTCCTATCCCTTTGGTGTAGGCTTGCCTACACACATCTGTACTTAGTCCTACAACTCCTCCCTTGGGTGGAATGGTAGGGCTAACTTGTTCTCCTGCTGAGCTGGCCGCTCTGGTACACATACCCTTCATAGCGTTCTATGGGGCTGGTTGCCGGCAGTTGTCCGGCCGGTGGGGGTTTCCCCCCTCTTGAGTGCCCTCTAACCCTCCTTGGGTTACCCCAGGCACCCGGCCTACTGCCGGCTCCCTGCCGCCGGATGCTAGGAGTATCCACTCCTATCATGAGTGCACTCTCTCTGGAGTGATGAGATCTTACCCCTTCCATCCCTCCTTACCTTTCTTTCTTTCTATCCTGGTGCCGGTCCCTTGACGCCTCTATTGCCGGCGATAACCGCCATTACCTCGGGTGACACTCTTTCATAAGAAGCCCTCCCCCTCTTCCGTGTGACGGAGGCTGCTGCCTTACGTCGACATACAGCCGACGTCCAACCCCTCATTTTACCTAGTAACAGCTGGCCGACCTTCGGAGCTGGCCACCGGCGTGCCAGCATTGATTGCCGGTGGTCTAGGTATACAACCATATACATATATATCTTATGAATTGATCCAAGCTCACCATGCCGTCAGCCTTCGGCTGTCGGAGCCGCCGCCCCCTGCCGGTGACCCACCGGCGGTCGCAACGATCGTATTATACTTTAGATACTCAGTGTGTCTGTCTTGATGCCTTCCACCCTGTAGGACCGGCCTCCGGCGTGCCGTCGGTCTGCCGGAGCCCTACTGAGACGTTAAGGGACATGCAACCCTTCCCATTCCTGCCGACAACATGCCGACAGTCAAAATGCTGCAGCCAGATGGCTTGGCCACTTCTTTATATAGGTATTGTCTTACCATCCAAGTCTGTGGATATGCTGTTTGATTGCACATTACAATATTCCAGCATACTCCGTGTGTCTTAGTGCAGCCGATTGCCGGAACCTATACTTAATAAGAGGTTTCTCCTATTCCCCTTCTACTCCAGGGATCTGAGTGGTCTCAGACCCTGCTACACCCTGCGGGCAATTTCTGTTTGAAGCTAAGCTTCTACACCCACCACAGCCTATACATATGGATTTCGGTTTTGTGACCTTCGGCCACAAAATAAATTGCCTACTGATAAGGTTACGGTAACCGACTGGGCGGGAGTTCACAAGTATGTGTCTATTTACTTCCTTTCCCGCTCATTATTCTCAAGCTTTATAATACCTTATGAATTACCTTAATGTTTAAAAATTTTAGATTAAGTTATCTTAATTTTAGAGTAATGTAAGTCATTCTTATGCCTTCATGTACTCATGATCTCTTTCTTTTACAGAAGGAGTATATGAAGTGTGAGAACATCTTCTGTGGGGTAAAGCGCCCGGACTTCAACGGGAACAAGGCGTGCCGGACCCACGCCCCCTGCGCCGCCAAGAAAGGCGACCTGAATTATTGTGACCCGCAGAACTGTACAGTCTCCAAGAGTCGTTTGGTCGAGGCATTCGACAATCCTCCTTCTGCGGAGGCAAGGGACAACGCTCAAGAGAAGCTACGCAAATGGGTGCGTGGCTTCCAGAAGAAGGCTACTGGACCGTATCTCACCAACGAAGATTTGAGGGACTTGCTTTTCCCAAAAGCATCCAAAGACTCTGTGGTCCCCCATGATCAGATCCCCACCATCCAGATCGTGGTGGAACCTGATATTGTCATGCCCAGTCCATGCATGAGTGCCATCAGAATTCCAATAACGTGGAACGTATGTCGGAAGTGTCAGAAGAGACGGAGAAGAACCTCATGGGCGAGGAACTTGACTAAGAGGAAGATCAGGTGGAATACCCTGATTCGGAGACCGAGGTCGCTCCCACTCATACTCCCGCAGCAACTCCTGCACCGTCCGAGGAACCTGTTCCTTCGACTTCCGCCACCCTGGACCATCTTCCATCGGCCACTCAGGAGGTCTTCAAGATGCTTTAAGCCCTCATGGAAAGAAAACTACGAGAAACCCAGAGCAATTCCGGACTACTCTGGTTAATCTTAAACAGCCGAACGGATTTTGTTAAGGACCTCATCACTTGCTCGAAAGCTAACCCATGGAGATATGACGAGCATATGTCAATCACGACTGGAAAGATCTACATCAGTGAAAGGGTTGCTCTATCTTGTTTGTAGAAGAGGAATTCCTCCCGAATTTCGAGGCTTATCTGGACTGTTACGTCCGGCTCAGGTCCGAACCAGCCTCAAAGGAAGAGACTGAACCGCAGGAGGTTATCGTGTTCGATCTCGTGAAGGCCCAGGCTATGTGAGCCCAGGCGGTGAAGAGTAAGGGTTTCACCAACTCCAAGATGCCGGCGCTTAGTAAGAAGCATCCAACCTTCGTTGCGCCGAATGCTGCGACTTTCCACTTCATCAAAAAGTCCTTCACAGCGGTCTTAAAGGCAGTGGAGGAAGGGAAACCTTGCCCTGCACTGGAGGAGTGCAGACCCTTCTCCCTTATTGCTCCTCCCGATGATAGGCACTGGAAAGACGTCCAGTCAACCTTCACAGTAGGGAAATTAGAGCCTGACGTAGCCGGTCGTCAATTTAATGAGGACCTCCCAAGGCTGAATGATCACCTCCTTCGTAGGGAACAGGATACGAAGGAGAGGCTTGCCGTGTCACTGTCCCACCAGGTACAGCTAGAACTTATGGCCCGGGATACTAGAGTCCTGGACTTTTATATGGTCCTAGCCAAATCGCACTTGGCAACAGTGACGAAGTACCCTATATAGCTTCACTAGAGCTCGCAGAGCCTGTCGTGAATTCGTGTTCGCCAACGCGATGATGAAACACGAACCACGGAGACTAATTTCCTCCAATATCTGGGGTAAGTACCTCTTTCCTTCCTCCCTGGTGAAAGAGATTGCAGACAAGGCCACGGAGAATAGGAACCTTCTCCACAAGTGGGGCATATCAAGGAAGAGGAAATCCTCTTAGGACAATGGCCCTCAACCTAAGCGGAAACTTCAAAAGCCAAAACCCCAGCAACGTCAACAGAGACGGCAGTTTCCGGGTACCACTACTCCCCAAGTGGCCACAGCCACAGCAGACCTTTCAGTTGGTCCCCCAACCAGTGGTGTCGCAGTCACCGGTCTTTACCCCTGCATATGAGCAACACGCTACTACCTTTCGTCCCAGAGGTAGGGGCTCAAGCAGATGTTTCGGCAGAGATTGGTCTGCCGTCCTCCCTCCAGAGGACAACGATTCCTGCCCTCTAAAAGACTTGACTCAAAAAGTTATCTTCCTTTTTGCTCTCGCCTCGGGAGCCCGAGTCAGTGAAATAGTGGCATTATCAAGAGAAGAGGGTTTTATCCTGTTCGCAGATACAGGAGAGCTTACCCTCTTCCCCTGATCCGACGTTTCTCGCTAAGAATGAACTACCCACCAAGAGATGGGGTCCTTGGAGAATCTACCCCCTGAAGGAAGATTTCTCTCTATGCCCAGTGGAGAGTCTTAAGCTCTATCTTTGAAGAACTTCAGACTTCGGTGGAGGACAACTCTTCAAAGGAGAAACATCGGGTAGTGACTTGTCACTAAAACAACTAAGAGCAAAAATCACCTACTTCATTCGCAGAGCGGATCCTGACAGTACACCCGCAGGTCATGATCCTTGAAAAGTCGCGTCTTCTCTGAACTTCTTGCAGAGCATGGATTCGAAAGCCTCAAGAGCTTCACAGGTTGAAAATCGTCGCACGTTTCTTCAAGCACTACGTGAAGCAAGTACATGAAGTTAAACATTTCGTGGTAGCCGCAGTTAGTGTTATGAAACCTGCCGTTTAACTTTGCATAGAACAGCGAGTTACTTGGGACTTTAACTCTACGGGTGCCTGTGTTGACCCTTTTGTGATTCATAGTGATTTCATGGACACTTAGTGTTCTAATAGACTGTTCTTACCAAGGTGAAATGTCATAGACTTTACATGAGTGCCACATGCTCTAGGGCATGATGTTTTTTCTTTGAAAAAGACTGACGTTCCTCTGGGACTTGTGTTTCTAAAAGTGAAATTTCTTTTCAGATTCAAGTCTTTTATTTTCTATGTACATTATTCTTTATTATTGTAAAAAAACTTTACATTTATTATTGCAATTGTTATCACAATAATCTGCAATCTCTGAAATAAAATGTCTATTTTATTACATGTGTGTCTCTCTCCGCTCCTATTATTTATTACGAAATATATGATTGTCATAGTTTCATTTACCCCTTTCCTTCTGAAAGAGAAGAATAATATAGATATACTTGTATTATATACTCACTCATGCTTTGATAATATTCCTACCTGAATACTTACCTTCGTCCTGCCTTCAAGACCAGATTGATCTCTCCGCCGGTAGTGTAGTAAATGTTAATCACTTATCTAATGATTGATAATATTCCTACCCGAATATTAACCTTATGTGTTGTCTCAGAGTCCTGCATGAACTCTCCGCAGGGTGAGTAGCTCTTCAATGATTGCTTCGAGATATTAGTATAGTCCACCAGGACTTCTCTGCCAGGAGGGCAGGAAGCTGGTTCTTCACCGAACCTCTAGTAAGGACATGTTACATACCTCTATTCGAAGCCCTTGGCACTTGCATAAAAAAGGGGAAATTTTCACGTTACATTAATTCTCTAGTACACTTCCATCAAGACGTCATGGCTTGAGCCCAAAAAACGGATTTTGAGCGAAGCGAAAAATCTATTTTTGGGTGAGATAGCCATGACATCCTGATGAACCCTCCCGTCTATTCTAGTCCAGCCTTTCAGGCCCTGCCCTGTCCTGCTGTATCATGGAGATTAGCAAGAAGCTGGCCTTAGGATGAGGACGGACGTGATGTCATTTAGCAATGGGCGCCCGTTGTTTACGTCTCGAGTACCAAAAGCAGCCACGGATGACTGTAACTGTGGAACGGCTCCCCAGTTATTCTCCACCTTTCCCTATCGAAGTGTTAACTCTATATGGGGTGCAGATAGCTATGTGGCGTGGTAATACATGCGTCCCCTGTTGATATACAATATCCTAGAGTGAAACCTTTAGGGTTCTCGCACCAGAAGTTAGAATTCTGTGATAACCTTTAGTTTAATTCTCTGGGAATATCCACTGTAGTTAAATATACCCTAGGAAGCTACTGAAGGAACCTTCCATCAGGACGTCATGGCTATCTCACCCAAAAATAGATTTTTCGCTTCGCTCAAAATCTGTTAAGTTTAACACAGTTGTAATACAAAGCATTGCTAATGGCGCAGTGTCTGAACATCATCAGGCACACACATACATGTAGTACCTGAAGAGGTACTTTTCAAAAGAGTTCTTCCTTACCCCTACATACGTGGTATCCCTTGAGTTGAGGAGCAGAAATTTTTTTTCCTTTGCTGTTGTTGTTGTTGTTTAAACAGACCTCATTTCTTCTTTTGGCGTGTTTTAAATAAAGTGATGATAACAATGTGTTATGTTGATGCTAGATTTATACGTAAAATGTTATGGTAATTTTGCTGAGTGTGGCAATACGTATAACATTGCTGAGCGAACCTAAAAAAATCAGAGGTTAAATTGTTCAAGTGAGATCCGCCAGGCGGATGCTGGGGCCGGGGCGGTTCCCGAATGGCAGGTGGCTGCCGGATTAAAGTTCAGCCTTGAGGTTAGGCAGTGTTGGAGAATGTGTAAATGTGAATACCTTATATTTAATGTAATAAGAGAAGGGCGGGAAGATGAATGATTTTCTCGGAAAAACTGCTAGTAGCCACCGGATGAAAGTTGCAAGTGCAAGTGTTGTAGTGATTTGAATAAATGGTGAAACGGTGGTTGTGAGTTGTGGTTGGAAATTGTGCCGTAAACCCAGACAAGTAAAATCGAGGGATGAGGGAATATCTATTCCTACCCCTGTCCCGCCCAAGAAGCCCGTAGTGCCCGTAACCAGAGGGAGGTTATTGATGAGATTTTGTAAAACTGATAGTACATGTTTAGTACATGTCAATCCTATTCCGTGTTGGAGTGTCCTCTCTCCTCCCGGAGTGAGGAGCTTGGTGGGGGGGGGGGAGAGTAATGTCCTAATTCATGTATGCAGAGATGTCATGTACGACAAGGTAAATGAACTCAATACTCATGAGTATTCCACAAAAATCTATGTCTCGGCATATTATTGCAAACCTTGCATTTTGGTAGTGGAGTGAGTTTTAGTTGCCGGTGAGCGCTGGAGTTGACAAGTCCCTCACCTGAGAGGGTAGTTCTGTATAGTGTACTTACGAACAAGCCTTTTGTAATAAATGAAGAAAACCCATATGCTGATGTCTCATTATCGGTCTGCACGGATCTTATATATATATATATATATATATATATATATATATATATATGAGAGAGAGAGAGAGAGATGAGAGAGAGAGAGAGAGAGAGAGAGACCTATTTACGTAACTAACAGTGATTTATTTGTAACAATTTTATGGGGTAAACGTTCTGTTACTTGTTTTCTCTCCTTTTTGAAATAGGCATTGTTAACAGAATTCGATATTATGAGTATTGGATATTAGCTTCCTCTCGTTAATTATTGCTGAAAGATCTTAAATTCAAACAGGGGATTATGAAATGGTGTGCTCGGTTTTCGAAAACTTAACGAACATGTTATATATTTGGTTGTTTAATATGCTACTTCTATTCTAATGAAAATATTAACAATGAGTAACTAATATTATTTACTTAAAGATAACAAATTTGGTATCCTTCTTTAGTTTAATATAACAATGTTTCCAAGATAAATATACATTACAAAAAAAAAAAAAAAAAAAAAATCTAGGACGCAAGGAGGGCTTCAAAATTCACAAGCAATCACCAAAACAAAATGACGGTCAGAACCTCAAGTGCTTAAACAAGTCATGTGCAGTTAAAACAATCCCTCGGTCATATGAAAACAATGTGCTCTATATATCGTTTCCAAGAAATCATTTAATTGAAGAGGAATGCAAAATATAACTTTCACTCTAACACTAACTTTTTTCTTGCCTTTTCACAGCAATGGGTATGTTTCCAAACATACCTATGAAGTAAATTTACGTCACATTGGTTTCGCTTCATTGTTTTTTCTTCATACAATGCTGCCACGAGTTAATTGAATGCAAATAGCAATGAAAACATTGTCGAAAAATCTACATACAGTTTAGTTTTGTTTTAGAGTGTACAAGGCCGATTTTCTATGATGCATGCTCGTGACTGATGACGTTATTAAATTAGTCCTTAACCAATATCTGCTTCCACTACTTTTCAAATACGGCTCGTGTTAATTTTTTTTTTTCTTAGTTGCGTCATTAAAACCCTATCCCTTATTTTTCATCACAACTTTTATATCCCTTTCAATTTCCCAATTACTAACATACTTCACCTGTTCGTTATACGGATCAGTAAACTTAATTACTTTGAAATTTTCCATGTTAATACATCTGATTTTCTTTGTTTGGAAAATGTAAACGAATCAAGTATTCAGTTGTCTATTACAAAAGAAATTTTATCAATATGTGTTGCGTGTGAGTGTGAGTGCGTGTGTGTGCGTGCGTCTGTGTGTGTGTGCGTCTGTGTGTGTGTGCGTGTGTGTGTGTGTGTTTTTGTGTAGATATTTCGACTATTGACATGTGATGAACCTAGAATAAGTTTCAAAGCCACATATAGACAAAACAAAAATCCTACCGAATTCAGGAGTCTGTTCATAGTCCTGAAATCAACTTACCTACACCATAATAGCTGATTGGAAAGTTACAGTAAGTGGTTATTTATGATGAGTATATATCACTACCAATAGTGATTGTAATCAATTTATATATCAACAACAATGGCATTTACCATCGAATATACAAATAACATTTTTGACATGTGACGTCAAATCTCACGAATGCTTTTGAGGAAAGAATAACTGAAAACATTCCTTAACGAGGTCAGAGCCATTTCCTTAATATTCAACAGCTTGAGAAAACATTGTCATTGTTCATATTATATTATAAGAATGCATAAAATTTATCTTAATTTCAAATATCCCTTTATCCAAGATGAACTTTCATGACGATACAGTATAGACTTTACGCAGACAGACTAGCATTAATTGTAGATAGAACAAGAACCGACATGAAACAGGTTTGCAGGACACCAGCCTGTCTAGGTTTTTCATGAACATCTAATGAAGCTAGAATACCTCTTTTAGAATCTATCTGAAGAACGAACAGAGAGAGAGAGAGCAGGAGAGAGAGAGAGAGAGAGAGAGATTGTAAATATACACATTACCATGAATCTCTCAACCCCCACCCTTTCTCTCTATTTCCTATCAATATTATCATAGAAAATAATTTCTATTTTCAAATCGAAGCTCAGTTAATTTAATACACAGAGATATGATCTCAATAAAAGAACATTGTATTTTATATAGAGTATAGAACTCCTGGAGAATTTAATACAGCAGCCCTATAATGGTTTTGTATTTCCACCAATCTGAAAAGATAAATAGAATTCTTTTATATTTCAAATATTCATCGAGATATTAAAATAAAATATTATGTAAATTAAACTATAAATAAGAATATATGAAAAACCTAAAGGAATTTCTAAAGAACAAGGAAATCTCTTGAGACAATCAGAAAGGGTCTTGGACCCAGAGAGGTCATAATACGCAACAGGAAATAATGGGTAAGGTTTTTTTTTTTCCTGAGAAAAGTATCAGAATTTCAGGTTTCTGTGGGGTAGCAGAAGAATTAATTACTGGGCATGATTTACTCAAGTTGTCCTTAATTAAAACATGTAAAAAATTTTAGAACTAAGATGTTGTTTACTGTTATTTATGGGGACAAATATCATATTTCTGCATGAAAATATATGAAAATATTACACATTGTATGTTAAACAGAATAACTGAATATATGCTTTTTCTGAAAAAAGAAAGAAAATGGTCCCAGGCGACAACAACTTGCATGACCATACCTGCCACTTGAAATGGAGGAAGGTTATGTAAATAGAAGCGTGTTATTTACTTAAATAAATGCCTGTTGGTTAGTTTAAAAACATTATGGAAGCTTTCTAGACGATTGAAGAATGTTTAAAAGGAAAGAATGTTTTGACTGAAAAACACTAATTCGAAAATGAGATGAATACGAAACAATACTCCATGTTAAACTATTTTTTTTTTTTTTTTGCATATTGAAAAGATTGAAACCTAACCATTAGTGTTAAAAAGTAACTTTCCTTCCAATAACTAAGAATTGATATTATAGAGAAAAAATTACGGTGAAATTGACATCAATTTGAGAAGATTGAAAAGAACATTTCACGCAAAAAATTTATGATACGAGTTTTTTTTTAAAGATAAATATTTTTGTATATAGCAACCAAATAGTTAAAAAAGAAATTGTCCTTTTGTAACTAACCTAC